>NW_027206733.1:0-300000 GCF_032191515.1 Phaenicophaeus curvirostris
AATCTGACCCCTGACCCGTGACACCTGACCTCTGAACACTGACCCCGACCTCTGACCCATGATCCCTGACCTCTGAACCCTGACCCCTGACCTCTGAACCCTGACAATTGACCTCTGACCCCTGACCCCTGACCTCTAAGCTCTGACCCTGAGCTCTGATCAGACCCTGACCTCTGAACTCTGACCCCTGACACCTGACCTCTGAACCCTGACCTATGACCCATGACCCCTGACCTATGACCTCTGACCTCTGACACCTGACCTCTGACACCTGACCTCTGAACCCTGACCTATGACCCCGACCACTGACCTCTGAACCCTGGCCCTGACCACTGACCTATGACCCCTGACCCCTGACCTCTGACCTCTGCCTCTGACACCTGACCTCCAACCCCTGACCTTGACCTATGACCCCTGACCCTGACACCTGACCTATGACCTCTGAACCCTGACCCCTGACCTTTGACCATTGACTCTGACCCCTGACCCTGACCGCTTACCCCTGACCCCTTACCTCTGACCTCCGACCCCTGACACCTGACCTCTGACCCCTTACCACTCACCCCGACCCTGACCTCTGACCACTAACTCCTGACCCTGACCCTTGACACTGACCCCTGACCCATGACCCCTGATCCCTGACTTCTGACCCTTGACTCTGACCCCTTACCCATGACCCCCAACCACTGACCCCTGACCCTGACCCTTACTCCCTGACCTATCACCCCTTAACTATGACCTCTGACCCCTGACCTCTGACCACTGACCCTGAGCTCTGACCCCTGACCCTGACCTCTGACCTCCGACCCCTGACACCTGACCTCTGGTCCCTGACCCTGACCTATGACCCTGATCCCTGACCCCCTGACCACTGACCCCTGACCTCTGAACCCTGACCTCTGACCCCTGACCCTGACCCCTGACCCCTGACCTCTGACCGTGAGCTCTGACCCCTGACCTCTGACCCCGACCCCGACCCTGACCTCTGACCACTGACTCCTGACCCTGACCCTTGACTCTGACCCCTTAACCATGACCCCCAACGCCTGACCCGTGACCCTGACCCTTATTCCCTGACCCCTGACCCCTGACCTAGTACCCCTGACCTATGACCTCTGACTCCTGACCTCTGACCCATGACCCCTGACTTCTGACTTCCGACCCCTGACTCCTGACCTCTGGCCCCTGACCCTGACCTATGACCCTGATCCCTGACCCCCTGACCCCTGACCTCTGAACCCTTAGCTCTGACACCTGACCCTGACCTTTGACCTCCGACCCCTGACACCTGACCTCTGACCCCTGACCCATGACCCCTGACCCCAGAACTCTGACCCTTGACTCTGAAGTTTGACCCCTGAACCTGACCCCTTAGCCATGACCCCCGAACCCTGACCCCTGACCTCTGACCTCTGAACCCTTAACCTGACCTCTGACCCCTGACCCTTCACCCTTACCCCGACCCTGACCCCTAACACCTGAACATCACCCTGACCCCTGACCCTGACCCTTATCCCCTGACCCCTGACCCTGACCTTTGACCTCCGACCCCTGACCCCTTACCTCTGAACCCTGACCTCTGACCCCTGACCCTGACCCCTGACCCATGACCCCTGACCCCGGAACTCTGACCCTTGAATCTGACCCCTGACCCCTGACCCTGACCTCTTACCCATGACCCCGACCCCTGACCTCCGACCCCTGACACTGGACCTCTGACCCCTGACCTCTGACCCATGATTCCTGACCTCTGACCACTGACCCGGACCTCTTAACCCTGACACTTGACCTCTGACCCCTGACCCCTGACCTCTGACCTCTGACCTGAGCTCTGACCCCGGAACCTGACCCCTGACCTCTGACCCCTGACACCTGAGCTCTGAACCCCGACCCCGAAATCTGAACCCTGACCTATGACATCTGACCCCGACCTCTGACGCATGACCCATAACCCCGACCCCTGAGCTCGACCCCTGACCTCTGAACCCTTACCCCTAACCTCTGGCCCCTGACCCCTGACCCCTGACCTCTGACCCTTGAATCTGACCCCTGAACCCTGACACCTGACCTCTGACCTCTGAACCCTGACCCCGACCTCTGACCCATGATCCCTGACCTCTGACCCCTGACCCTGACCTCTGAACCCTGACAATTGTCCACTCACCCCTGACCCCGACCTCTGAACTCTAACCTCTGACCCCGAGCTCTGATCAGACCCTCACCTCTGAACTCTGACCACTGACCCTGACCTCTGAACCCTGACACTTGACCTCTAACCCCTGACCCCTGACCTCTGACCCCTGACACTTGAGCTCTGAACCCCAACCCCGAAATCTGAACCCTGACCTATGACCTCTGACCCCGACCTCTGACGCATGACCCATAACCCCGACCCCTGACCTCGACCCCTGACCTCTGAACCCTTACCCCTAACCTCTGGCCCCTGACCCCTGACCCCTGACCTTTGTTTCTGACCCCTGAACACTGACACCTGACCTCTGACCTCTGAACCCTGACCCCGACCTTTGACCCATGATCCCTGATTTCTGACCCCTGACCCTGACCTCTGAACCCTGACAATTGCCCTCTGACCCCTGACCCCGACCTCTGACCTCTAACCTCTGACCCTGAGCTCTGATCAGACCCTGACGCCTGACCTCTGACCCCTGACACCTGACCTCTGAACCCTGACCTATAACCCATGACCCCTGACCTATGACCTATGACCTCTGACCCCTGACCCATGACACCTAACCCCTGACCTCTGACCTCCGACCCCTGACACCTGACCTCTGACCCCTAACCCTGACCTATGACCCTGACCCCCTTACCCCTTACTCCTGACCTCTGACCTCTGACCTCTGACCTCTGAACCCTGACCCTTCACACCAACCCCGACCCTGACCCCTAGCCACTGAACATCACCCTGACCCCTGACCCTGACCCCGGACCCTGTCCCCTGACACCTGACCCCTTAACATCACACAGACCCCTGACCCCGACCTCTGACCTCCGACCCCTGACACCTGACCTCTGACCCCTGAACCTGACCCTTACCCACTGACCTCTAACTCTGACCCCTGACACTGACAAATGACCCCCGACACTGACCAATGACCCCCGACCCCTGACTTCTGACCCCTGACCCCTGACCCCTGACCCCTGGCCCTGACCCCTGACCTCTGACCCCTGACACATGGCCCATGACCACTGACCCCTGACCCTGACCCCTGACCCCTGACCTCTGAACCCTTACCCTGACCACTGAACCCTGACCCATGACCCATGACGCCTAACCTATGACCTCTGACCCCCGACCCCTGACCCCTGACCTCAGACCTCTGACCCATGACCCATGACCCCTGACCCCTGACCTCCGACCCCTGACACCTGACCTCTGACCCCTGACCTCTGAACCCTTACCCCTAACCTCTGGACCCTGACCCCTGACCCCTGACCTCTGACCCTTTAATCTGACCCCTGACCCGTGACACCTGACCTCTGAACACTGACCCCGACCTCTGACCCATGATCCCTGACCTCTGAACCCTGACCCCTGACCTCTGAACCCTGACAATTGACCTCTGACCCCTGACCCCTGACCTCTAAGCTCTGACCCTGAGCTCTGATCAGACCCTGACCTCTGAACTCTGACCCCTGACACCTGACCTCTGAACCCTGACCTATGACCCATGACCCCTGACCTATGACCTCTGACCTCTGACACCTGACCTCTGACCTATAACCCTGACCCCTGACCCTGACCCATGACCCCGACCACTGACCTCTGAACCCTGGCCCTGACCACTGACCTATGACCCCTGACCCCTGACCTCTGACCTCTGCCTCTGACACCTGACCTCCAACCCCTGACCTTGACCTATGACCCCTGACCCTGACACCTGACCTATGACCTCTGAACCCTGACCCCTGACCTTTGACCATTGACTCTGACCCCTGACCCTGACCGCTTACCCCTGACCCCTTACCTCTGACCTCCGACCCCTGACACCTGACCTCTGACCCCTTACCACTCACCCCGACCCTGACCTCTGACCACTAACTCCTGACCCTGACCCTTGACACTGACCCCTGACCCATGACCCCTGATCCCTGACTTCTGACCCTTGACTCTGACCCCTTACCCATGACCCCCAACCACTGACCCCTGACCCTGACCCTTACTCCCTGACCTATCACCCCTTAACTATGACCTCTGACCCCTGACCTCTGACCACTGACCCTGAGCTCTGACCCCTGACCCTGACCTCTGACCTCCGACCCCTGACACCTGACCTCTGGTCCCTGACCCTGACCTATGACCCTGATCCCTGACCCCCTGACCACTGACCCCTGACCTCTGAACCCTGACCTCTGACCCCTGACCCTGACCCCTGACCCCTGACCTCTGACCGTGAGCTCTGACCCCTGACCTCTGACCCCGACCCCGACCCTGACCTCTGACCACTGACTCCTGACCCTGACCCTTGACTCTGACCCCTTAACCATGACCCCCAACGCCTGACCCGTGACCCTGACCCTTATTCCCTGACCCCTGACCCCTGACCTAGTACCCCTGACCTATGACCTCTGACTCCTGACCTCTGACCCATGACCCCTGACTTCTGACTTCCGACCCCTGACTCCTGACCTCTGGCCCCTGACCCTGACCTATGACCCTGATCCCTGACCCCCTGACCCCTGACCTCTGAACCCTTAGCTCTGACACCTGACCCTGACCTTTGACCTCCGACCCCTGACACCTGACCTCTGACCCCTGACCCATGACCCCTGACCCCAGAACTCTGACCCTTGACTCTGAAGTTTGACCCCTGAACCTGACCCCTTAGCCATGACCCCCGAACCCTGACCCCTGAGCTCTGACCTCTGAACCCTTAACCTGACCTCTGACCCCTGACCCTTCACCCTTACCCCGACCCTGACCCCTAACACCTGAACATCACCCTGACCCCTGACCCTGACCCTTATCCCCTGACCCCTGACCCTGACCTTTGACCTCCGACCCCTGACCCCTTACCTCTGAACCCTGACCTCTGACCCCTGACCCTGACCCCTGACCCATGACCCCTGACCCCGGAACTCTGACCCTTGAATCTGACCCCTGACCCCTGACCCTGACCTCTTACCCATGACCCCGACCCCTGACCTCCGACCCCTGACACTGGACCTCTGACCCCTGACCTCTGACCCATGATTCCTGACCTCTGACCACTGACCCGGACCTCTTAACCCTGACACTTGACCTCTGACCCCTGACCCCTGACCTCTGACCTCTGACCTGAGCTCTGACCCCGGAACCTGACCCCTGACCTCTGACCCCTGACACCTGAGCTCTGAACCCCGACCCCGAAATCTGAACCCTGACCTATGACATCTGACCCCGACCTCTGACGCATGACCCATAACCCCGACCCCTGAGCTCGACCCCTGACCTCTGAACCCTTACCCCTAACCTCTGGCCCCTGACCCCTGACCCCTGACCTCTGACCCTTGAATCTGACCCCTGAACCCTGACACCTGACCTCTGACCTCTGAACCCTGACCCCGACCTCTGACCCATGATCCCTGACCTCTGACCCCTGACCCTGACCTCTGAACCCTGACAATTGTCCACTCACCCCTGACCCCGACCTCTGAACTCTAACCTCTGACCCCGAGCTCTGATCAGACCCTCACCTCTGAACTCTGACCACTGACCCTGACCTCTGAACCCTGACACTTGACCTCTAACCCCTGACCCCTGACCTCTGACCCCTGACACTTGAGCTCTGAACCCCAACCCCGAAATCTGAACCCTGACCTATGACCTCTGACCCCGACCTCTGACGCATGACCCATAACCCCGACCCCTGACCTCGACCCCTGACCTCTGAACCCTTACCCCTAACCTCTGGCCCCTGACCCCTGACCCCTGACCTTTGTTTCTGACCCCTGAACACTGACACCTGACCTCTGACCTCTGAACCCTGACCCCGACCTTTGACCCATGATCCCTGATTTCTGACCCCTGACCCTGACCTCTGAACCCTGACAATTGCCCTCTGACCCCTGACCCCGACCTCTGACCTCTAACCTCTGACCCTGAGCTCTGATCAGACCCTGACGCCTGACCTCTGACCCCTGACACCTGACCTCTGAACCCTGACCTATAACCCATGACCCCTGACCTATGACCTATGACCTCTGACCCCTGACCCATGACACCTAACCCCTGACCTCTGACCTCCGACCCCTGACACCTGACCTCTGACCCCTAACCCTGACCTATGACCCTGACCCCCTTACCCCTTACTCCTGACCTCTGACCTCTGACCTCTGACCTCTGAACCCTGACCCTTCACACCAACCCCGACCCTGACCCCTAGCCACTGAACATCACCCTGACCCCTGACCCTGACCCCGGACCCTGTCCCCTGACACCTGACCCCTTAACATCACACAGACCCCTGACCCCGACCTCTGACCTCCGACCCCTGACACCTGACCTCTGACCCCTGAACCTGACCCTTACCCACTGACCTCTAACTCTGACCCCTGACACTGACAAATGACCCCCGACACTGACCAATGACCCCCGACCCCTGACTTCTGACCCCTGACCCCTGACCCCTGACCCCTGGCCCTGACCCCTGACCTCTGACCCCTGACACATGGCCCATGACCACTGACCCCTGACCCTGACCCCTGACCCCTGACCTCTGAACCCTTACCCTGACCACTGAACCCTGACCCATGACCCATGACGCCTAACCTATGACCTCTGACCCCCGACCCCTGACCCCTGACCTCAGACCTCTGACCCATGACCCCTGACCCCTGACCTCCGACCCCTGACACCTGACCTCTGACCCCTGACCTCTGAACCCTTACCCCTAACCTCTGGCCCCTGACCCCTGACCCCTGACCTCTGACCCTTTAATCTGACCCCTGACCCGTGACACCTGACCTCTGAACACTGACCCCGACCTCTGACCCATGATCCCTGACCTCTGACCCCTGACCCCTGACCTCTGAACCCTGACAATTGACCTCTGACCCCTGACCCCTGACCTCTAAGCTCTGACCCTGAGCTCTGATCAGACCCTGACCTCTGAACTCTGACCCCTGACACCTGACCTCTGAACCCTGACCTATGACCCATGATCCCTGACCTATGACCTATGACCTCTGACACCTGACCTCTGACCTATAACCCTGACCCCTGACCCTGACCCATGACCCCGACCACTGACCTCTGAACCCTGGCCCTGACCACTGACCTATGACCCCTGACCCCTGACCTCTGACCTCTGCCCCTGACACCTGACCTCCAACCCCTGACCTTGACCTATGACCCCTGACCCTGACACCTGACCTATGACCTCTGAACCCTGACCCCTGACCTTTGACCATTGACTCTGACCCCTGACCCTGACCGCTTACCCCTGACCCCTTACCTCTGACCTCCGACCCCTGACACCTGACCTCTGACCCCTTACCACTCACCCCGACCCTGACCTCTGACCACTAACTCCTGACCCTGACCCTTGACACTGACCCCTGACCCATGACCCCTGATCCCTGACTTCTGACCCTTGACTCTGACCCCTTACCCATGACCCCCAACCACTGACCCCTGACCCTGACCCTTACTCCCTGACCTATCACCCCTTAACTATGACCTCTGACCCCTGACCTCTGACCACTGACCCTGAGCTCTGACCCCTGACCCTGACCTCTGACCTCCGACCCCTGACACCTGACCTCTGGTCCCTGACCCTGACCTATGACCCTGATCCCTGACCCCCTGACCACTGACCCCTGACCTCTGAACCCTGACCTCTGACCCCTGACCCTGACCCCTGACCTCTGACCGTGAGCTCTGACCCCTGACCTCTGACCCCGACCCTGACCTCTGACCACTGACTCCTGACCCTGACCCTTGACTCTGACCCCTTAACCATGACCCCCAACGCCTGACCCGTGACCCTGACCCTTATTCCCTGACCCCTGACCCCTGACCTAGTACCCCTGACCTATGACCTCTGACTCCTGACCTCTGACCCATGACCCCTGACTTCTGACTTCCGACCCCTGACTCCTGACCTCTGGCCCCTGACCCTGACCTATGACCCTGATCCCTGACCCCCTGACCCCTGACCTCTGAACCCTTAGCTCTGACACCTGACCCTGACCTTTGACCTCCGACCCCTGACACCTGACCTCTGACCCCTGACCCATGACCCCTGACCCCAGAACTCTGACCCTTGACTCTGAAGTTTGACCCCTGAACCTGACCCCTTAGCCATGACCCCCGAACCCTGACCCCTGACCTCTGACCTCTGAACCCTTAACCTGACCTCTGACCCCTGACCCTTCACCCTTACCCCGACCCTGACCCCTAACACCTGAACATCACCCTGACCCCTGACCCTGACACTTATCCCCTGACCCCTGACCCATGACCTCTGACCCCGACCCCTGACCTCTGACCCCTGACCTCTGACCTCTAACCCTGACCACTGACCCTGACCCATGCCCTTCGACCCCTGACCTCTGACCCCTGGCCCTGACCCCTGACCTCTGACCCCTGGCCTTGACCCCTCACCTCTGACCCCTGACCCATGACCCCTGACCCCTGACCCCTGACCCCTACGATGACCCCCGAACCCTGACCCCTGACCTCTGACCTCTGAACCCTTACCCTGACCTCTGACCTCTGAACCCTTACCCCGACCCCTGACACCTGACCCCTGACGTCTGACCTCTGACTCATGACCCATGACCTCTGAACCCTGACCCATGACCCCTGACCTATGATCTCTGACCCCCGACCCCTGACCTCTTCACCATGACCCCTGACCTCTGACACTTGAATCTGAACCCTGACCCCGACTCCTGACACCTGACCTCTGACCTCTGAACACTGACCCCGACTTATGACCCATGATACCTGACCTCTGACCACTGACCCTGACCTCTAAACCCTGACACCTGACCCCTGACCTCTGACCCATGATCCTTGACCTCTGAACCCGTACCCTCACCTCTGACTCCTGACCCCTCACCCTGACCCCGACCCTGACCCCTAACACCTGAACATCACCCTGACCCCCAACCCCTGACCCTGACCTCTGACCCCTGACACCTGATCTCTTAACCCTGACCCTGACCACTGACTTCTGAACCCTGACCTATGACCCATGACCCCTGACCTATGACCTCTGACCCCTGACCCTTGACGTCTGACCTCTAACCCTTTCCCCTGACCCTGACCCATGACCCCGACCCCTGACCTTTGACCCTTGGCCCTGACCCCTGACCTCTGACCCCAGACCAATGACCCCTGACCCCTGAACTCTGACCCTTGACTCTGACCCCTGACGTCTGACCATGACCCCTTACCCATGACCCCCGAACCCTGACCCCTGACCTCTGACCTCTGAACCCTTACCCTGACTCCGACCCTGACCCCTAACACCTGAACATCACCCTGACCCTGACCCCTTACCCATGACCCCCAACTCCTTACCCCTGACCCTGACCCTTACCCCCGACCTCTGACCCCTGACCTCTGACCTCTAACCTCTGACCCTGAGCTCTGATCAGACCCTGACCTCTGAACTCTGACCCCTGACACCTGACCTCTGAACCCTGACCTATAACCCATGATACCTGACCTATGACCTATGACCTCTGACCCCTGACCCATGACCCCTGACCCCTGACCTCTGACATCCGACCCCAGACACCTGACCTCTGACCCCTGACCCTGACCTATGACCCTGACCCTTGACCCACTTACCCCTGACCCCTGACCTCTGACCTCTGAACCTTGACCCTTCACACCAACCCCGACCCTGACCCCAACCACTGAACATCACCCTGACCCCTGACCCTGACCCCTGACTCTGTCCCCTGACCCCTGACCCCTTAACATCACACAGACCCCTGACCCCTGAACCCAGACCTCCGACCCCTCACACCTGACCTCTGGCCCCTGACCCTGACCTATGACCCTGATCTCTGACCCCTTGACCCCTGACCCCTTACCTCTGAACCCTGACCTCTGACCCCTGACCCTGACCCCTGACCCATGACCCCTGACCCCGGATCTCTGACACTTGAATCTGACCCCTGACCCCTGACCCATAACCCCGACCCCTGACCTCCGACCCCTGACACTGGACCTCTGACCCCTGACCTCTGACCCATGATTCCTGAACTCTGACCACTGACCCGGACCTCTTAACCCTGACACTTGACCTCTGACCCCTGACCCCTGACCTCTGACCTCTGACCTGAGCTCTGACCCCTGAACCTGACCTCTGACCTCTGACCCCTGACACCTGAGCTCAGAACCCCGACCCCGAAATCTGAACCCTGACCTATGACATCTGACCCCTGACCTCTGACGCATGACCCCTGACCTCGACCCCTGACCTCTGAACCCTTACCCCTAACCTCTGGCCCCTGACCCCTGACCCCTGACCTCTGACCCTTGAATCTGACCCCTGAACCCTGACACCTGACCTCTGACCTCTGAACCCTGACCCCGACCTCTGACCCATGATCCCTGACCTCTGACCCCTGACCCTGACCTCTGAACCCTGACAATTGTCCACTCACCCCTGACCCCGACCTCTGAACTCTAACCTCTGACCCCGAGCTCTGATCAGACCCTCACCTCTGAACTCTGACCCCTGACACCTGACCTCTGAACCCTGACTTATAACCCATGCCCCCTGACCTATGACCTATGACCGCTGACCCCTGACCCATGACACCTAACCCCTGACCTCTGACCCATGATCCCTGAACTCTGACCACTGACCCTGACCTCTGAACCCTGACACTTGACCTCTGACCCCTGACCCCATACCTCTGAACCCTGACACTTGACCTCTAACCCCTGACCCCTGACCGCTGACCTCTGACCTGAGCTCTGACCCCTGAACCTGACCTCTGACCTCTGACCCCTGACACCTGAGCTCTGAACCCCAACCCCGAAATCTGAACCCTGACCTATGACCTCTGACCCCGACCTCTGACGCATGACCCATAACCCCGACCCCTGACCTCGACCCCTGACCTCTGAACCCTTACCCCTAACCTCTGGCCCCTGACCCCTGACCCCTGACCCTTGAATCTGACCCCTGAACCCTGACACCTGACCTCTGACCTCTGAACCCTGACCCCGACCTTTGACCCATGATCCCTGATTTCTGACCCCTGACCCTGACCTCTGAACCCTGACAATTGCCCTCTGACCCCTGACCCCGACCTCTGACCTCTAACCTCTGACCCTGAGCTCTGATCAGACCCTGACGCCTGACCTCTGACCCCTGACACCTGACCTCTGAACCCTGACCTATAACCCATGACCCCTGACCTATGACCTATGACCTCTGACCCCTGACCCATGACACCTAACCCCTGACCTCTGACCTCCGACCCCTGACACCTGACCTCTGACCCCTAACCCTGACCTATGACCCTGACCCCCTTACCCCTTACTCCTGACCTCTGACCTCTGACCTCTGAACCCTGGCCCTTCACACCAATCCCGACCCTGACCCCTAACCACTGAACATCACCCTGACCCCTGACCCTGACCCCTGACCCTGTCCCCTGACCCCTGACCCCTTAACATCACACAGACCCCTGACCCCGACCTCTGACCTCCGACCCCTGATACCTGACCTCTGACCCCTGAACCTGACCCTTACCCACTGACCTCTAACTCCGACCCCTGACACTGACAAATGACCCCCGACACTGACCAATGACCCCCGACCCCTGACTTCTGACCCCTGACCCATGACCCCTGACCCCTGGCCCTGACCCCTGACCTCTGACCCCTGACACATGGCCCATGACCCCTGACCCCTGACCCTGACCCCTGACCTCTGAACCCTTACCCTGACCACTGAACCCTGACCCAAGACCCATGACGCCTAACCTATGACCTCTGACCCCCGACCCCTGACCCCGACCTCAGACCTCTGACCCATGACCCCTGAACCTTGACCTCCGACCCCTGACACCTGACCTCTGACCCCTGACCTCTGAACCCTTACCCCTAACCTCTGGCCCCTGACCCCGACCCCTGACCCCTGATCCTATAATCTGACCCCTGACCCGTGACACCTGACCTCTGACCTCTGAACACTGACACCGACCTCTGACCCATGATCCCTGACCTCTGACCCCTGACCCCTTACCTCTGAACCCTGACAATTGACCTCTGACCCCTGACCCCTGACCCCTGACCTCTAAGCTCTGACCCTTAGCTCTGATCAGATCCTGACCTCTGAACACTGACCCCTGACACCTGACCTCTGAACCCTGACCTATGACCCATGACCCCTGACCTATGACCTCTGACCCCCGACCCCTGACCCCTGACCTCTGAACCCTTACCCTGACCACTGAACCCTGACCCATGACCCATGACGCCTAACCTATGACCTCTGACCCCTGACCCCTGACCCCTGACCTCAGACCTCTGACCCATGACCCCTGATCCCTGACCTCCGACCCCTGACACCTGACCTCTGACCCCTGACCTCTGAACCCTTACCCCTAACCTCTGGCCCCTGACCCCTGACTTCTGACCCTTTAATCTGACCCCTGACCCGTGACACCTGACCTCTGAACCCTGACAATTGACCTCTGACCCCTGACCCCTGACCTCTGACCTCTAACCTCTGACCCTGAGTTCTGATCAGACCCTGACCTCTGAACTCTGACCCCTGACACCTGACCTCTGAACCCTGACCTATGACCCATGACCCCTGACCCATGACCTATGACCTCTGACACCTGACCTCTGACCTATAACCCTGACCCCTGACCCTGACCCATGACCCCGACCACTGACCTCTGAACCCTGGCCCTGACCACTGACCTATGACCCCTGACCTCTGACCTCTGCCCCTGACACCTGACCTCCAACCCCTGACCTTGACCTATGACCCCTGACCCTGACACCTGACCTATGACCTCTGAACCCTGACCCCTGACCTTTGACCATTGACTCTGACCCCTGACCCTGACCGCTTACCCCTGACCCCTTACCTCTGACCTCCGACCCCTGACACCTGACCTCTGACCCCTTACCACTCACCCCGACCCTGACCTCTGACCACTAACTCCTGACCCTGACCCTTGACACTGACCCCTGACCCATGACCCCTGATCCCTGACTTCTGACCCTTGACTCTGACCCCTTACCCATGACCCCCAACCACTGACCCCTGACCCTGACCCTTACTCCCTGACCTATCACCCCTTAACTATGACCTCTGACCCCTGACCTCTGACCACTGACCCTGAGCTCTGACCCCTGACCCTGACCTCTGACCTCCGACCCCTGACACCTGACCTCTGGTCCCTGACCCTGACCTATGACCCTGATCCCTGACCCCCTGACCACTGACCCCTGACCTCTGAACCCTGACCTCTGACCCCTGACCCTGACCCCTGACCTCTGACCGTGAGCTCTGACCCCTGACCTCTGACCCCGACCCTGACCTCTGACCACTGACTCCTGACCCTGACCCTTGACTCTGACCCCTTAACCATGACCCCCAACGCCTGACCCGTGACCCTGACCCTTATTCCCTGACCCCTGACCCCTGACCTAGTACCCCTGACCTATGACCTCTGACTCCTGACCTCTGACCTCTGACCCATGACCCCTGACTTCTGACTTCCGACCCCTGACTCCTGACCTCTGGCCCCTGACCCTGACCTATGACCCTGATCCCTGACCCCCTGACCCCTGACCTCTGAACCCTTAGCTCTGACACCTGACCCTGACCTTTGACCTCCGACCCCTGACACCTGACCTCTGACCCCTGACCCATGACCCCTGACCCCAGAACTCTGACCCTTGACTCTGAAGTTTGACCCCTGAACCTGACCCCTTAGCCATGACCCCCGAACCCTGACCCCTGACCTCTGACCTCTGAACCCTTAACCTGACCTCTGACCCCTGACCCTTCACCCTTACCCCGACCCTGACCCCTAACACCTGAACATCACCCTGACCCCTGACCCTGACACTTATCCCCTGACCCCTGACCCTTGACCTCTGACCCCTGACCCCTGACCTCTGACCCCTGACCTCTGACCTCTAACCCTGACCACTGACCCTGACCCATGCCCTTCGACCCCTGACCTCTGACCCCTGGCCCTGACCCCTGACCTCTGACCCCTGGCCTTGACCCCTCACCTCTGACCCCTGACCCATGACCCCTGACCCCTGACCCCTGACCCCTACGATGACCCCCGAACCCTGACCCCTGACCTCTGACCTCTGAACCCTTACCCTGACCTCTGACCTCTGAACCCTTACCCCGACCCCTGACACCTGACCCCTGACGTCTGACCTCTGACTCATGACCCATGACCTCTGAACCCTGACCCATGACCCCTGACCTATGATCTCTGACCCCCGACCCCTGACCTCTTCACCATGACCCCTGACCTCTGACACTTGAATCTGAACCCTGACCCCTGACTCCTGACACCTGACCTCTGACCTCTGAACACTGACCCCGACTTATGACCCATGATACCTGACCTCTGACCACTGACCCTGACCTCTAAACCCTGACACCTGACCCCTGACCTCTGACCCATGATCCTTGACCTCTGAACCCGTACCCTGACCTCTGACTCCTGACCCCTCACCCTGACCCCGACCCTGACCCCTAACACCTGAACATCACCCTGACCCCCAACCCCTGACCCTGACCCTTATCCCCTGACCCCTGACTCCTGACACCTGACTTCTGACCCCTGACCTCTGACCTCTAACCCTGACCCCTGACCCATGACCCTCGACCCCTGACCTCTGACCCCTGGCCCTGACCCCTGACCTCTGACCCATGACCCATGATCCCTGACCCCTGACCCATGACCCCTGACCCCTGATCTCTGACCCTTGAATCTGACCCCTGACCCCTGAACCCTGACCTCTGACCTCTGAAACCTGACCCTGACCTCGGACCCAAGATCCCTGACGTCTGACCCCTGACCTCTGACCTCTGAACCCTGACACTTGAACTCTGACTCCTGACCCCTGACCTCTCACCCTGATCTCTGACCCCTGACCCTGACCTCTGGCCTCTGACCCCTGATACCTGACCTCTTAACCCTCGACCCTGACCTCTGGACCCTGACCCCGACTTATGACCCAATATCCCTGACCTCTGACCACTGACCCTGACCTCTAAACCCTGACACCTGACCCCTGACCTCTGACCCATGATCCCTGACCTCTGACCCCTGACCCTGACCTATGACCCTGACGTGTGCCCCACTTACTCCTGACCCTTGACCCCTGACGTCTGACCTCTGAACCCTGACCTCTGAACCCTGACCAATGACCCCTGACCCCTGACCTCTGAAGCTTGACTCTGACCCCGACCCCTGACACTGACCCCTTACCCATGACCCCTGACCCCTGAGCCCTGACCTCTGACCTCTGAACCCTTACCCTGACCTCGGACCCCTGACCTCTGACCCCTCACCCTGACCCCGACCCTGACCCCTAACCCCTGAACATCACCCTGACCCCTGACCCTGACCCTGACCCCTGACCCTGTCCCCTGACCCCTGACCCCTGACCCCTGACCATGACCTCTGACCCCTTACCCCCGACCACTGACCCTGACCCCCTGACCTCTGACCTCTGACCCTGAGCTTGGACCCCTGACCTATGACCCATGACGCCTTACATATGACCTCTGACCCCTACCCCTGACCTCTGACTCCTGACCTCTGACCTCTGACCCATGACCCATGAACCCTGACCCCTTACCTCTGACCCCTGACACCTGACCTCTGTCCCCTGACCTCTGAACCCTTACCCCTAACCGCTTACCCCTGACCCATGACCCCTGACCCCTGATCTCTGACCCTTGAATCTGACCCCTGACCCCTGACACCTGACCTCTGACCTCTGACCTCTGAAACCTGACCCCGACCTCGGACCCATGATCCCTGACCTCTGACCCCTGACCCTGACCTCTGAACCCTGACACTTGAACTCTGACCCCTGACCCCGACTTCTGACCCCTGACACCTGACCTCTTAACCCTGACCCTGACCACTGACTTCCGAACCCTGACCTATGACCCATGATGCCTGAACTATGACCTCTGACCCCTGACCCTTGACGTCTGACCTCTAACCCTTACCCCTGACCCTGACCCATGACCCCGACCCCTGACCTCTGACCCTTGGCCCCGACCCCTGACCTCTGACCCCAGACCCATGACCCCTGACCCCTGAACTCTGACCCTTGACTCTGACCCCTAACCTCTGACCATGACCCCTTACCCATGACCCCCGAACCCTGACCCCTGATGTCTGACCTCTGAACCCATACCCTGACCTCTGACCTCTGAACCCTTACCCTGACCACTGACCCCTGACCCCTCACCCTGACCCCGATCCTGACCACTAACCCCTGAACATCACCCTGACCCCTGACCCTGACCCCTTACCCATGACCCCCAACTCCTGGCCCCCTGACCCTGACCCTTACCCCCTGACCTCTGACCCCGACACCTGACCTCTGACCTCTAACCTCTAACCCTGACCCCTGACCCTGACCCATGACACCCGACCACTAACCTCTGACATCCGACCTCAGACACCTGACCTCTGACCCCTGACCCGGACCCCTGACCCTGAACCCTGACCTCTGACCTCTGAACCCTGACCCTTCACCCTGACCCCGACCCTGACCCCTAACCACTGAACATCACCCTGACCCCTGACTTCTGACCTCCGACCCCTGACACCTGACTTCTGACCCCTGATCCTGACCCGTAACCCCTGACCTCTAACCCTGACCCCTGACCAATGACCCCCAACCCCTGATTTCCTACCCCGACCAATGACCCCTGACCCCTGGTCCTGACCCCTGACCTCTGACCCCTGTCACATGGCCCATGACCCCTGACCCCTGACCTCTTACCCCTTGCCCTGACCCCTGACCCCTGACCTCTTACCTCCGACCCCTGACTCCTGAACCCTGACCCTGACCTATGACCCTGACCTATGAGCCATGACCCCTAACCTATGATCTCTGACCCCTGACCCTGACCTCTGGCCTCTGACCCCTGATACCTGACCTCTTAACCCTCGACCCTGACCTCTGGACCCTGACCCCGACTTATGACCCAATATCCCTGACCTCTGACCACTGACCCTGACCTCTAAACCCTGACACCTGACCCCTGACCTCTGACACATGATCCCTGACCACTGACCCCCGACCCTGACCTATGACCCTGACGTGTGCCCCACTTACTCCTGACCCTTGACCCCTGATGTCTGACCTCTGAACCCTGACCTCTGAACCCTGACCAATGACCCCTGACCCCTGACCTCTGAAGCTTGACTCTGACCCCTGACCCCTGACCTCTGAACCCTTACCCCTAACCTCTGGCCCCTGACCCCGACCCCTGACCTCTGACCCTTGAATCTGACCCCTGACACCTGACCTCTGACCTCTGAACCCTGACCACGACCTCTGACCTATGATCCCTGACCTCTGACCCCTGACCCTGACCTCTGAATCCTGACAATTGACCTCTGACCCCTGACCTCAGACCTCTGACCTCTAACCTCTGACCCTGAGCTCTGATCAGACCCTGACCTCTGAACTCTGAGCCCTGACACCTGACCTCTGAACCCTGACTTATGACCCATGACCCATGACCTATGACCTATGACCTCTGACCCCTGACACCTGACCTCTGACCTATAACCCTGACCCCTGACCCTGACCCCTGACCCCTGACCTCTGACCGTGAGCTCTGACCCCTGACATCTGACCCTGACCCTGACCTCTGACCACTGACTCCTGACACTGACCCTTGACACTGACCCCTGACCCATGACGCCTGACCCCTGAACTCTGACCCTTGACTCTGTCCCCTTACCCATGACCCCTAACCCCTGACCCTGACCCTTACTCCCTGACTTATGACCCCTGACCTATGACCTCTGACCCCTCATCTCTGACCTCTGACCTCTGACCCTGACCACTGACCCCGACCTCTGATTCATGATCCCTGACACTTGACCTCTGACCCCTGACCTCTGACCCCTGACCTCTGACCCTGAGCTCTGACCCCTGATCCCTGACCTCTAAACTCTGACCCCTGACCTCTGACATCTGAACCATGACCTCTGATCCCTGAACCCTGACCCCTGACTTCTGACTTCCGACCCCTGACACCTGACCTCTTGCCCCTGACCCTGACCAATGACCCTGATCCCTGACCCCCTGACCCCTGAACACTGACCTCTGACCCCTGACCCCTGACCTCTAAGCTCTGACCCTGAGCTCTGATCAGATCCTGACCTCTGAACTCTGACCCCTGACACCTGACCTCTTAACCCTGACCTATGACCAATGACCCCTGACCTATGACCTCTGACCCCGACCCCTGATCCCTGACCTCTGAACCCTTACCCTGACCACTGAACCCTGACCCATGACCCATGACGCCTAACCTATGACCTCTGACCCCCGATCCCTGACCCCTAACCTCAGACCTCTGACTCATGACCCTTGACCCCTGACCTCCGACCCCTGACACCTGACCTCTGACCCCTGACCTCTGAACCCTTACCCCTAACCTCTGGCCCCTGACCCCTGACCCCTGACCTCTGACCCTTTAATCTGACCCCTGACCCGTGACACCTGACCTCTGAACACTGACCCCGACCTCTGACCCATGATCCCTGACCTCTGACCCCTGACCCCTGACCTCTGAACCCTGACAATTGACCTCTGACCCCTGACCCCTGACCTCTGAACCCTGACAATTGACCTCTGACCCCTGACCCCTGACCTCTGACCTCTAACCTCTGACCCTGAGCTCTGATCAGACCCTGACCTCTGAAGTCTGACCCCTGACACCTGACCTCTGAACCCTGACCTATGACCCATGACCCCGACCCATGACCTATGACCTCTGACACCTGACCTCTGACCTATAACCCTGACCCCTGACCCTGACCCATGACCCCGACCACTGACCTCTGAACCCTGGCCCTGACCACTGACCTATGACCCCTGACCTCTGACCTCTGCCCCTGACACCTGACCTCCAACCCCTGACCTTGACCTATGACCCCTGACCCTGACACCTGACCTATGACCTCTGAACCCTGACCCCTGACCTTTGACCATTGACTCTGACCCCTGACCCTGACCGCTTACCCCTGACCCCTTACCTCTGACCTCCGACCCCTGACACCTGACCTCTGACCCCTTACCACTCACCCCGACCCTGACCTCTGACCACTAACTCCTGACCCTGACCCTTGACACTGACCCCTGACCCATGACCCCTGATCCCTGACTTCTGACCCTTGACTCTGACCCCTTACCCATGACCCCCAACCACTGACCCCTGACCCTGACCCTTACTCCCTGACCTATCACCCCTTAACTATGACCTCTGACCCCTGACCTCTGACCACTGACCCTGAGCTCTGACCCCTGACCCTGACCTCTGACCTCCGACCCCTGACACCTGACCTCTGGTCCCTGACCCTGACCTATGACCCTGATCCCTGACCCCCTGACCACTGACCCCTGACCTCTGAACCCTGACCTCTGACCCCTGACCCTGACCCCTGACCTCTGACCACTGACTCCTGACCCTGACCCTTGACTCTGACCCCTTAACCATGACCCCCAACGCCTGACCCGTGACCCTGACCCTTATCCCCTGACCCCTGACCCCTGACTTCTGACCCCTGACCTCTGACATCTAACCCTGACCACTGACCCTGACCCATGCCCTTCGACCCCTGACCTCTGACCCCTGGCCCTTACCCCTGACCTCTGACCTCTGACCCCTGACCCCTGACCCATGGCACTGACCCCTGACCTCTGACACCTGACCCCTGACCTCTGACCCCTGGCCCTGAGCCATTGACCTCTGACCCCGACCCCTGACCCATGACCCCGACCCCTGACCCCTGGCACTGACCCTTGACCTCTGACCCCTGACCCATGACCCATGACCCCTGACCCATGGCCCTGATACCTGACCTCTGACCCATGACCCCTGACCGCCGACCCCTGACACCTTACCTCTGACCCCTGACCCTGACCTATGATCCTGAGCTCTGACCCCTGATCCCTGACCTCTAAACTCTGACCCCTGACCTCTGACATCTGAACCATGACCTCTGATCCCTGAACCCTGACCCCTGACTTCTGACTTCCGACCCCTGACACCTGACCTCTTGCCCCTGACCCTGACCAATGACCTTGATCCCTGACCCCCTGACCCCTGACCTCTGAATCCTGACAATTGACCTCTGACCCCTGACCTCAGACCTCTGACCTCTAACCTCTGACCCTGAGCTCTGATCAGACCCTGACCTCTGAACTCTGAGCCCTGACACCTGACCTCTGAACCCTGACTTATGACCCATGACCCATGACCTATGACCTATGACCTCTGACCCCTGACACCTGACCTCTGACCTATAACCCTGACCCCTGACCCTGACCCCTGACCCCTGACCTCTGACCGTGAGCTCTGACCCCTGACATCTGACCCTGACCCTGACCTCTGAACCCTTACCCTGACCACTGAACCCTGACCCATGACCCATGACGCCTAACCTATGACCTCTGACCCCCGATCCCTGACCCCTAACCTCAGACCTCTGACTCATGACCCCTGACCCCTGACCTCCAACCCCTGACACCTGACCTCTGACCCCTGACCTCTGAACCCTTACCCCTAACCTCTGGCCCCTGACCCCTGACCCCTGACCTCTGACCCTTTAATCTGACCCCTGACCCGTGACACCTGACCTCTGAACACTGACCCCGACCTCTGACCCATGATCCCTGACCTCTGACCCCTGACCTCTGAACCCTGACAATTGACCTCTGACCCCTGACCCCTGACCTCTGAACCGTGACAATTGACCCCTGACCCCTGACCCCTGACCTCTGACCTCTAACCTCTGACCCTGAGCTCTGATCAGACCCTTACCTCTGAACTCTGACCCCTGACACCTGACCTCTGAACCCTGACCTATGACCCATGACCCCTGACCTATGACCTATGACCTCTGACACCTGACCTCTGACCTATAACCCTGACCCCTGACCCTGACCCATGACCCCGACCACTGACCTCTGAACCCTGGCCCTGACCACTGACCTATGACCCCTGACCCCTGACCTCTGACCTCTGCCCCTGACACCTGACCTCCAACCCCTGACCTTGACCTATGACCCCTGACCCTGACACCTGACCTATGACCTCTGAACCCTGACCCCTGACCTTTGACCATTGACTCTGACCCCTGACCCTGACCGCTTACCCCTGACCCCTTACCTCTGACCTCCGACCCCTGACACCTGACCTCTGACCCCTTACCACTCACCCCGACCCTGACCTCTGACCACTAACTCCTGACCCTGACCCTTGACACTGACCCCTGACCCATGACCCCTGATCCCTGACTTCTGACCCTTGACTCTGACCCCTTACCCATGACCCCCAACCACTGACCCCTGACCCTGACCCTTACTCCCTGACCTATCACCCCTTAACTATGACCTCTGACCCCTGACCTCTGACCACTGACCCTGAGCTCCGACCCCTGACCCTGACCTCTGACCTCCGACCCCTGACATCTGACCTCTGGTCCCTGACCCTGACCTATGACCCTGATCCCTGACCCCCTGACCACTGACCCCTGACCTCTGAACCCTGACCTCTGACCCCTGACCCTGACCCCTGACCTCTGACCACTGACTCCTGACCCTGACCCTTGACTCTGACCCCTTAACCATGACCCCCAACGCCTGACCCGTGACCCTGACCCTTATCCCCTGACCCCTGACCCCTGACCCCTGACCTCTGACCCCTGACCTCTGACCTCTAACCCTGACCACTGACCCTGACCCATGCCCTTCGACCCCTGACCTCTGACCCCTGGCCCTTACCCCTGACCTCTGACCCCTGACCCCTGACCCCTGACCCCTGACCCATGGCACTGACCCTTGACCTCTGACACCTGACCCCTGACCTCTGACCCCTGGCCCTGAGCCATTGACCTCTGACCCCGACCCCTGACCCATGACCCCGACCCCTGAACCCTGGCACTGACCCTTGACCTCTGACCCCTGACCCGTGACACCTGACCTCTGAACACTGACCCCGACCTATGACCCTGATCCCTGACCCCCTGACCACTGACCCCTGACCTCTGAACCCTGACCTCTGACCCCTGACCCTGACCCCTGACCTCTGACCGTGAGCTCTGACCCCTGACCTCTGACCCAGACCCCGACCCCGACCCTGACCTCTGACCACTGACTCCTGACCCTGACCCTTGACTCTGACCCCTTAACCATGACCCCCAACGCCTGACCCGTGACCCTGACCCTTATTCCCTGACCCCTGACACCTGACCTAGTACGCCTGACCTATGACCTCTGACTCCTGACCTCTGACCCATGACCCCTGATTTCTGACCTCTGGCCCCTGACCCTGACCTATGACCCTGATCCCTGACCCCCTGACCCCTGACCTCTGAACCCTTAGCTCTGACACCTGACCCTGACCTTTGACCTCCGACCCCTGACACCTGACCTCTGACCCCTGACCCATGACCCCTGACCCCAGAACTCTGACCCTTGACTCTGAAGTTTGACCCCTGAACCTGACCCCTTAGCCATGACCCCCGAACCCTGACCCCTGACCTCTGACCTCTGAACCCTTACCCTGACCTCTGACCCCTGACCCTTCACCCTTACCCCGACCCTGACCCCTAACACCTGAACATCACCCTGACCCCTGACCCTGACCCTTATCCCCTGACCCCTGACCCCTGACCTCTGACCCCTGACCTCTAACCCTGACCACTGACCCTGACCCATGCCCTTCGACCCCTGACCTCTGACCCCTGGCCCTGCCCCCTGACCTCTGACCCCTGGCCCTGACCCCTCACCTCTGACCCCTGACCCATGACCCCGACCCCTGACCCCTGGCCCTGACCCTTTACCTCTGACCCCTGACCCATGACCCCTGACCTCTGACCCCTGGCCCTGAGCCCTGACCTCTGACCCCTGACCCCTGACCCATGACCCATGACCCCGACCCCTGACCCCTGGCACTGACCCTTGACCTCTGACCCCTGACCCATGACCCATGACCCCTGACCCCTGACCCATGGCCCTGATCCCTGACCTCTGACCCATGACCCCTGACCGCCGACACCTGACACCTTACCTCTGACCCCTGACCCTGACCTATGACCCCTGACCCATGACCCCTGACCCCTGACCCCTGACCCCTACCATGACCCCCGAACCCTAACCCCTGACCTCTGACCTCTGAACCCTTACCCTGACCTCTGACCTCTGAACCCTTACCCTGACCCCTGACCTCTGAACCCTTACCCTGACCCCTGACACCTGACCCCTGACGTCTGACCTCTGACTCATGACCCATGACCTCTGAACCCTGACCCATGACCCCTGACCTATGATCTCTGACCCCCGACCCCTGACCTCTTCACCATGATCCCTGACCTCTGACACTTGAATCTGAACCCTGACCCCTGACTCCTGACACCTGACCTCTGACCTCTGAACACTGACCCCGACTTATGACCCATGATACCTGACCTCTGACCACTGACCCTGACCTCTAAACCCTGACACCTGACCCCTGACCTCTGACCCATGATCCTTGACCTCTGAACCTGTACCCTGACCTCTGACTCCTGACCCCTCACCCTAACCCCGACCCTGACCCCTAACACCTGAACATCACCCTGACCCCCAACCCCTGACCCTGACCCTTATCCCCTGACCCCTGACTCCTGACACCTGACTTCTGACCCCTGACTTCTGACCTCTAACCCTGACCCCTGACCCTGACCCATGACCCTCGACCCCTGACCTCTGACCCCTGGCCCTGACCCCTGACCTCTGACCCATGACCCATGATCCCTGACCCCTTACCTCTGACCCCTGACACCTGACCTCTGACCCCTGACCTCTGAACCCTGAACCCTAACCTCTTACCCCTGACCCATGACCCCTGACCCCTGATCTCTGACCCTTGAATCTGACCCCTGACCCCTGACACCTGACCTCTGACCTCTGAAACCTGACCCTGACCTCGGACCCAAGATCCCTGACGTCTGACCCCTGACCTCTCACCCTGATCTCTGACCCCTGACCCTGACCTCTGGCCTCTGACCCCTGATACCTGACCTCTTAACCCTCGACCCTGACCTCTGGACCCTGACCCCGACTTATGACCCAATATCCCTGACCTCTGACCACTGACCCTGACCTCTAAACCCTGACACCTGACCCCTGACCTCTGACCCATGATCCCTGACCTCTGACCCCTGACCCTGACCTATGACCCTGACGTGTGCCCCACTTACTCCTGACCCTTGACCCCTGATGTCTGACCTCTGAACCCTGACCTCTGAACCCTGACCAATGACCCCTGACCCCTGACCTCTGAAGCTTGACTCTGACCCCAAACCCTGACACTGACCCCTTACCCATGACCCCTGACCCCTGAGCCCTGACCTCTGACCTCTGAACCCTTACCCTGACCTCGGACCCCTGACCTCTGACCCCTCACCCTGACCCCGACCCTGACCCCTAACCCCTGAACATCACCCTGACCCCTGACCCTGACCCTGTCCCCTTACCCTGTCCCCTGACCCCTGACCCCTGACCCCTGACCATGACCTCTGACCCCTTACCCCCGACCACTGACCCCGACCCCCTGACCTCTGACCTCTGACCCTGAGCTTGGACCCCTGACCTATGACCCATGACGCCTTACATATGACCTCTGACCGCTACCCCTGACCTCTGACTCCTGACCTCTGACCTCTGACCCATGACCCATGAACCCTGACCCCTTACCTCTGACCCCTGACACCTGACCTCTGTCCCCTGACCTCTGAACCCTTACCCCTAACCGCTTACCCCTGACCCATGACCCCTGACCCCTGATCTCTGACCCTTGAATCTGACCCCTGACCCCTGACACCTGACCTCTGACCTCTGAAACCTGACCCCGACCTTGGACCCATGATCCCTGACCTCTGACCCCTGACCCCTGACCCCGACCTCTGACCCCTGACACCTGACCTCTTAACTCTGACCCTGACCACTGACTTCTGAACCCTGACCTATGACCCATGATGCCTGACCTATGACCTCTGACCCCTGACCCTTGACGTCTGACCTCTAACCCTTACCCCTGACCCTGACCCATGACCCCGACCCCTGACCTCTGACCCTTGGCCCCGACCCCTGACCTCTGACCCCAGACCCATGACCCCTGACCCCTGAACTCTGACCCTTGACTCTGACCCCTAACCTCTGACCATGACCCCTTACCCATGACCCCCGAACCCTGACCCCTGACGTCTGACCTCTGAACCCATACCCTGACCTCTGACCTCTGAACCCTTACCCTGACCACTGACCCCTGACCCCTCACCCTGACCCCGATCCTGACCCCTAACCCCTGAACATCACCCTGACCCCTGACCCTGACCCCTTACCCATGACCCCCAACTCCTGGCCCCCTGACCCTGACCCTTACCCCCTGACCTCTGACCCCGACACCTGACCTCTGACCTCTAACCTCTAACCCTGACCCCTGACCCTGACCCATGACCCCAGACCACTAACCTCTGACATCCGACCTCAGACACCTGACCTCTGACCCCTGAGGCGGACCTCTGACCCTGACCCCTGACCTCTGACCTCTGAACCCTGACCCTTCACCCTGACCCCGACCCTGACCCCTAACCACTGAACATCACCCTGACCCCTGACCCCTGACCTCTGACCTCCGACCCCTGACACCTGACCTCTGACCCCTGATCCTGACCCTTAACCCCTGACCTCTAACCCTGACCCCTGACCCTGACCAATGACCCCCAACCCCTGATTTCTTACCCCGACCAATGACCCCTGACCCCTGGTCCTGACCCCTGACCTCTGACCCCTGTCACATGGCCCATGACCCCTGACCCCTGACCTCTTACCTCCGACCCCTGACACCTGAACCCTGACCCTGACCTATGACCCTGACCCCTGACCCCTGAACCCTGACCTCTGACCTCTGAACCTGATATCTGACCCCTGACCCTGAACCCTGACCCCTGACCCCTACCCCTGACCCCTGACCTCTGACCTCTGAACCCTTACCCTGACCTCTGCACCCTGACCTATGAGCCATGACCCCTAACCTATGATCTCTGACCCCTGACCCTGACCTCTGGCCTCTGACCCCTGATACCTGACCTCTTAACCCTCGACCCTGACCTCTGGACCCTGACCCCGACTTATGACCCAATATCCCTGACCTCTGACCACTGACCCTGACCTCTAAACCCTGACACCTGACCCCTGACCTCTGACCCATGATCCCTGACCTCTGACCCCTGACCCTGACCTATGACCCTGACGTGTGCCCCACTTACTCCTGACCCTTGACCCCTGATGTCTGACCTCTGAACCCTGACCTCTGAACCCTGACCAATGACCCCTGACCCCTGACCCCTGACCTCTGAAGCTTGACTCTGACCCCTGACCCCTGACCTCTGAACCCTTACCCCTAACCTCTGGCCCCTGACCCCAACCCCTGACCTCTGACCCTTGAATCTGACCCCTGACACCTGACCTCTGACCTCTGAACCCTGACCCCGACCTCTGACCTATGATCCCTGACCTCTGACCCCTGACCCTGACCTCTGAATCCTGACAATTGACCTCTGACCCCTGACCTCAGACCTCTGACCTCTAACCTCTGACCCTGAGCTCTGATCAGACCCTGACCTCTGAACTCTGACCCCTGACACCTGACCTCTGAACCCTGACTTATGACCCATGACCCATGACCTATGACCTATGACCTATGACCCCTGACACCTGACCTCTGACCTATAACCCTGACCCCTGACCCTGACCCCTGACCCCTGACCTCTGACCGTGAGCTCTGACCCCTGACATCTGACCCTGATTCTGACCTCTGACCACTGACTCCTGACACTGACCCTTGACACTGACCCCTGACCCATGACGCCTGACGCCTGAACACTGAACCTTGACTCTGTCCCCTTACCCATGACCCCTAACCCCTGACCCTGACCCTTACTCCCTGACTTATGACCCCTGACCTATGACCTCTGACCCCTCATCTCTGACCTCTGACCTCTGACCTCTGACCCTGACCACTGACCCCTGACCTCTGACCTCTGAACACTGACCCCGACCTCTGATTCATGATCCCTGACACTTGACCTCTGACCCCTGACCTCTGACCCCTGACCTCTGACCCTGAGCTCTGACCCCTGATCCCTGACCTCTAAACTCTGACCCCTGACCTCTGACATCTGAACCATGACCTCTGATCCCTGAACCCTGACCCCTGACTTCTGACTTCCGACCCCTGACACCTGACCTCTGGCCCCTGACCCTGACCAATGACCCTGATCCCTGACCCCCTGACCCCTGAACACTGACCTCTGAACCCTTACCTCTGACCCCTGACCCATGACCCCTTACCCCTGACCCTTGACTCTGACACATGACCCCTGAACCTGACCCCTTACCCATGACACCCGACCCCTGACCCCTGACCTCTGACCACTGAACCCTTCCCCTGACCTCTGACCATTGAACCCTTACCCTGACCTCTGACCCCTGAACCCTCACCCTGACCCCGACCCTGACCTCCAACCCCTGAACATCACCCTGACCCCTGACCCCTTATACATGACCCCCAACCCCTAACCATGACCCTTACCCCCTGACCCATTACCCCTGACACCTGACCTCTGACCCCTGACCTCTAACCCTGACCCCTGACCCTGACCCATGACCATCGACCCCTGACCTCTGTCACCATGCCCTGACCCTGACCCCTGGCCCTTACCCCTGACCTCTGACCCCTGACCCATGACCCATGACCCCTGACCCCTGGCCCTGACCCCTGACCTCTGACCCCTGACCCATGACCCCGACCCCTGACCTCCGACCCCTGACACCTTACCTCTGACCCCTGACCCTGACCTATGACACTGAAACCTGACCCCCTGATACCTGACCTCTGACCTCTAAACACTTGCCTCTGACCCCTGACTCACGACCCCTGACCCTGACCCCTTACCCATGACCCCCGAACCATAACCCCTGACCTCTGACCTCTGAACCGTTACCCTGACCTCTGACCTCTGAACCGTTACAACGACCCCTGACCCCTGATATCTGACCCATGACCCCTGAACCCTGACCCATGACCCATGACCCCTGACCTATGACCTCTGACCCCCGAACCCCGACCCCTGACCTCTTCCCCATGACCCCTGATCTCTGACTCCTGAATCTGAAACCTAATCCCCGACCCCTGACCCCTGACCTCTGAAATTGAACCCTTACCCAGACCTCTGACCCCTGACCCCGTACCCCTCACCCTGACCCCTCACCCTGACCTCTGAAACTGACCCCTTACCCATGACCCCCAACCCCTGACCCCTGACCTCTGACCTCTGAACCCTTACACTGACCCTGACCCCTGACCCTGTCCCCTGACCCCTGACCTCTGACCCCTGACCATGACCTCTGACCCCTGACTCCTGACCCTGACCCCTCACCCTGACCTCTGACACTGACCCCTTACCCATGACCCCCAACCCCTGACCCCTGACCTCTGACCTCTGAACCCTTACACTGACCCTGACCCCTGACCCTGTCCCCTGACCTCTGACCCCTGACCTTGACCTCTGACCCCTGACTCCTGACCTTGACCCCTGACCCCCTGACCCCTGACCCTGACCCCTGACCCCTGACCCATGACCCTGACCCTTACCACCTGACCTCTGACCTCTGACCCTGAGCTCAGACCCCTGACCTATGTCTCTTGACGCCTGACCTATGACCTCTGACCCTGACCCCTGACCTCTGACCCCTGACCTCTGACCCATGACCCCTGACCTCCGACCCCTGACACCTGACCTCTGACCCCTGACCTCTGAACCCTGACCCCTAACCTCTAACCCCTGACCCATGACACCTGACCCCGATCTCTGACCCTTGAATCTGACCCCTGACTCCTGACACCTGACCTCTGACCTCTGAAACCTGACCCCGACCTCTGACCAATGATCTCTGAACTCTGACCCCTGACCCTGACCTCTGAACCCTGACACTTGACCTCTGAACCCTTACCTCTGACCTCTGAACCCTTACCCTGACCTCTGATCTCTGAACCCTGACCTATGACCCATGACCCCTGACCTATGACGTCTGACCCCTGACCTCTGACCTCTAACCCTGACCCTGACCCATGACCCGAACCCTGACCTCTGACCCCTGGCCCTGACCCCTGACCTCTGACCCCTGACACTGACTTATGACCCTGACCCCTGACCCCTGACCTATGACCTCTGAACCCTGACCTCTGACCCTGACCCATGACCCATGACCCCTGACCTCTGACCCTTGTTTCTGACCCTTGGCCCCTGACCCTGACCACTTACACATGACCCCCGACCCCTGACCCCTGACCTCTGACCTCTGAACCCTTACCCTGACCCCTGACCCCTGACCCCTGACCCCTCACCCCGACCCCGACCCCGACTACTAACCCCTGAACATCACCCTGACCCCTGACCCCTGATCCTTACCCCTGACCCCTGACCCTGACCTCTGACTCTGACCCCTGACCCCGACCTCTGACCTCTGGCCTCTGACCCCTGACCTCTGACCCCTGACCCGATCTCTGACCACTGACTCCTGACCCTGACCCTTGACACTGACCCCTGACCCATGACCCCTGACCCTGATATCTGACCCTTGACTCTGACCCCTGACCCCTGACCCCTGACCCCTGACCTATGACCCCTGACCCTGACTTATGACCCTGACGCGTGCCCCACTTACTTCTGACCCCCTGACCCCTGACGTCTGACCTCTGAACCCTGACCCATGACCCCTGACCTCTGAAGCTTGACTCTAACCTCTGACCCCTGACACTGACCCCTTACCCATGACCCCCGACCCCTTAGCCCTGACCCCTGACCTCTGAACCCTTACCCTGACCTCTGACCCTGACCTCTGACCCCTCACCCTGACCCCGACCCTGACCCCTATCCCCTGAATATCACCCTGACCCCTGACCCTGACCCCTGACCCTGTCCCCTGACCCCTGACCTCTGACACCGACCATGACCTCTGACCCCTGACCATGACCTGTGACACCTGACCCCCGACCCCTGACTCTGACCCCTGACCCTGACCCTTACCCCCTGACCTCTGACCTCTGACCCTGACCCTTACCCCCCTGACCTCTGACCTCTGACCCTGAGCTCGGACCCCTGACCTATGAACCATGACGCCTGACATATGACCTCTGACCCCGACCCCTGACCCTGACCCTTACCCAAGACCACCAACCCCTGACCCCTGACCCTGACCCTTACTCCCTGACCTATGACCCCTGACCTATGAACTCTGACCCATGACCCCTGACCCCTGACCCCTGACCTCTGACCTCTGAAACCTTAACCTGACCTCTGACCTCTGAACCCTTACCCTGACCTCTGATCCCTGACCCCTCACCCTGACCCCAACCCTGACCCCTAACCCCTGAACATCACCCTGACCCCTGACCCCTTACCCATGACCCCCAACCCCTGACCTTGACCCTTACCCCCGACCCCTGAACCCTGAACCCTGACCCCTGACCCCTGACCTCTGAACCCTGACCTCTAACCATGACCCCTGACCCATGACCCTCGACCCCTAACCTCTGACACCTGGCCCTGACCCCTGGCCCTTACCCCTGACCTCTGACCCCTGACCCCTGACCCCTGACCCATGGCACTGACCCCTGACCTCTGACACCTGACCCCTGACCTCCGACACCTGACACCTTACCTCTGACCCCTGACCCTGACCTATGACCCCGAACCCTGACCCCCTGACCCCTGACCTCTGACCTCTAAACACTGATCTCTGACCCCTGACCCCTCACCCTGACCCCTGACCCTGACCCCTTACCCATGACCCCCGAACCCTAACCCCTGACCTCTGACATCGAAACCCTTACCTTGACCTCTAACCTCTGAACCCTTACCCCGACCCCTGACACCTGACCCCTGACCTCTGACCTCTGAGCCATGACCCATGACCTCTAAACCCTGACCCATGACCCATGACCCCTGACCTATGACCTCTGACCCCCGACCCCCGACCCCTGACCTCTTCCCCATGACCCCTGACCTCTGACTCTTGAATCTGAACCCTAACCCCGACCCCTGATCCCTGATCTCTGAATACTTACCCAGACCTCTGACCCCTGACCCCTCACCCTGACCCCTGACACTGACCCCTTACCCATGACCCCCGACCCCTGACCCCTGACCTCTGACATCTGACCTCTGAACCCTTACCCTGACCCTGACCCCTGACCCTGTCCCCTGTCCCCTGACCCCTGACCATGACCTCTGACCCCTGACCTATGACCCATGACCCCTGACCCCTGACCCCTTACCATGACCCCCGAACCCTAACCCCTGACCTCTGACCTCTGAGCCATGACCCATGACCTCTGAACCCTGACCCATGACCCATGACCCCTGACCTATGACCTCTGACCCCCGACCCCTGACCTCTTCCCCATGACCCCTGACCTCTGACTCTTGAATCTGAACCCTAACCCCGACCCCTGACCCCTGATCTCTGAACACTTACCCAGACCTCTGACCCCTGACCCCTCACCCTGACCCCTGACACTGACCCCTTACCCATGACCCCCGACCCCTGACCCCTGACCTCTGACATCTGACCTCTGAACCCTTACCCTGACCCTGACCCCTGACCCTGTCCCCTGTCCCCTGACCCCGTCCCCTGTCCCCTGACCCCTGACCCCTGACCATGACCTCTGACCCCTGATCCATGACCCATGACCCCTGATTCCTTACCCCTGACCTCTGACCTCCGACCCCTGACACCTGACCTATGACCCATGAACCCTGACCCCTGACCTCTGAACCTTGATTCTGACCCCTGACCCTGACCGCTTACACATGACTCCCGACCCCTGACCCCTGACCTCTGAACCTTTACCCTGACCTCTGACCCCTGACCCCTCACCCTGACCCCGACCATGACCCCTAACCCCTGAACATCACCCTGACCACTGACCCCTGACCCTTACACCTGACCCCTGACCCCTGACCCCTGACCCTGACCTCTGACACTGACCCCTGACCTCTGACCGTGAGCTCTGACCCCTGACCTCTGACCCCTGATCCTGACCTCTGACCACTGACTCCTGACCCTGACCCTTGACACTGACCCCTGACCCATGACCCATGACCCCTGACCTCTGACCATTACCCCTTACACATGACCTCCAACACCTGTACCCTGACCCTGACCCTTACTCCCTGACCTATGACCCCTTACCTATGAACTCTGACCCATGACCCCTGACCCCTTACCCTTGACTCTGACCCCGACCCCTTAACCTGACCCCTAACCCATGACCCCCGACCCCTGACCTCTGAACCCTTACCCTGACCTCTGACCTCTGAACCCTTACCCTGACCTCTGACCCCTGACCCCTCACCCTGACCCCGACCCTGACCCCTAACCCCTGAACATCATCCTGAACCCTGACCCCTTACCCATGACCCACAACCCCTGACCCTGACCCTTAACCCCTGACCCCTGACCTCTGACCTCTAACCCTGACCCCTGACCCCTGACACCGGACCTCTGACCCCTGACCCCTGACCTATGACCCTGAACCCTGATCCCCTTACCCCTGACTCCTGACCCCTGACTTCTGTCTTCTGACCCCTGACCCCTTACCCATGACCCCTGACCTCTGACCTCTGATGCTTGACTCTGACACCGACCCCTGACCCCTGACCCCTGACCTCTGACCTCTGACCCCTGACCCATGACCCCTGACCCCTCACCCTGAACCCGACCCGGACCCCTAACCCCTTAACATCACGCTGACCCCTGACCCCTGACCCTGACCTCAGACTATGATCCCTGACCCCTGACCGTGAGCTCTGACCCCTGACCTCTGACCCCTGACCCTGACCTCTGACTCCTGACCCTGACCCTTGACACTGACCCTTGACCCATGACCCCTGACCCCTGACCCTTGACTCTGACGCCTGACCCCTGACCTCTGACCCTGACCCCTGACCCTGACCCTTACCCAAGACCACCAACCCCTGACCCCTGACCCTGACCATTACTCCCTGACCTATGACCCCTGACCTATGAACTCTGACCCATGACCCCTGACCCCTGACCCTTGACTCTTGCCCCTGACCCCTGAACCTGACCCCTTACCCATGACCCCGACCCTTGACCCCTGACCTCTGACCTCTGAACCCTTAACCTGACCTCTGACCTCTGAACCCTTACCCTGACCTCTGATCCCTGACCCCTCACCCTGACCGCAACCCTGACCCCTAATCCCTGAACATCACCCTGACCCCTGACCCCTTAACCATGACCCCCAACCCCTGACCCTGACCCTTACCCCCGACCCCTTAACCCTGACCCCTGAACCCTGACATCTAACCATGACCCCTGACCCATGACCCTCGACCCCTGGCCCCGACCCCTGACCCCTGGCCCTTACCCCTGACCTCTGACCCCTGACCCCTGACCCATGGCCCTGAACCCTGACCTCTGACCCCTGACCCCTGACCTCCGACACCTGACACCTTACCTCTGACCCCTGACCCTGACCTATGACCCTGAACCCTGACCCCCTGACCCCTGACCTCTGACCTCTAAACACTGATCTCTGACCCCTGACCCGTGACCCCTGACCCCTGACCCTGACCTCTTACCCATGACCCCCGAACCCTAACCCCTGACCTCTGACATCTAAACCCTTACCCTGACCTCTAACCTCTGAACCCTTACCCCGACCCCTGACACCTGACCCCTGACCTCTGACCTCTGAGCCATGACCCATGACCTCTGAACCCTGACCCATGACCCATGACCCCTGACCTATGACCTCTGACCCCCGACCCCTGACCTCTTCCCCATGACCCCTGACCTCTGACTCTTGAATCTGAACCCTAACCCCTGACCCCTGACCTCTGACCTCTGAACCCTTACCCTGACCTCTGACCCCTGACCCCTCACCCTGACCCCTCACCCTGACCCCTGACACTGACCCCTATGCATGACCCCCGACCCCTGACCCCTGACCTCTGACCTCTGAACACTTACCCTGAACCTGACCCCTGACCCTGTCCCCTGACCCCTGACCATGACCTCTGACTCCTGACTCCTGACTCCTGACCCTGACCCCTGACCACCTGACCCCTGACCCCCGACCCCTGACCTCTGACCCTTACCCCTGACCCTGACCCTTACCCCCTGACCTCTGACCCTGAGTTCGGACCCCAGACCTATGACCCTTGACGCCTGACCTATTCCCTCTGACCCCAACCCCTGACCTCTGACCCCTGACACCTGAACTCTGACACCTGACCTCTGAACCCTGACCCCTAAACTCTGACCCCTGAACCATGACCCCAACCCCTGATCTCTGACCCTTGAATCTGACACCTGACCCCTGGCACCTGACCTCTGACCTCTGAAACCTGGCCCCGACCTCTGACCCATGATCCCTGACCTCTGACCCCTGACCCTGACCTCTGAACCCTGACACTTGACCTCTGACCCCTGACCTCTGACCCCTGACCCCGACCTCTGACCTTGACCTCTGACCCCTGACCCTGACCCCTGACCTCTGACCCTGAACCCCTGACCCTGACCCTGACCCATGACCCGACCCCTGACCTCTGACCCCTGGCCCTGACCCCTGACCCCCTCACCCCTGACCCTGTCCCCTGACCCTGAACCCTGAACCCTGACCCTGACCCCTGACCCTGACCACTGACCCTGACCCCTGACCCGTAACCCCTGTACGTGACCCTGAACCCTGACCCTGACCCCTGACCCTAACCCCTGACCTCTGTATCCTGACCTCTGAACCCTGACCCTTGACTCTGACCCCTGACCCTGACCCCTGACCCAGACCTCTGACCCCTGACTCCTGACCCCCTGACCCCCTGACCTTGACCCCTGACCTCTGACCCTGTCCCCTGATATCTGACCTCTGAGCCTGAGCTCTTACCTCTGACCTCTGACCCCTGACCTCTGACCTCCGACCCCTGACACCTGACCTATGACCCATGACCCCTGACCCCAGAACTCTGACCCTTGATTCTGACCCCTGACCCATGACCCTGACCGCTTACACATGACTCCCGACCCCTAACCCCTGACCTCTGACCTCTGAACCCTTACCCTGACCTCTGACCCCTGACCCCTCACTCTGACCCCGACCCTGACCCCTAACCCCTGAACATCACCCTGACCTCTGACCCCTGACCCTTACCCCTGACCCCTGACCTCTGACACTGATCCCTGACCCCTGACCTCTGACCGTGAGCTCTGACCCCTGACCTCTGACCCCTGACCCTGACCTCTGACCACTGACTCCTGACCCTGACCCTTGACACTGACCCCTGACCCATGACCCCTGACCCCTGACCCCTGACCCCTTACACATGACCACCAACCCCTGACTCCTGACCCTGACCCTTACTCCCTGACCTATGACCCCTTACCTATGAACTCTGACCCATGACCCCTGACCCCTGACCCTTGACTCTGACCCCGAGCCCTTAACCTGACCCCTTACCCATGACCCCCGACCCCTGACCTCTGACCTCTGAACCCTTACTCTGACTTTTGACCTCTGAACCCTTACCCTGACCTCTGACCCCTCACCCTGACCCTGACCCCTGACCCCTTACCCATGACCCACAACCCCTGACCCTGACCCTTATCCCCTGACCCCTGTCATCTGACCTCTAACCCTGACCCCTGACCCCTGACACCGGAACTCTGACCCCTGACCCTGACCTATGACCCTGAACCCTGATCCCCTTACCCCTGACTTCTGTCTTCTGACACCTGACCTCTGACCCCTTACCCATGACCCCTGACCTCTGACCTCTGATGCTTGACTCTTACCCCGACCCCTGACCTCTGACCTCTGACCCCTGACCCCTCACCCTGACCCCGACATTGACCCCTAACCCCTTAACATCACCCTGACCCCTGACCCCGTCCTCTGACCGTGTCCCCGGACCGCTGACCTCTGTCCCTGAGCTCTGACCCCTGTCCACTGACCCCTGACCTTCTACCCCTGACCCCTGACCTCTCACCCTGTCCCCTGACCTCTGACCCTTAGCTCTGACCCCTGACCCCTGACCCTTGACTCTGATCTCTGACCCTGAGCTCTGACCCCTGACCCCTCACCCTGACCCCTGACCCTGACCGGTAACCCCTGTACGTGACCCTGAACCCTGACCCTGACCCCTGACCCTAACCCTTGACCTCTGAATCCTGACCTCTGAACCCTGACCCTTGACTCTGACCCCTGACCCTGACCCCTGACCCAGACCTCTGACCCCTGACTCCTGACCCTGACCCCCTGACCTTGACCCCTGACCTCTGACCCTGTCCCCTGATATCTGACCTCTGAGCCTGAGCTCTTACCTCTGACCTCTGACCCCGACCTTGACCTCTGACCCCTGACACCTGACCCTGACCTCCTGACCCCCTGACCCCCGACCCCTGACCTCTGACCCTGACCCCTTACCCATGACCCCCGACCCCTGACCCATGACCTCTGACCTCTGAACCCTTACCCTTACCACTGAGCTCTGAACCCTTACCTCTGACCTCTGACCTCTGAACCTTTACCCTGACCTCTGTCCTCTTCTTCGAACTTCTTTCACATTCTCCAACATTCTTTGAACACCTCTGAACTTCTTCGACCTTTTCCGTAATTCTGCGAAATTCTCCGCCCTTCTCCAACCTCTTTTGACATTCTCCAACGTTCTTTGAACTTCTCCGACATTCTCCGATGTTCTTTGACCTTCTCCAATCTTCTTTGATCTTGTCAGACCTTCTTTGACCTTCTCCGAAATTCTCCGACCTCTCCAACCTTCTTTGCCTTTCTCCGAACTTCTTTGATCTTCTCCAAACTTCTTTGACATTCTCCAACCTTCTATGAACTTCTCCGACCACCTTTAAACTTCTTTGACCTTCCATAATCTTCTCCGAACTTCACCGACCTTCCTTGATCTTCTCCGACCTTTTCCGACCTTCTCCGACCACTTTTGAAATTCTCTGACTTTCTTCGACCTACTCTGGAATTATTTGACCTTCTCTGACCTTCTTTTACCTTATCTGACCCTCTTTGAACTTTTCCAACCTTCTTTGACCTTCTCCGACCTTCTTTGACATTCTCTGACCTTCTCTGACCTTCTGCGTACTTCTCTGAACTTCTCTGACCTTCTTTGACCTTCCCTGAACTTCTTTGACCTACTCCGACCTTCTTTGAACTTCTCTGACCTTCTCCGACCTTCCTTGAACTTCTCTGAGCTTCTTTGATCTTGTCAGATCTTCTTTGACCTTCTCCGATCTTTTTTGACTTTCTCCCAACTTCTTTGAACTTCTCCGAACTTCTTTGAACTTCTCTGACTTTCTATGAACTTCTCCGACTTTCTATGAACTTCTCCGACCTTCTCCGAACTTCTTCGACCTTCTCCGAACTTCTCCGAAATTGTCTGAATGTCTTTATACTTCTCCAAACTTCTCTGACCTTCTCCGACTTTCTTTGACTGTCTCAGACCTTCTCTGAACTTCTCCAACCTTCTTTTCCCTTCTCTAAACTTCTCCAATCTTCTCTGACCTTCATTGACCTTCTCTGACCTTCATTGACCTTCTCCGAACTTCTCCGACATTCTCCCAAGTTCTTTGCCCTTCTCCCACCTTCTATGCCTATCTCTGACCTTCATTGACATTCTCCGACCTTCTCTAAACTTCTTTGAACTTCTCCAACCTTCTCCGACCTTCTCCAAACTTCTTTGACTTTCTCTGAACTTCTTTGAACTTCTCCGCCCTTCTATGAACTTCTCCGACCACTTTTGAACTTCTCTGACTTTCTTTGAGCTTCTCTGACCTTCTTTGACCCACTCCAAACTTCTCCAACCTTCTCCTACCTTCTTTGACCTTTTCCAATCTTCCTTTCCCTTCTCCGAATTTCTTTGTCCTTCTTTGACATTCTCCGACCCTCTTTGACCTTCTCTGACCTTCTCCGACCTGCTCCAGACTTATTTGATCTTCTCCGACCTTCTCTGACCTTCTTTCACCTTCTCTGACACTCTTCGACCTTTTCTGACCTTCTTTGACCATCTCCAACCTTCTCTGAACTTTTCCGACCTTCTTTGATCTTCTCTGACCTTCTTCGACCTTCTCTGACCTTCCTGGAATTTCTCTGGCCTTCTCCAACTTGCTTTCACCTTTTCCGACCTTCTCCGAACTTCTTTGACATTTTTTGACCTTCTCCCAAATTTTCCTACCTTCTCTGACTTTCTCCGACCATCTTTGACCTTTTCCGAACTTCTCTAATCTTCTCTGACCATCTTTATACTTCTCTGACGGAGACCAGCTCACAGGGACGTCTTAGAGAGACTAGACGGACTACTGCTCTGGTGGCAAGTAGCAATTCTTTATTCCTCAACCAGAGTTTTTATACTCTCCTGGGAGAGCTTGTCAGTTTCTACCAAGCTTGAGTGCACTGTTTACATTACTGCTATTCTTACCGTGAGAATACAAGTTCTGCAAGTTCTACAAGTGAGGGACTACGTGTCTGTTCAAGGATTCACACATTATTCTGTTTGTGGTGGTCTTATCTTAGACCTGCAGGTGTTCTTGAAATATATTTAACTCGGGCCCTGGAATGATGAGAAACTAAGCATGTTGCCAAGAGCCCTGATAGTCCACAACCTCCCTTTCAGGAGGAGCAGCTTTGTTGTTGGCATGATACTCTGTTCCTGACCCTTTCAGGCCAGACAGAATATTGCTCTCCAGGCTCTTGGCTTTCATTATTCTGTCTTTGACCCTTTCAGGCCCCCAGAATGTCTAATAGTTCTCCTCACTTCTCCAACTTTCTTTGACCTTCTCTGACTTTCTCTGACCATCTTTGACCTTCTCCAAACTTCTCTGACCTTCTCCGACCTTCTCTGACCTTCTTTTACTTTCTCCGGCCTTCTTTGACCTTCTCCAGCCTTCCTTGACCTTCTCCAGCCTTCTTTGACTTCTCCCACCTTCTTTGACCTTCTTCGAACTTCTCTGAACTTCTCCAACCTTCTTTGACCTTCTCCGACAACCTTTGAACTTCTCTGAACTTCTCTGACTTTCTTTGACCTTCTCCAATCTTCTCCAACCGTCTTTATCTTTCTCCGAGCTTCTTTGACCTTCTCCGAGCTTCTCCGACCTTCTCCGAGCTTCTCCATGCTTTTTTTAACTTCTCCAACCTTCTCCAAACTTCTTTTACTTTCTCCGACCTTCTCCACACTTTTTTGACATTCTCTGACCTTCTTCAAAATTCTTTTACCTTCTCCGACCATCTTTAACCTTCTTCGACCTTCTCCAATCTTCTCCAACCATCTTTATCTTTCTCCGACCCTCTTTGACCTTCTCCGACCACCTTTGAACTTCTCCGAACTTCACTGAACTTCTCTGACCTTCTCCGACATTCTTTGAACTTCTCCAACCTTCTTTGACCTTCTCTGACCTTCTCCGATCTTCTCCAACTGTCTTTATCTTTCTCCAAACTTCTTAGACCTTCTTAGACCTTCTCCAACCTTCTGCGACTTTCTCCAAACTTCTTTTACTTTCTCCAACCTTCTCCACACATTTTTGACCTTCTCCAACCTTCTCCTAACTTCTCTGACATTCTCCAACCTTCTTCAAAATTCTTTGACCTTCTCCGAACTTCTCCAACCGTCTTTATCTTTCTCCAAACTTCTTTGACCTTCTCTGAGCTTCTTTGACCTTCTCCGAAATTCTCCGAACTTCTCTGAACTATTTTGAAATTCTCCAACCACCTTTGACCTTCTCTGACCTTCTTTGAACTTCTCCAACCTTCTTTGACATTCTCTGACCTTCTCCGACATAATCTGACCTTCTCTGACCTACTCTTAACTTCTCCGACCTTCTCCGAAATTCTTTGAATTTCTTTTAACTTCTCCAAACTTCTTTGAACTTCTCCAACCTTCTCCGAAATTCTTTGCCCTTCTCCCACCTTCTTCGCCCTTCATTTCCCTTGTCCGACCTTCTTTGTAGACCTTGTAGTTGTAGAGAGCAATGAGGTCTCCCCTCAGCCTGCACTTCTCCAGGCTAAACAAGCCCAGCTCTCTGAGCCATTTCTCATAAGGCCATGTGTGTACATAAAAAAGAGCTGACTTGTTTTAGAGGAACTAGGAGCCCTACAGACAGACAGAGGATTATTCAAAAGAGCAAGGACTAGCACAAAAATTCAGAAATAGCAAGAGATGAAAAGGGGAGTGTCAAGATACAGAGTGAATGGAAAAAATAGAACAGCAACAGTGAGGACACTGGGACAAAGATGGAAAAGGAAAAACTAAGTATGGGCAGAGAACAGATACTGAAGACTGGGGGGTGGGAAAAAGAGAGAGAAAAGAGCACAGAAAAATTAAAGAGTAGGGGTATAGCGATACCAGGGAACAGTAATTGTAGCAGCACGATAAATGAAAGGAACCAAAAAGTCCAGCTCTAAAATGTTTGTTACCTAGTTCCATCACTGTCACAACTAGCAATGTTGCAGTGACAGCACGCATACTGTTATTTCTTGTAAGGATGCTTTCAGACATGTAGTAGTGTTGTTCTAGCTGAGAATGCAAGGCAGAGTTAATAAAACACAGCTCCTCCTCAGGCACTCTTTATACCTGTGAGGGCTTCACCACACCCCAGTCACAGGTGGTGGGCGGGAAGGCCCAGGGGTTATATAAGCCACAGGCCTTGCCTCTGGAGGTCATTTAGGTTGTGGTTTATCCTTGAGATTAGAGTTTTGCTGCTGTTTCCATTCATTGTAGCTTTTTAGGCAGATTAAGCTAGTTGGGTAAGTGGTGGTTTTTGGCTTTTTTAGTTTTTTTTTTTCTTTTTGTTCTTCTAAAGAAGCAGAGGCGTCTGTTGGAGGTATGAGCTTTGGAAGAGTCCAGGCGAAGCAGCACATACAGGTGTAACTATGGGGCTTTTTTGTCAGTTATTTTTGATTGGGTGTTGGAGGGGGCAAGATGTTTTTGATTTCCTTCTTTTTTTTTTTTCTGGGTGCTTTGCCTCAAGTTTTTGGTTATGGGATGATTTGTTGTTGTTCCTCATTCTGTGTGGCATGATGTATTGGCCCTAGGGGCTCTGCAGTTTGTAATGGGCACCTTGTGGGTGATAATAATCTGGAATGAAGTTTGTTGGCCTAGCGTAGGAAGTAGAGTCTGTGGGTTGGTGGAAGATAGAAGGGGCCAGGGGAGCCCTGGGAAGGGCTCAGGAGCACAGCTCCCAAGGAACAGCAACACAGAAGGGTCAGGGGGGTTAAAATATAGGGCAGGTGCTGTTAAGAAGGAGCCGGGTTCCTTCTCTGATACTTCAGGGGTAGAAAAGGGCTTTAATGGTTTGGGGAAAGGGAGATGGGTTCATCAGTCTTTCTTGGGTCAGTTTGGTGGTCAGATGCAAGTGCCGTTCGGGTGTCTGTTGTTCTAGTCTCTCTGTAGCCAATGAGGTAATGATGAGGTTGAGACACAAGTTGAAAATTATTAGTTACCCTAAGAAATGTCATCTCTAGGGCTGTGAGATCTCTGCTCCCTTATACCTTCTACTTATTGTGTTCCTCAACTAACTTCTTTGCATCCATCCTGTCTCCATCCATCTGAATGTCCAGAGAAGAGTAATGTAGCTGGTGAGGGGGCTGGTGAACAAGCCTTATGAGGAGTGGCTGAGAGAGCTGGGGGTGTTTAGCCTGGAGAAGAGGAGGCTGAGGGGAGACCTCATTGCTCTCTGCAACTACCTGAAAGGAGGTTGTGGAGGGGAGGGAGCTGGTCTCTTCTCCCAAGGGACAGGGGACAGGACAAGAGGGAATAGCCTCAAGCTCTGCCAGGGAAGCTTCAGGCAGTACATCAGGAAAAAATATTTCACTGAAAGGGTTATTGGGGATGGGCAAAGGCTGCCCAAGGAGGTGGTAGAGTCACCTTCCCTGGAGGTGTTTAAAGGATGGGTGGATGAGATGGTGAGGGGCATTGTTTAGTGATTGATAGGAATGGGTGGACTCAATGATCCAATGGGTCTTTTCCAACCTGGTGATCCTATGAATATCAGAGACCTTGCTACTTCAAGGTATGGACTCGCTGCCTATCTACAGTGCAGGATTCTGCCGCTTGTTTCCCTTGCATTTCTCAGGGAAGAGATTGGATATTGTTTTGGCTCGTAACAGTTAGCAGCTGAGCAACTCTTTTTCATCTGGTGTGTGGGCACACAAGCCTCCCTTATTTAGTAGAGTTTTGGATTTTTCCTGAACTTGCCAGTGAGGTTTGCTCTGTTATTGCTTACAGCGGTTGTTACCTTGTCCCTGTTATCCATTGTGTTTTTTTACGGTCATTGAGTTTCCAATTTAGGTCTTAGAGTAGTCAATCCCACTGTTGCGAGTTTTTCATTGGCTGACTGCCTCTGTAATTCCAGTCTCCATTGCTGTGTGGTGAGTGTCCTGTGTTTTTATGTCTTCTGTGTTAATAATCTTTACTGGGTTTTGATAAGAATATTTTTTTCAAGTTCTTCTTGTTCACTCCTACGACTAAAGTTTGGTTACTTCCTAAAATGTGGATTTCCGTGGCTCATCTTTCTTTTGTCCTGGGTATCACCACTACTGGTCCTACAACTTAAGTGGTGAGGAGGAGAGGAGAGGTAAGCAGAGGGCAAAGAATTTTGGGGTGCTGGTGAGGTAGTTAGGTTTATTCTCATCATTGTGGGGCTGATGGTGAGGAGGAAGTTGAGTATGTCTAGAAGAGCAAAGTGTTCTTTGGCAACATAGTATTTACTTTTGGTTTGGCAGGCACTGTGCGGGCCACCTTGGGAATGGGAAGAGCATTTGAGATGAGCTGGGTAGTAGGGAGAAGGAGCATGGGGCAGACTTCTCACAGGTGTGAAAGTAATTCTCTGAATTTAATTACCCTGGGTGATAACAGCTGCAGCATCTGACAGAAGAACTGCTGTGGAGCAAGTGAGTGGAAGAACATGGCAGTTAGGCAGAACAAGTTGTTATGTAAGGTGGTGACATTGATCAGTGCAATGCTGGCTGTTGGCACTATTTTAGTTTTCTTGTAGATTGCAAAGTGGATCCTGGCAACTGTAGGATCATTCCAGGAAGCTGATGTTCTTAGAGTTTTTTTCTCCTGAGGAAGCCTTCTGGTGGTCTGAAAGCTAAGTTGAGGGACGGGGGCAGGGGTGGGGTATGACAGAGGGGAGAAGGCTGGGGATGGCAGGGAGGAGTTTTAAAAGTAGCCTAGGGGAGAGGGCTGTGCGGGAAGTGTCCCCTTTGGGCAGGGAGAGCTGGAGGGTGTTACTTCTCAGCCCAAAGCTAGCACATTCCAGGCAGGGCCGTTCCAGCTTGTCTGTGCTGTGTACTTTATATTCTGTTTCTCTTTTACGTTTCTTAAGCCTTGATGGCCCCTTTGCTTTAAAGCAATGCAGCATATGACTTGAGCAGCATCTCGAGGGTCTTGAATGCCTGTACTCATGGGTACAATATCAATTAGGCACTGTTCTTCTTGCATCATAACCTAAGTGTGGATTGGCTTCACATTTTCAAAGTTTCTAGTCAGCCATCTTTTCCCGTGGCCTTGCAGCCTGTGTTGGTGGCCACAATTGCTAGTTATATATTTTCAAGGATCCTTGTGGACCTGAGACTTCTTCCATGCATCTTGTGCCTTTAGTCATTTAAAAGGTGATCCTTTCACGTACATCCTCCTGGTTTTGGCCACATCCCGTTGTAATGAGTGATCCTTTACAGCATGCCGGACATGCCTCGAGCACCATATCTAGGGTCCTGAATGCTCGTACTCATCAATGCACTGTCGACTGGGCACTGCTTTTCTTGCATCGTGCTCCTGAAGCCGGGATCGTTCTCGTGTTTTGGCACTGTGTTTTTCTGTTCATTTTTCTTGCAGATGCTGAAGAGGAACGCAGTGACTGCAGGATTATTTCTGTTAGCTGATGTGATTTGAGCTGCTTTGTCCAAGGACAGCTTCATTCGTGGCCCTCTGAAAGCTAAATTGAGAGACCGGAGTTGGGAAGCGGGAGGTGGGATGGGGCTAGCAGGGAGGGGTTTGGAAGGTAGCCTAGGCTGTGCAGGGAGAGTCCTCTTTGGGCAGGTGAAGGCAGAGGGGCCTACTTCTCAGCTCAAACCCTGCATGGGCAGGGCAGTTCCAGCCTGTATCTGTTGTTGTCTAGTTTGTGTAGTCACCGTGCCATGTCTGAAATTTTCTGCAGGTCTTGATGTTGTCTTTTGTGCTCAGGGCATGGCGGGCGTGCCTTGGGTGCCATGTCTAGGGTCCCAAATGCTCGTACTCATCAAGGCAGTGTCGATGGGGCACTGCTTTTCTTTCTTTGCATTTCTAAAGTGTGGATCGCTCTTGTGTTTTGGAAGCATCCGGTCAGCTGTCTTCTGCTGCAGCCTTGCAGCCTGCCTCGCCATCCGGGATAGTTAGTCTTCTGTTTTCCTGGATCCCTGTTCTGGGACTTGTTCCGTCCATCCTCTGCATGTTTAGGACTTTAAAAGGGTTGCTTGCCCGTTCATCTTGCCAGTTGTGGCACCATCTCTTTGGAAACATGCACGGTTCTTCGCTTTTCCAGGGCTACCGTAGGTTGTTCCTCGGAGCCCTGTCCATTGTCTTGCCCATTGGCATGCGTGGTCCAGGTGTCCTCCTTGTTGCCGCGACTTTTCTTTTGTTCCCGGTTCACGACGTTGGTCTTATGTGTTGATGTTCTGCGTGTATTTGTGTCTGGTTGGAGCTGCTCTGCCAGGTGTGTAGAGGAGGCGATAAGCGTCAGCAGGGGTATAGTGGCCCGATTGTGTGCTTAACGTTTTGACGTGCCTAGACATTGCGGTCTAGGGGCTTCCCTTATTTGCAGATCTAGCAGCCCTCGGTGTGGCGGGTGAGGAGGGTAGTTTCTGCTTGTCTCTGGAGCCACAGAGGGGGTGACCAAAACTGCATGGGAGCAGCCAGCGGAGCAGTAGCGAAGGGGTTTGAATGTCAAGGGAGCGGCAATTAATGTTTGGGTTTGGTTGTGGACTAGCTTTGCTTGGCTGTAATGTGCAGTAGAGTCTTGGAATTCTTAGGGCGTTGCTGAGCGTCAGGGTGACTTCTTTGCTGTTGTGTTTTTCAGACGTAGCGGGCTGACCTGTGTGCCGAGGGGCACGGACGGAGTTGCGTGCAGTTAGTGTGCCATAGTGAGGTGAGTTGGCTGTGGTGTTGGTAGGGAAATGTAACCGTGGCTGTACGATCAGTTACCGTGTGTTGGTTTTCTTCAATGAAGTTACAATCATCCTTGCTGTTTGTATATTCCAGGTGGAGCTCAAGCCTCAACACAACCACAGAAGATGAGGCAAGCCGGGCATCTGAGCAGTCAAGGTAATGCAGTGGAGATAGGTGTTGCTTGGGGCAGCCTGTGCTTTAGTGTAGTACAAAAGCATGCTTTTTCTGTGGCAGGTGCCAAATGCAGCCTCAGGGGGGTGAAGCTTCTTGCTGATGTGTGGTCTGAGAGGTGAGGAGGTTGTTGTTCAAATAGGTGTGTTAGAGCCCTGTAGTACGCAGCAAATCCATTCAGCATTGGCCTTTGGTTTTGTAGATGCTGTGTGGTCCGCTTTTAGAATGCAAAGAGCAGTTGAGGTGAACAGGGGGGTAGAGAGATGGAGCACGGGACTGATTTCTCAGAAGCGCAATAGTAATATTTTCCGTCTGTCTACCTGAAGTGCCCCAGGTGATGATGACTGCAGCATCCAATGTTTGAATTGGCATCAAATAGGTGAGCAGAATGCCTTGGCAGTTTTGCAGTGAGTGTAGTACAAGATGTTGGCAGTGAGCAGTGTGATGCTGACTTGGCACTGTTTTCTGTATGTTTTTTTTTTTTTTTTTTTTGCAGATTATTGTCCAGGACAATGTGAGAGTGCAGGATTTTTCCAGACAGTTGATGCAGTTTGGGTTTTTTCTGCCAAGGATATCTTCAGGCCCTCGGTCCTCAGAAAGTTAAGGGGGCTGTGGTTTTGGTCCGGGAAGAGGGCAGAATGTTGAGAATGGCAGGGAAGGGATTTAGCCTAGGGTAGAGGGTTGTGCAGGAAGAGTGCACCTTGTTACACGTTTGGAGAGGGGTTTAATTTTCAGCCCCAAGCTAGCGTGTACCAGGCAGGGCAGTTCCAGCCTATATCTGTCTTGTTGTTTAGATTGTGTAGACTCTACTGTGTCTTAAATCTTCTGCAGGTCTTGATGTCATCTTTGCATTTGATCCACGTGTCATCTCTAGACTCTTGGATGTCTGTTCTTAGTAAGGTGCTGATCAGGCGCTGCTTTTCTTGCTTTCTGATCTTCATGTACAGGTAGGTCTTGCATTTTGGCAATTTCTGGTCAGTTGCCTATTGCGTAGGCATCACAGGACACGTTAGCATCCTCAGCCCTTATTGTTCCATTTTCTTAAATCCCTGTTCTGGCACTTCCTCCATACGTACTCTGTTTTGAGGTGTTTAAGAAGGGCTCACATTTGCATCCTTCTAGTTGTGGCTGTGGCTCTTAAAGGGGCCATAGTCTTCCATTTTTCAAGGGCTGACATAATCTTTCTTGCAGCTCCCTACATCTTGTTGCCCAATGCCAGCCCTCTTTTGAGAGTCATTCTTACCAAGTTTCCTTTTTGTTTCTGCATCCTGTCATTGGTTTTCTGTGCAGAGTCAGTCTGTGCACGTTTGAATCTGGCTGGAGCTGCTCTGCCTGAGCTAAGGAAACGGTAGTTAGCAGAAGAATAGCAGTGAAATTTGATCTTTAGATATACCCGTCTAGTTAGGCTTTGAAGGGCGAGGTGATACGGTGCATTCCAGAGCAAGTAGCCATAGATGCATGGGGTGAGGAGAATCATTTTTGGTCGGTTATGCAGCCACAGAGGGAATGACCAAAGCCATCTCAGATCTGACGTTGGAGTGTCGGTAGAGCAGTTTAAATTCTTGGGGCAATAAATCTGGTGTGTATGGTTGTTAAGATTTGATTTTATCTTTTTTTTTTCTGCCTGGCTGTTGTGTGAAGAAGGGTTGGCATTCCTGAATCAAAACAGTGTGTGGAATTGTTTAGTTACTATCGAGTCTGGGGGTAAGTTATTGAATGTTGAGTTCTACAGGTGCAGAGGCATCGGGTCTGGCAGCAAGGGGTGACAATTAAACTGGGGGTAGATTCCCATAGCCAGGTGGGTTGGCTGCCAAGTCAACAGTTAGATATGACTTGTACCTACATTACCTACAAACGCCAGCTAGTAATTTTGTTTGGGTTTTATTTTTTGTCTTTCAAGATGCAATGAGCATCGTTGTCATTTATGATGTTTGTGTCGTCTGTGTCTATTGTGACATCATTATTATATATGGTGTGTGTCGTGTGTGTCTATTTTGACATCATTGTCATTTTTAATGTCTGTGTCATCTCTGTCATCATTCTCGTGTCTGTCTGTGTCGTCTGTCTCTATTGTGAAATCACTGTCATTTAAAATGTCTGTGTTGTATGAGTCGTCATTTTCGTGTCTGTCTGTGCCTATTGTGACATCATTCTCATATATAGTGAGTGTCGTGTGTGTCTATTTTGACATTGTCATTTATAATGTCTGTGTCGTCATTTTCGTGTCTGTCGTCTGTGTCGTCTGTATCTTTTGTGAAATCATTGTCATTTATAATGTCTGTGTTGCCATTTTCGTGTCTGTCGTCTGTGTCTATAGTGACATCATCGTCATTTAGAAAGTCTGTGTCGTCTGTCATTAGTGCCGTCTGTGTTGATAGTGACCTCATTGTCATTTATTATGTCTGTGTTGTCTGTCAATTGTGACATCGTTTCTTATAATGTCTGTGTCGTCTGTGTATATTGTGACATCATTGTCACTTATAATATCGGTGTCACTGGTTAATTGTGACACCATTGTCACTTATAATGTCTGTGTCGTCGGTTTATTGTGACATCATTGTCACCTATAATATCTGTGTCGTCTGTGTCATCTGAGTCTTCTGTGCGGTCTGTGTCTATTGTGACATCGTTGTCATTTATAATGTCTGTGTCATCTTTGTATATTTTGACATCATTGTAATTTATGTCTGTGTGGTCTGTGTCGTCTGAGTCGTCTGTGTGTACTTTGACATCATTTTCATTTATAATGTCTGTGTCGTCCTTGTCGCCCCTGTCGTTTTTGTCTATTGTGACATCATTGTCATTTTTAATGTCGTTGTCACCTCTGTCGCCTGTGTCTATAGTGTCATCACTGTCATTTAAAATGTCTGTGTCGTTTTTGTCTATTGTGACATCATTGTCATTAATAATGTCTGTATGGTCTGTGTCATCTGATTCTATTGTGACATAATACTAATATTTAATGTCTGTGTCATCTCTGTCGTTTGTATCATATTTGTCTATTGTGACTTCATTGTCATTTCTAAATTCTGTTTTCTGAGTTGTCTGTGCCTATTGTGACATCATGTTCATTTATAGTGTCTGTGTTGTCTGTGTCTACTGTGACATCGTCATATATAATATCTGTGTGGTCTCTGTTGTCTGTGCCTATTGTGACATCATGCTAATTTTTAATGTCTGTGTCATCTGTGTCTATTGTGACATCATTGTAATTTATAAAGTCTGTGTCGTCTGTGTCTATTCTGATATCATTGTCTTTTATAATGTCAGTGTCGTCTGTGTCTATTGTGACATCGTTGTCATTTATAATGACTGTGTCGTCGGTGTCGTCTTTGTATATTGTGATATCTTGTCATTTATAATATCTGTGTATTCTTTGTCTACTGTGAAACTATTGTCATTTATAATGTCTGTGTATTCTGAGTCTATTGTGACATCATTGTCATTTATTATGTCTGTGTCATCTGTTTCTATTGTGATGTTATTGTCATTTATAATGTCTGTGTCGTTTGTGTTGTCTGGTCTATTGTGACATCATTGTCATTTATCATGTTTGAGTTGTCTGTGATATTGTGACAACTTTGTAATTTATAATGTCTGTATCGTCTGTTTCGTCTGTGTCGTCTGTTTCGTATGTACCTCTTGTGACTTAATTGTCATATATAATGTCTGTAGTCTGTGTCGTCTGAGTCTTCAGTGTCATCTGTGTCTATTCTGACATTGTTGTCATATATAATATCTATGACATCTGTGTTGTCTGTATCTATTGTGACATCATTATCGTTTATAATGTCTGTGTCGTCTGTCTGTTGTGACATCAATGTCATTTATAATGTCTGTGTGGTCTGTGTCTATGGTGAAACCACTGTCATTTCTAATGTCTGTGTCATCTGTGTGCCAGTGTATATTGTGACATCATTGTCTGTTTTCTGTGTCGTCTGTGTAGTCTCTGTCGCCTCTGTCGTTTCTGTCGTATGTGGTTATGAAATCATTGTCTTTTAAAATATCAGAGTAGTCTGTGTCTAGTGTGATATCATTGTCACTTATAATGTCTGTGTCGTCTGTGTTTATTGTGACATAATTGTCATTCATAATGTCTGTGTCGTTTGTCATTTGTGTCGTCTGTATCGTCTGTGTCTGTTGTGACATCATTGTCATTTTTAATGTCTATGTAGTCTGTATCGTCTTTGTCTATTGTGACATCATTGTCATTTATAATGTCTGTGTCGTCTGTGTCTGTTTTGACATCATTGTCATTTATAATGCCTGTCTCATCTGTGTGGTCTGTGTCATGTGTGTCTTTTGAGACATCATTGTCATATGTAATGTCTGTGACGTCAGTGACGTCTGTGTCTTCTGTGTCAATTGTGACATTTTCATTTATAATGGCTTTGTTGTCTGTGTGGTCTCTATCGTCTGTGTCCTCTGTGTTTATTGTGACATCATTGTCATGTATAATGTCTGTGTTGTCTGTGTCTACTGCGACATCACTGTCATTTATAATGTCTGTGTCTAATGTGACATCATTTTCATTTATAATGGTTTTGTTGTCTGTGTCTTTTCTCTTGTCTATGTCTATAGTGACAACATTTTCATTTATAATGTCAGTGTTGTTTGTGTCTGTAGTGACATCATTTTCAATAATAATGTCTGTGTCGTCTGTGTCTATTGTGAAATCATTTTCATTTATAATGACTTTGTTGTCTGTGTTGTCTGTGTCATCCCTGTCCTCTGTATAGTCTGTGTCTATCGTGATATTATTGTCATTTGTAATATCTGTGTCGTCTCTGTCGTCCGTGTCTGTTGTCATATCTTTTTCATTTATAATGTCTGTGTCGTCGGTGTCTATTCTGACATCATTTTTTTTATAATGTCTGTCTCGTATGAGTCATCTGTGAATATCGTGATATCACTGTCATTTATAATGTTTGTATCATCTGTGTCTATTGTGACATAATTGTCGTTTATAATGTCTGTGTCGTCTGTGTCTATTGTGACATCATTGTAATTTATAATGTCTGTGTTGTCTCTGTTGTCTGTGTCTGTTGTGATATCATTGTAATTTGTAACGTCTGTGTTGTCGGTGTCTGTTCTTATATCCTTGTCACTTATAATGTCCGTGTCGCCTGTGTCTGTTTTCACATCATTGTCATTTATAATGTCTGTGTCGTCTCTGTCTATTTTGACATCATTTTCATTTATAATGTCTCTGTCATATGTGTCGTCTGTGTTGTCTGTGTCTATTCAGACGGCATTGTTGTTTATAAAGTCTGTGTCTGTTGTGACATAATTTTTTTTATTATATTTGTGTTGTCTTTGTCGTCTCTTTCTGTTGTGACATCATTGTCATTTATTATGTCTGTGTCATCTGTGTCTTCTGTGTCTATTTTGACATCGTTTTCATTTAGAATGACTGTCGTCTGTGTGGTCTGTATCGTCTCTATCGTCTGTATCCTCTGTGTCTATTTTGACATCATTTTCTTTTATAATGTCTGTGTCGTATGTTTTGTCTTTCTAGTCTGTCTATTGTGACATCATTGTAGTTTAGAGCGTCTGTGTCGTCTATGTCTATTGTGACATCGTTGTCATTTACAATGTCTTTGTCTATTGTTACATCGTTGTCATTTATAACGTCTTTGTCTATTGTGACATCGTTGTCGTTTATAATGTCTGTGTCATCACTGTTGTCTTTGTCTATTGTGATATCTTTGTCATTTATAACATCTGTGTCGTCATAGTTGTCTGTTTTCTGTGTCTGTTGTGACGTCTTTGTCATTTATAACGTCTTTGTCTCCTGTGTCAATTTTGACATCATTTTAATTTAAAATATCTGCGTCATCTGTGTCTATTTTGAAATCATTTTCATTAAAAATGACTGTGTCGTCTGTATCGTCAGTGTGTATTTTTACATAATTGTCATTTATAATTCCTGTGTCTTCTGTCGTCTGAGTCTTTTGTCACAGCATTGTTATTTATAATGTCTGTCATCTGTGTCTATAGTTACATTATTGTCATTTATAATGTCTGTGTCATCTGTGTCTATATTTACATCATTGTCATTTATAACGTCTGTGTCATCTGTGTCTCTTGTGACATCATTGTCATTTATAAAGTCTGTGTCGTCTGTGTCTATAGTAACATCATTATCATTTATAATGTCTGTGTCGTCTCTGTTTATTGTGACACCAGTGTCATATATAATGTCTGTGTTCTCTGTGTTTATTTTGCCATAATTGTCATTTATAATGTCTGTGTCTTTTGTGTCATTTGTGTCATCTGTGTTGTCTGTGTCTATTGGGACATCATTGTCATTTATACTGTCTGTGTTGTCTCTGATGTCTGTGCCGTCTGTGTCTCTTGTGACATCATTGTCATTTAAAGTTTGTGTCGTCTGTGTCTACTGTGACATCGTTGTCATTTATAGTGTCTGTGTCGTGTTTGTCGTCTTTGTCTACTGTGAAATCATTGTCATTTATAATGTTTTTGTCTTCTGTGTCGTTTCTGTCGTCTGTGTCTATAGTGACATTATTTTCTTTTTTAATGTATGTCTCTGTAGTAACATCATTTTCATTAATAATATCTGTGTCATTTGTGTCGTCTTTGTATATTGTGACATCATTGTTATAAATAATGTCTGTATTGTTTGTGTCTATTTTGACAACATTGTCATTTATAATGTCTGTGTCTTCTGTATCGTCTGTGTCTACTGAGATATCATTTTCGTTTATAATATCTGTGTCATGTGTCCATTGTGACATCGATATTTAAAAGTGTCTGTGTCGTCTGTGTCTATCGTGACATCACTCTCATTTATAATGTCAGTGTCTTCGGTGTCGTCTGTCTATTGTGACATCGTCATTTATCATGTTTTTGTCATCTGTCTCGTCTGTGTCGTCTGTTTGTATTGGGACATCATTGTCTTTTATAGCAATTCTGCCGTCTGTGTCGTCGCTGTCTATTATGACATAAGTGCAATTTATAATATCTGTGTCGTTTGTATCGTCAGAGTCTATTGTGAAATAATTGTCATTTATAATGTCTCTCTTGTCTTTTACAACTGTGTCATCTGTGCTGTCTGTGTCTATTGTGACATCCTTGTCATATATAATATCTGTGTCGTCTGTGTCTATTATGACATCATTTTCATTTATAATGTCTTTGTTGTCTCTGTCGACTCTGTCACCTGTGTCTATTGTGACATCATTATCATTTACACTGTATGTGTCTTGTGTGTCGCCTGTGTCTATTGTGACATCATTGTCATCTGTGTTGTCTGTGTCGTCTGTATCGTTTGTGTCTTCTGTGTCTATTGTGACATCATTTTCATTTATAATGTCTGTTTCCTCTGTGTCTATTTTGACATCATTGTCATTTATAATGTCTGTGTTGTCTGTGTCATCTTTGTTTATTGTGACATCATTTTCATTTATAATATCTGTGTCATCTGATTCATCGGTGTCCTCTGTCTTCTGTGTCTATTATGATATAATTGTCATTTATTATGTCTGTCCTCTGTGTCGTCTGTTTTTATTGTGACATCACTGTCATTTAAAATGTCTCTGTCTTCTGTGTCTATTGTGACATCATTGTCATTAATTATGTCTGTATTGTCTATGTCGTCTGATTCTATTGTGACATAATTCTAATATATAATGTCTGTGTCATCTCTGTCGTTTGTATCATATTTGTCTATTGTGACTTCATTGTCATTTCTAAATTCTTTTTTCTGAGTTGTCTGTGTCTACTGTGACATCGTCATATATAATATATGTGTGGTCTCTGTTGTCTGTGCCTATTTTGACATCATGCTAATTTTTAATGTCTGTGTGATCTGTGTCTATTGTGACATCATTGTAATTTATAATGTCGGTGTCGTCTGTGTCTATTGTGACATCATTTTCATTGATTTTGTCTGTGTCGTTTGTATCGTCGGAGTCTATTGTGAAATCCTTGTCATTTATAATGTCTCTCTTGTCTTTTAAAACTGTGTTGTCTCTGCTGTGTCTATTGTGACATCATTATCATTTATAAAGTCTGTGTTGTATCTGTCGACTGTGTCGTCTGTGTCTATTGTGACATCATTTTAATTTGTAGTATCTGTGTCGTCTGTCTCTATTTTGACATCATTTTCATTAATAATGTCTGTGTCATCTGTGTTGTCTGTGTCGGCTGTGTCGTCTTTGTCTATTGTGACATCTATGTTATTTATAATGACTGTATCATCTGTGTGGTCTTTCTGTATTGCGACATCATAGTCATTTATAATATCTTTGTCATCTGTGTATTCTGTGGCTATTGTGACATCATCGTCATTAGTAATGTCTGTGGCGTCTGTGTCATGATAGTCTATGGTGACATCATTGTCATTTAAAATGTCTGTGTTGTCTGTGTCTATTGTGACATCACTGTAATTTTTAATATCTGTGTCCTCTGTGTCATCTGTGTCTATCGTGCCGTCATTGTCATTCATGTCTCTGTCGTCTGTATCGTTTGTGTCTTCTGTGTCTATGGTGACATCATTTTCATTTATAACGTCTGTGTCATCTGAGTTATCTGTGTTGTCTGTGTCCTTTGTGTCGTCTCTGGCATCTGTGTCAATTTTGAAATCCTTGTCATTTATAATGTCTGTGTCGTCTGTGTTTTCTCTGTATATTTGTGACATCATTGTCATTAAAAATGTCTGTGTCGTCTGTATCTTCTGTGTCTATTGTTACATAATTGTCATTTATAATGTCTATGCCGTCTCTGTCGTCTGTGTATATTGTGACATCATTGTCATTTTTTATGTGTGTCTTCATTGTCTTCTGTGTCTATTGTGACATCATTTTTATTTATAATGTCTGTTTCCTCTGTGTCTATTTTGACATCATTGTCATTTATAATGTCTGTTTTATCTGTCTATTTTGACATCATTTTCATTTATAATATCTGTGTCGTCTGTGTTTATTGTGACATCATTTTCATTTATAAAGTCTTTGTCGTCTGTGTCGTCTTTTTCATCTGTTTTTATTGTGGTATCATTTTCATTTATAACATCTATGGCCTCTGTGGCCTCTGTGTTGTCTGTGTTTATTTTGAAATCCATGTCATTTATAATGTCTGTGTCCTCTGTGACTTCTGTGTCTATTGTGACATCCATGTCACTTATAATGTCTGTTGTCTGTGTCTATTGTTACATAATTGTCATTTATAATGTCTTTGCCGTCTCTGTCGTCTTTGTATATTGTGACATCATTGTCAGTTTTAATGTGTGTCTTCTGTTTCGTCTGTGTCTATTGTGACATCATTTTCATTTATCATGTCTGTGTCTTTTCTGTCTTCTGTGTCTGTCATCTGTGTCTATTGTGACTTCATTGTCATTCATAATCTCTATGTCTTCTTTTTTTCTGTGTCGATTGTGTCATCTTTTTTGTCTGTGTTTATTGTGACATCGTTGTAATTTATACAGTCTGTGTTTTCTGAGTCATCTGTTATCTGAGGCGTCTGTGGCATCTGAGGCGTCTGTTGCTTCTGTGTCTATTTTGAAATAATTGTCATTTATAATATCTGTGTCGTTTGTTTTGTCGGTGTCTATTGTGATTTCATTGTCATTAAAAATGTCTGTGTTGTTGGTGTCATCTGTGTCTACTGTGACATCATTGTCATTTATAGTGTCTGTGTAGTCTGTGTCCTCTGTCTTTTGTGACATCATTGTCATTTATACAGTCTGTGTTGTCTGTGTCTATTGTGACATCATTTTAATTTATAATGTCTGTGTCGTCTGTCTCGTCTGTGTGGTCTGTGTTTACTTTGACATATATGAAAAATATAATGCCTAAGTAGTCTGTTTTGTCTGTGTCATCTGTGTCAATTGTGACATAATTTTAATTTATAAAGTCTGTGTCATCTGTGTCTATTGTGACATCTTTGTCATTTATAATGTCTGTCCTTTGTGTCGTCTGTGTCTGTTGTGACATAATTTTCTTCTATAATGTCTGTGTCTTCTTTGTCGTCTGTGTCTATTGTGACACCATTGTCACTTATAATGTCTGTGTCATCTGTGTATGTTTTGACATCATTGTCATTTATGTCTGTGTCGTCTCTATATTGTGACATCATTTTCATTTATAATGTGTGTCGTCTGTGTGTATTTTGAAACAATTTTCATGTATAATGTCTGTGTCATCTTTGCCTATTTTGACATCATTTTCATTTTTAATGTCTGTGTGTTCTGTGTCCTCTGTGTCTATTGTGATATCATTGTCATGTATAATATCTTGTCATCTGTGTCGTTTGTGTCTATTGTGACATCATTCTCATTTATATTGTCTGTGTGGTCTGTGTCATTTTTGTCTATTGTGACATCAATGTTATTTATAATGTCTGTGTCGTTTGTGTCATCAGGGTCATCTGTGTCATCTGTGATATCATTTTCATTTATACTGTGTCATCTGTGTCATCTCTGTTTATTGTGACATCATTGCCATTTATAATGTCTTTGTCTTCTGTGTCGTCTGTGTCTACCTTGATAAAATTTTATGTTATAACATCTGTGTCATCTGTGTTGTCTGTATCTATTGTGACACAATTGTCATTTATAATGTCTGTGTCGTCTCTCTCTATTGTGACATCATTGTAATTTATATTGTCTGTGTCGTCTGTCTTGTCTGGGTCTATTGTGACATCACTGCCATTTATAATATCTGTGTTGTCTGTTTCCTCTGTATTGTCTCTGTCGTCCGAGTCTATTGTGACATTCTTGTCATTTATATTGTCTGTGTCGTCTGTGTCCCTTTTGACATCATAGTCATTTATAACGTCTTTATCTTGTGTGTCGTCTGCGTTTATTGTGACATCATTGTCATTTATAATGTCTGTGTGGTCTGTGTCATCTGTGTCGCCTGTGTCGCCTGTGTGTATTGTGACATCATTGTCATTTATATTGTCTGTTTCGTCTGTCTTGTCTGGGTCTATTGTGATATCACTGCCATTTATAATATCTGTGTCGTCTGTTTCCCCTCTATTGTCTCTGTCGTCTGAGTCTATTGTGACATCCTTGTCATTTATAATATATGTGTCTTCTGTGTCTATTGTGATGACATTGTCATTTATACTGACTCTCTAATCTGTGTCTATTGTGACATCTTTTTCATTTTTAATGTCTGTGTCGTCTGTGTCTATTGTGAAATCATCTGCGTCGTCTCTGTCTATTGTGACATAATTGAAATTTATAATACCTCTGTCGTCTGTGTCATCTGAATCGTCTGTCTATTGTGATATAGTTTTCATTTATAATGTCTTTGTCGTCTGTGTCTATTGTGACATCATTTTCATTTGTAATGTATGTGTCGTCTGTGACGTCTGTTTCTATTGTGATAAAATATTCTTTAACAATGTCTTTCTTGCATATCTCATCTCTGTCCTCTGTGTCGTCTGTGTCTAGTGTGACATCATTGTCTTTTATAATGTCTGTGTCCTCTGTTTCTATTGTGACATCATTGTCATTTATAATGTCCGTGTCATTTGTGTGTGTTGTGACATCATTGTCATTTAAGTAAGGGAAGCAGGATGCATGTAAGTCCTATACCATTGGTTTTATAGTTTATATTTTTTTTTGAATTGATGGCCTCCACATGCCCTATGAACATGCCATGATTATTTTTCTGATCTTACGCATTTATATATCAGATATATTTTTCTCAGGTTTTGAGACAAAAAGAGGGAAAGAAAAGGAAACGAATAAATGAAAATATTTAAACACACTCTGGGTGCCTTAACAGCCAACTTTAAAGGTTGGGCTTGATGACCCGGTGGGTCTCTTCAGACCTGGTGATTCTATGATTTATAAAGTCTGTGTCTTCTGTGTGGTCTCTCGTGTGTGTTTATTTTGACATCATTTTCATTTATAATATCTACGTCTGTGTCATCTGTATCGTCTGTGACATCTGTGTCTTATGTGACATGGATTTCATTTATAACATCTGATTCGTCTTTGTCGTCTGTGTGTATTTTGACATCATTTTCATTTATAATGTCTGTGTCGTCTGTGTTGTCTCTGACATCTGTGTCTATTGTGACATCAATGTCATTAATAATAAATGTGTGTATGTGTCGTCTGTGTCTATTGTGACATCTTTGTCATTTCTAATGTCTGTGTCGTCTGTGTTGTCTCTGTCTATTGTGACATCATGGTCATTTATAATGTCTATGTTGCATGTCTCGTCACTGACCTCTGTGTCGTCTGTGTCGTTTGTGTCTATTGTGACAACATTGTCATTTATAAGGTATTTGTCGTCTTTGTCGTCTGTGTCTATTTTGACAACATTGTCATTTATATTGTCTGTTAAGTCTGTGTCTATTGTGACATCATTTTCATTTTTAGAGTCTGTGTAGTGTGTGTCGTCTTTGTCTATTGTAACATCATGGTCATTTATAATAGGAGTGTCATATGTGTCATCTGTGTTGTCTGTGTCTATTGTGACATCATTTTCATTTATAATGTCTTTGTCCACTGTGTCGTCTATGTCGTCTCACGTCTGTGTATAGTGACATCATTGTCATTTATAATGTCTGTGTCGTTTGTGTTGTCTGTGTCATCTGTGATGTCTGTGTCTATTGTGACATCATTGTAATTTATAATGTCTTTGTCGTCTGTGTCATCTGTGTTGTCTGTGTTTATTGTGACATCACTGTCATAATAATTTGTGTGGATGGTGTCGTCTGTTTCGTCTCTCGTCTGTGTCTATTGTGACATCATTTTCATTTATAATGTCTTTGTTGTCTGTGTCGTCAGTTTCCATTGTTACATCATTGTCGTAAATTATGTCTCTGTCGTCTGTGTATTCTATGTCATCAGTGTCTATTTTGACATCATTGTCATTTATAATATCTGTGTCATCTGTTTCTATTGTGACATTATTGTCTTTGTAATGTCTTTGTCGTCTGTGTCCTCTTGTCGTCTATGTTGTCTGTCGTCTGTGTCTATTGTGACATCATTATCGTTTATAATGCCTTTGTTGCATCTGTCGTCTGTCCTCTGTGTTGTCTGTGTCATCTGTGTATATTGTGACATCATTGTAATTTCTAATGTCTTATTCGTCTGTGTCGTATATGTCATCTGTGTCTATTGTGAGATAATTTTCATTTATAATGTCTGAGTCTTCTGTTTCTATTGTTATATCACTGTAGTTTATTATGTCTTCGTCATCTGTGTCGTCTGTGTGCTCTGTGTCGTCTGCGTCTGTGGTGACATCATTGTCATTTATATTGTCTGTGTTGTCTGTGGTATCTGTGTCTATTGTGACATCATTGTCATTTATAATGTCTGTGTCATCTGTGTCTGTTGTGACATCATTATCTTTTAAGTAAGGGAAGCAGGATGCATGTAAGTCCTATACTTTTGATTTTATAGTAGATATTTTTGTCTGTTTGATGGCCTCCACATGCCCTGTGAAAGTGCCATAATTATTTATCTGATCTTGCGCATTTATGTATCAGATATAATTTTCTCAGTTGTTGAGAGAAAAAAGGGGGAAAGAAAAGGAAATGAATAAATGAAAATATTTAAACACACTCTGCGTTCCTTAACTGCCAACTTTAAAGGTTGGGCTCGATGACCCGGTGGTCCTCTTCCAACCAGGTTATTCTATGATTCTATGATTTGTAACGTCTGTGTCGTCTCTGTGGTCTCTTGTCTGTGTCTATATTAATATCATTTTCATTTATAACATCTGTGTCGTCTGTGTCGTCTATGTGTATTGTGACATCGTTTTCATTTCTAATGTCTGTGTCGTCACTGTCGTCTTTGTCATTAATGTCATCTCTCATATGTGTTTATTGTGACTTCATTTTCATTTATAATGTCTATGTAGTCTGTGTCGTCTCTGTCTATTTTGACATCTTTGTCATTTATAACGTCTGTGTCTATTGTGACCTCATTTTCATTTATTATGTCCATGTCATGTGTTATCTGTGTTGTTTGTGTTTATTGTGACATCGTTTTCATTTATAATGTCTTTGTTGCATCTGTCGTCTCTGTCCTCTGTGTTGTCTCTGTCATTTTTGTCTATTGTGACATCATTGTCATTTATGTCTCTGTCTTCTGTGTCGTCTATCTCGTTTCTCATCTGTGTCTATTGTGATATCATTGTCACTTATAATGTCTGTGTCCTCTGTGTCTGTTGTGACATCATTGTCATTTATAAAGTCTGTGTGATGTGTGTCGTCTGTGTCTATTGTGACATCATTGTCATTATAATTTCTGTGTCGTCTTTGTCTTTTGCTTCATCTCTCGTCTGTGTCAATTGTGACATCATTTTCATTAATAATTCTTTGTCGTCTATGTCGTCTGCGTCATCAGTGTCTATTGTGACATCGTTGTCATAAATAATGCGTCAGTCTTCTGTGTATTCTGTCGTCTGTCTACTGTGACATCACTGTCATTTATGTTTTGACATCTGTATCTTCTGTGTCATCAGTGTCTGTTGTGACATCTTTGTCATTTATAAAGTCTGTGTCTTCTGTGCCATCTGTGTCTATTGTGACATCATTTTTATTTATAATGTCTGTTTCCTCGTTGTCATCTTTATCGTCTGTGTTGTCTTTGACATCTGTGTCTATTGTTACATCAGTGTAATTTATAATGTCTGTGTTGTCTGTGTCATCTCTGTCTATTGAGACATCATTGTCATATAAAATATCTGTGTCGTCTGTGGTGTATGTGACATCTGTATTTATTGTGACATCGTTGTCATTTATAATGTCTTGTTGTATGTGTTGTCTGTGTCTATTGTGACACATTGTCTTTTAAAATGACAGTGTCATCTGTGTATATTGTGACATAATTATCATGTATAATGTCTGTCGTCAGTGTTGTCTGTGTCTATTGTGAAATCATTGTTATTTATCATGTCTGTGTCGTCTGTTCCTATTGAGAATCTATTGTCATTTATAATGTCTTTGTCGTCTGTGTCTATTGTGACATCATTGCCTTATATAATGTCTGTTTCTTCTGTGTCGTCTTTGTCGTCTATGTTTATTGTGCCAACTTTTTCATTTATAATGTCTGTGTTGTCTCTGTCGTCAGAGTCTATTGTGACATCATTGTCATTTATAATGTCTGTAACTGGTGTGTCGTCTGTGTTTATTGTGACATCATTGTCATTTATAATGTCCGTGTCGTCTGTGTCAATTTTGACCTCATTCTCATTTATAATTTTTGTGTCGTCTGTGTTTATTGTGAGATCATTGTCATCTATAATGTCTGTGTTGTCTTTGTCTATTGTGACATTATTTTCATTTACAATGTCTGTGTCATCTGTATCGTCTGTGTCTATTGTGACATCGTTGTCATTTATAATGTCAGTGTTTTCTGTGTAGTCTGTCGTCGGTGTCGTCTGTGTCTATTTTGGTATCATTGTCATTTATAATGTCTGAGTTGTATGTGTCGTCTGTGTGTATCGATACATCGATGTCATTTATAATGTCTGTGTCGTCTATGTCTATTGTGACATAATTGTCATTTAAAATCTCTGTGTAGTCCGTGCTGTCTGTGTTGTCTGTGTATTCAGACGGCATTTTCATTTATTATGTCTGTGTCCTCTGTGCCTGTTATGACATAATTTTAATTCACAGTGTCTGTGTCGTCTCTGTTTTCTGTGTCGCCTGTGTCTATTGTGACATCATTGTCATTTATAATGTCTGTGTTGTCTTTGTCGTCTGTGTAATCTCTGTCTGTTGTGGCATCCTTGTCATTTATAATGTCTGAGTTGTCTGTGTTGTCTACGTCTATTCAGACGGCATTTTCATTTATAATGTCTGTGTTGTCTATGTCGTCTGTGTCTATTGTGATATCATTGTCATTTATAATGTCACAGAATCACAGAATCACCAGGTTGGAAGAGACCCACTGGATCATCAAGTCCAACCATTCCTATCAAACACTAAACCATATCCCTCAGCACCTCATACACCCTTACCTTAAACACCTCCAGGGAAGGTGACTCAACCACCTCCCTGGGCAGCCTGTTCCAGTGCCCAATGACCCTTTCTGTAAAGAATTTTTTCCTAACGTCTAGCCTAAACCTCCCCTGGCGGAGCTTTAGGCCATTCCCTCTTGTCCTGTCCCCTGTCACATGGAAGAAGAGGCCAGCACCCTCCTCTCCACAACCTCCTTTCAGGCAGTTGCAGAGAGCAATGAGGTCACCCTTCAGCCTTCTCTTCTCCAGGCTGAACAACCCCAGCTCTCTTAGCCGCTCCTCATAAGGCCTGTTCTCCAGCCCCTTCACCAGCTTTGTTGCTCTTCTCTGGACCCGTTCCAGAGCCTCAACACCCTTCTTGTGGTGAGGGGCCCAGAACTGAACACAGGATTCAAGGAGCGGTCTCACCTGTGCCGAGTACAGAGGGAGGATAACCTCCCTGGACCTGCTGGTCACACCATTTCTGATACAAGCCAAGATGCCATTGACCTTCTTGGCCAATGTCTATGTTGTCTGTGCCGTCTGTGTGTATTGTGATATCATTGTCATTTATAATGTCTGTGTCGTCTGTGAATATTGTGACATCATTGTCATTTATAATGTCTGTCATCTGTGTCGTCTGTGTCGATTGAGACATCATTGTCACTTATAATGTCTGTCGTCTGTGTCGAATGCGACACCATTGTTATTTATAACGTCTGTCGTCTGTGTCGTCTGTCTAGTCTGTGTCTATTTTGACATCATTGTAGTCTATAGTGTCTGTGTTGTCTGTGTCGTCTATGTCTATTTTGATATCACTGTCATTTATAATGTCTGTGTCGTCTGTGTCAATTTTGACCTCATTCTCATTTATAATTTCTGTGTCGTCTGTGTCTATTGTGACATCATTGTCATTTATAATGTCTGTGTTGTCTCTGTCGACTGTGTCTAGTTTGACAGCATATCCATTTATAGTGTCTTTGTAGTCTCTGTCGTCTGTATTGTATGTGTCTATTGTTACATAATTATCATTTATAATGTGTTGTGTGTGTCTATTGTGGCATCGTTGTCATTTATAATGTCTGTGACGTCTGTGTAATCTGTCTCTATTGTGACATCCTTGTCACTTATAATGTGTGTATCGTCTGTCTGTTGTGACATTATTTTCATTTACCATGTCTGTGTCATCTGTGTCGTCAGTGTCTATTGTGACATCTTTGTCCTTTATAATGTCTGTGTCGTCTATGTCTATTGTGACATTATTGTCATTTATAATGTCTTTGTCGTCTGTGTCTGTTGTGAAAATATTGTAATTTTTAATGTTTGTGTCGTTTGTGTCTTTTGTGACATCATTGTCATTTATAATGTCCTTGACGTATGTGTCGTCTGTGTTTATTGTGACATCATTGTCATTTATTACATGAGTGTCGTCTGTGTTATCTGTGTCTAGTATGACTTAATTTTCATTTATAATATCTTTGTAGTCTGTGTCGACTCTGTCGTCTCAGTCGTCTGTGTCTACTGTGACATCATTGTCATAATGTCTGTGTCATGTGTGTCGTCTCTGTCTACTGTGAAAACATTTTCATTTATAATGGTTTTGTCTTCTGTGTCGTTTCTGTCGTCTGTGTCTATAGTGACATCATTTTCATTAATAATGTCTGTGTCGTTTGTATGGTCTTTGTATATTGTGACATCTTTGTCATTTATAATGCCTGTATTGTTAGTGTCTATTTTGACAACATTGTCATTTATAATGTCTGTGTCTTCTGTATCGTCTGTGTCTACTGAGATATCATTTTCATTTATAATATCTGTTTCATCTGTGTCCATTGTGACATCGATATTTAAAAGTGTCTGTGTCGTCTGTGTCTATCGTGACATCACTCTCATTTATAATGTCAGTGTCTTCGTTGTCGTCTGTCTATTGTGACATCGTCATTTATCATGTTTTTGTCATATGTCTCGTCTGTGTCGTCTGTGTGTATTGGGACTTCATTGTCATTTATAACAACACTGTCGACTGTGTCGTCGCTGTCTATTATGACATAATTGTAATTTATAATATCTGTGTCTTTTGTATCGTCGGAGTCTATTGTGAAATCATTGTCATTTATAATGTCTCACTTGTCTTTTACAACTGTGTCGTCTGTGCTGTCTTTGTCTATTGTGACTTCCTTGTCATATATAATATCTGTGTCGTCTGTGTCTATTGTGACATCATTTTCATTTATAATGTCTGTGTTGTCTCTGTCGACTGTGTTGTCTGTGTCTATTGTGACATCATTGTCATTTGTAGTGTCTGTGTCATCTTTGTCGTCTCTCTCTTTTGACGTCATTGTTGTTAATGATGTCTGTGTCATCTGTGTTGTCTGTTTCGGCTGTTGCGTCTGTGTCTATTGTGACATCATTTTCATTTATAATGTGTTTCTCTTCTGTGTCATCTGTGTCTATTGTGACATCATTGTTATTTATAATGACTGTATCATCTGTGCGGTCTTTCTCTATTGCGACATCATAGCGATTTATAATATCTTTGTCGTCTGTGTATTCTGTGTCTATGGTGACATCATTGTCATTAGTAATGTCTGTGGCGTCTGTGTCTATTGTGATATCATTGTAATTTTCAATATCAGTGTCCTCTGTGTCGTCTGTGTCTATGGTGCCACCATTGTCATTCATGTCCCTGTCGTCTGTATCGTTTGTGTCTTCTGTGTCTATTGTGACATCATTTTCATTTATAACGTCAATGTCATCTGAGTTATCTGTGTTGTTTGTGTCCTTTGTGTGGTCTGTGGCGTCTGTGTCTATTTTGAAATCACTGTCATTTATAATGTCTGTGTCGTCTGTGTTTTCTGTGTATATTGTGACATCATTGTCATTAAAAATGTCTGTGTCGTCTGTGTTGTGTGTATCTTCTTTGTCTATTGTTACATAATTTTCATTTATGTCTTTGCCGTCTCTGTCGTCTGTGTATATTGTGACATCGATGTCATTTATAATGTCTGTTTCCTCTGTGTCTATTTTGACATCATTGTAATTTATAATGTCTGTGTCGTCTGATTCATCGGTGTCGTCTGTCTTCTGTATCTATTGTGATATAGTTGTCATTTATTTTGTCTGTGTCCTCTGTGTCCTCTGTGTCTATTGTGACATCGTTTTCATTTATAATGTCTGTGTCATCTGTGTCTATTGTGACATCATTGTAATGTATAATGTCTGTGTTGTGTGTGTCGTCTGAGTCGTCTGTGTATACTTTGACATCATTTTCATTTATAATGTCTGTGTCGTCCTTGTCGTCCATGTTTTTTTGTCTATTGTGACATCATTGTCATTTATAATGTCGTTGTCGCCTGTGTCGCCTGTGTCTATTGTGTCATCACTGTGATTCAAAATTTCTGTTTCGTCTGTGCAGTCTGTGTCGTTTTTGTCTACTGTGACATCGTTGTCATTAATAATGTCTGTATGGTCTGTGTCGTCTGATTCTATTGTGACATAATTTTAATATATAATGCCTGTGTCGTCTCTGTCTTTTGTATCGTATTTGTCTATTGTGACTTCATTGTCATTTCTAAATTCTGTTTTCTGAGTTGTCTGTGCCTATTGTGACATCATGTTCATTTATAGTGTCTGTGTTGTCCGTGTCTACTGTGACATCGTCATATATAATATCTGTGTGGTCTCTGTTGTCTGTGCCTATTGTGACATCATGCTAATTTTTAATGTCTGTGTCATCTATGTCTATTGTGATATCATTGTAATTTATAATGTCGGTGTCGTCTGTGTCTATTCTGATATCATTGTCTTTTATAATGTCAGTGTCGTCTGTGTCTATTGTGACATCTTTGTCATTTATAATCACAGAATCACAGAATAACCAGGTTGGAAGAGACCCACCGGATCACCGAGTCCAACCGTTCCTACCAAACACTAAACCATATCCCTCAGCACCTCGTCCACCCGTACCTTAAACACCTCCAGGGAAGGTGACTCAACCACCTCCCTGGGCAGCCTCTGCCAGTGCCCAATGACCCTTTCTGTAAAGAATTTTTTCCTAACGTCTAGCCTAAACCTCCCCTGGCGGAGCTTGAGGCCATTCCCTCTTGTCCTGTCCCCTGTCACTTGGGAGAAGAGGCCAGCACCCTCCTCTCTACAACGTCCTTTCAGGTAGTTGTAGAGAGCAATGAGGTCACCCCTCAGCCTCCTCTTCTCCAGGCTAAACAACCCCAGCTCTCTCAGCCGCTCCTCATAAGGCCTGTTCTCCAGCCCTTTCACCAGCTTTGTTGCTCTTCTCTGGACTCTCTCCAGAGCCTCAACATTCTTCTTGTGGTGAGGGACCCAGAACTGAACACAGGATTCGAGGAGCGGTCTCACCAGTGCCGAGTACAGAGGGAGGATAACCTCCCTGGACCTGCTGGTCACGCCGTTTCTGATACAAGCCAAGATGCCATTGGCCTTCTTGGCCACCTGGGCACACTGCTGGCTCATATTCAGTCGGCTGTCAACCAACACCCCCAGGTCCCTCTCCTCCAGGCAGCTTTCTAGACAGACTTCTCCCAGTCTGTAGCACTGCATAGGGTTGTTGTGCCCCAAGTGAAGGACCCGGCATTTGGCCTTGTTAAACCTCATGCCATTGGACTCTGCCCAGCGGTCCAGCCTGTTCAGATCCCTTTGCAGAGCCTCCCGACCCTCCAGCAGATCGACACTTCCACCCAGCTTAGTGTCGTCCGCAAACTTGCTAAGGGTGCATTCGATGCCTTCATCCAGGTCATTGATGAAGACATTGAACAGGGCTGGACCCAGCACTGAGCCCTGGGGAACCCCACTTGTCACTGGCCTCCAGCTGGATTTCACACCATTTACCACCACTCTCTGGGCCCGGCCATCCCACCAGTTTTCCACCCAGCAGAGTGTGCGCCTGTCCAGCCCAGAGGCTGACAGCTTCTCAAGCAGAATGCTGTGAGAAACTGTGTCAAAGGCTTTGCTGAAGTCCAGGAAGACCACATCCACAGCCTTTCCCTCATCCAGTAGCCGGGTCACTTTGTCATAGAAGGCGATCAGGTTAGTTTGGCAAGACCTACCTTTTGTGAACCCATGCTGACTGGGCCTGATCACCCAGTTCTCTTGCATGTGCTTCATGATAGCACTCAAGATCACCTGTTTCATGACTTTCCCTGGCACTGAGGTCAGACTGACAGGCCTGGAGTTTCCTGGGTCCTCCCTGCGGCCCTTTTTGTAGATGGGCACAACATCAGCCAGCCTCCAGTCCAGTGGGACTTCCCCAGTCTTCCAGGACTGTTGGAAGATGATGGAAAGAGGTTTGGCCAGCACATCCGCCAGCTCCTTCAGTACCCTAGGGTGAATCCCGTCCGGCCCCATAGACTTGTGACTGTCCAGTCGGGCTAGCAAGGCTCTGACCACCTCCTCTTGGATCATGGGAGCCTCATTATGCTCCTCTAGCTCCTGGGTTTGTACACAGGCGGAACGACCCTCCTTACGACTAAAGACTGAGGCAAAGAAGGCATTAAGTACCTCAGCCTTTTCCTCATCCCCTGTTACTGTTGTCCCTTCTGTGTCCAATAGGGACTGTATGGTCTCCCTAGTCCGCCTTTTATTATTTATATATTTGTAGAAAGATTTTTTGTTATCTTTCACTGACTTGGCCAATCCAATTTCTAGCTGAGCCTTAGCCCTTCTGATTTTTTCCCTACACAATCTCACTTCCCTCCTGTAGTCCACCCAAGAGGCCTGTCCCTTCTTCCAGAGGCCATAAAGATTTCTTTTCTTCTTGATATCCCTCAAGATCTCTCTATTCAACCAAGCTGGCTTTCTCCCCTGCCGGCTTTTTTTCCGGACCACGGGGATGGCTTTCTCCTGAGCTGCTAGGACCACCCCTTTGAAGAGCTCCCAGCCCTCCTGGGCTCCCTTGCCCTTGAGTACTGTCTCCCATGAGACTTCACCAACCAGCCTGCTGAAGAGATCAAAGTCTGCCCTCTGGAAATTTAATGTTACCGTCTTGCTAACCACCCTCTTCACTTCACCTAGAACAGAAAATTTTATAATCTCATGGTCGCTTAGTCCTAGGCGTCCACCTACCGCCACATCCCCTACAAGGCCTTCTCTGTTCACCAACAGGAGGTCCAGGAGGGCACCTTCCCTGGTTGGTTCATTCACCAACTGTGCAAGGAAGTTATCTCCCACGCACTCCAGGAACCTCCTAGACTGCTTCCTTTCTGCTGTGTTGTACACCCAGCAGATATCAGGCAGATTGAAGTCTCCCACCAGAACGAGAGGCATTGATCTAGAGATTAACCCCAGCTGTTTATAGAAGAGCTCATCAGCTGCTTCTCCTTGGTTGGGTGGTCTGTAACAGACTCCCATCACAAAATCTACCTTCTGGTGGGCTCCTCTGATTTTGACCCACAGGCACTCAACCTCCTCATCTCCACAATCCATCTCAGTGATGTCCAAGTCCTCCCTTACAAAGAGGGCTACCCCACTTCCTCTCCTACCCTTCCTGTCCCGCCTGAAAAGCTTATACCCCACCATAGTCGTACTCCAGTTATATGAGTCGTCCCACCACGTTTCCGTGATGGCAACAACATCATAGGCCCCTTGCCCTACGACAGCTTCCAGCTCTTCCTTCTTATTTCCCATGCTGCGTGCATTGGTGTAAATGCACTTCAGCTGAGCTGCCGAGCCTTCAGCCCTCCTAGAGGGAACAGGGTTCGTTCCCAACTGCCTGGTAACTGGATCAGTTGACACCAGAGTGCCTGCATCTCCCTTAACACCCCGAGGTGTGTTCTCCCCCACTTTTTGTGCGGTGAGGTACTGGTGGTCCTCGCCCGCGCACCCTCTCCCAATCACCAATTCCCCACATCCAGGCTCATTCCTGTCTAGCCTGGGCTCAACCCCCTCCCCCTTCACATCTAGTTTAAAGCTCGATTTATGAGCTTGGCTAGGTTTCTGGCAAGGGCTTTAGCCCCCCTAGGAGACCCATGTGTCCCGCCCTTAGCGAGAAAGCCTGGGGGTGCATGAGCCCCACCATGATCAAAAAAACCAAAGCCCCTCTCCTCGCACCAGGCTCGGAGCCAGGTATTAATCAAATTCTTCATCCTGGCTTCCCGCTCCTCTCTATTTAGCATTGGGATGGAGCAGAATACTACTTGTGCCCCAGAGCCCTCCATCACTTTCCCAATTGCCCTGAAGCCATTCTTGATGGCTTTGGCCTTTTTGTTTGTTAGGTCGTCATTACCAGTTTGGACTACTATCAGAGGATAGTAGTCTGTCCCGTGGACCAGGGAAGGAAGTTTTCTAGCTACCTCCTTCCCTGATGCACCTGGTAAGCAGCAGACCTCTCTGTGGAGCGGGTCTGGTCTGCAAATGGGTCCCTCCGTTCCTTTTAGGAGGGAGTCCCCTACAACAATCACCCTCCTCTTCTTCTTGATGGAGGATGTTTTTATCTTTTTCTGAGAATGGTGCAGCCTAGGGAAGGATTCTAGGCTGTGGGAGCCACCATCCTCATCCTCAGGGCTGGATTCCACCTGCAGCACCTGATACTTGTTCACCAGGGGGATCTGGGGCTTTGCTGTATGGGTGAGGGGAGTAGGTTTCCTTCCTCTGGCAGGAACTTGCTGCCATTCCCCATCTCTTGTAACCCCAACCTTGCAGCTTGCAGGTGGATGATGTTCGGATAATGACTGTGTCGTCTGTGTTGTCTGTGTCTATTCAGACAGCATTGTCATTTATGTCTGTGTCTGTTGTGACATATTTTTTTTACTATATCTGTGTCGCCTGTCTCATCTCTGTCTGTTGTGACATCATTGTCATTTATTATGTCTGTGTCGTCTGTGTCTTCTGTGTCTATTTGGACATCATTTTCATTTAGAATGACTGTCGTCTGTGTGGTCTGTATCGTCTCTATCTTCTGTATCCTCTGTTTTATTGTGACATCATTTTCTTTTATAATGTCTGTGTTGCCTTTGTAGCCTGTGTCTATTTTCTTATCATTGTCATTTATAATGTCTGTGTTTTCTGTGTTGTCTGCGTGTATTGTGACATCATTGTCATTTATAATGTCTGTGTCGTATGTGTTGTCTGTCTCGTCTGTCTATTGTGACATCATCGTAGTTTAGAGTGTCTGTGTCGTCTATGTCTATAGTGACATCATTGTCATTTATAATGTCTGTGTCGTCTGTCTCTGTTTTTACATCATTGTCGTTAATAATGTCTGTGTCATCTGTGTTGTCTGTGTCGGCTGTGTCGTCTGTGACATCATTTTCATTTATAATGTGATTGTCTTCTGTGTCGTCATTGTCTATTGTGACATCTGTGTTATTTATAATGACTGTATCATCTGTGTGGTCTTTCTCTATTGCGACATCATAGTCATTTATAATATCTTTGTCGTCTCTGTATTCTGTGGCTATTGTGACATCATTGTCATTAGTAATGTCGGTGGCGTCTGTGTCATGATTGTCTATAGTGACAGCATTGTCATTTCAAATGTCTGTGTCTTCTGTGTCTATTGTGATATCGTTTTCATTTATAATATCTGTGTCATCTGAGTTACCGGTTTTGTCTGTGTCCTTTGTGTCATCTGTGTTGTCTGTGTATATTGCGACGTCATTGTCATTAAAAATGTCTGTGTCGTCTGTATCTTCTGTGTCTATTGTTACATAATTGTCATTTAAAATGTCTTTGCCGACTCTGTCGTCTGTGTATATTGTGACATCGTTGTGATTTTTTATGTGTGTCTTCTGTGTCGTCTGTGTCGTCTGTGTCTGTCGTGACATCATTGTCATTTATAATGTCTGTGTCTTCGATATGGTCTGTCTATTGTGAAATCGTCATTTATAATTTCTTTGTCATCTGTATCATTTCTGTCATAGTTGTCTATTGTGACATCATTGTCTTGTATAATAACTCTGCCCTCTGTGTCGTCTCTGTCTTCTGTGACATCATTGTCATTTATAATGTCTGTGTCTATTGTGAAATCCTTGTCATTTATAATGTATCTCGTCTTTGTAATCTCTGTCGTCTGTGTCGTCTGTGTCTATTGTGACATCATTCTCACTTATAATGTCTGTGTAGTCTGTCGTCTGTGTCTTCTGTGACATCATTGTCATTTATAATGTCTGTGTCGTGTGTGTCGTCTGTGTCTACTGTGAAATCGTTACCATTTATAATTTCTTTGTCATCTGTGTCTATTGTGACATCATTGTAATTTATAATATCTGTTTCCTCTGTGTCGTCTGTGTCTGTGGTGACATCATTGTCATTCATGTCTCTGTCGTCTATGTCGTCTGTGTCTTCTGTGTCTATTGTGACATCATGTTCATTTATAGTGTCTGTGTTGTCTGTGTCTACTGTGACATCATGCTAATTTTTAATGTCTGTGTCATCTCTGTCTATTGTGATATCATTGTAATTTATAAAGTCTGTGTCGTTGGTGTCATCTGTGTCTATTGTGACATTATTTTCATTGATAATTTCTGTGTCATCGGTGTTGTCTTTGTCTGTTGTGACCTCTTGTCATTTATAATATCTGTGTCATCTGTCTATTGCGACATCATTGTCATTTGTAATGTCCGTGTATTCTGTGTCTACTGTGAAACTATTGTCATTTATAATGTCTGTGTATTCTGAGTCTATTGTGACATCATTGTCATTTATAATGTCTGTGCCGTCTGTGTCTATTATGACGTCATTGTCATTTATAATGTCTGTGTCGTCTGTGTTGTCTGGTCTATTCTGACATCATTGTCATTTATCATGTTTGAGTTGTCTGTGATATTGTGACAACTTTGTAATTTATAATGTCTTTGTCATCTGTGTCAACTCTGTCATCTGTTTCATCTGTATATCTTGTGACATAAAAGTCATATATAATGTCTGTAGTCTGTGTCGTCTGTGTCGTCAGTGTCATCTGTGTCTATTCTGACATCGTTTTTATATATAATGTCATTGACATCTCTGTTGTCTGTGTCTATTGTGACATCATTATCATTTATAATGTCTGTGTCGTCTGTCTGTTGTGACATCAATGTAATTTATAATGTCTGTGTCCTCTGTGTCTATTGTGAAACCACTGTCATTTCTAATGTCTGTGTCGTCTGTGTGCCTGTGTATATTGTGATATCATTGTCATATATAATGTCTGTTGTCTGTGTCGTCTCTGTGGTCTGTGTAGTCTCTGTCGCCTCTGTCGTTTCTGTCGTCTGTGGTTATTATGAAATCATTGTATTTAAAATATCAGAGTAGTCTGTGTCTAGTGTGACATCATTGTCACTTATAATGTCTGTGTCATCTGTTTTTGTTGTGACATAATTGTCATTTATAATGTCAGTGTCATTTGTCATTTGTGTCGTCTGTGTTGTCTGTGTCTATTGTGACATCGTCATTTTTAATGTCTTTGTAGTCTGTATCGTCTGTGTCTGTTGTGACATCATTGTCATTTATAATGTCTGTGTAGTCTGTATCATCTGTGTCTGTTGTGACATCATTGTCATTTATAATGTCTCTGTCGTCTATGACTGTTGTGACATCATTGTCATTTATAATGTCTGTCTCGTCTGTGTGGTCTGTGTCATGTGTGTCTATTGAGACATCATTGTTATACGTAATGTCTGTCATGTCAGTGAGGTCTGTGTCATCTGTGTCAATTGTGACATCTTTTTCATTTGTAATGGCTTTTTCATCTGTGTGGTCTCTATCGTCTGTGTCCTCTGTGTTTATTGTGAAATCATTGTCATGTATAATGTCTGCGTTGTCTGTGTCTATTGTGACATCACTGTCATTTATAATGTCTGTGTCCTGTGTTACGTCTATGTCTACTGTGACATCATTTTCATTTCTAACGGTTTTGTCGTCTGTGTCGTTTCTGTCGTCTACGTCTATAGTGACATCATTTTCATTTATAATGTCTGTGTCATTTGTGTCTGTAGTGACATCATTTTCATTAATAATGTCTGTGTCGTTTGTGTCGCCTTTGCATATTGTGAAATCATTGTCACTTATAATGTCTGTGTCGTCTGTGTCGTCTGTGTCGTCTTTGTCTATTGTGAAATCATTTTCATTTATAATGACTTTGTTGTCTGTGCTGTCTTTGTCATCCATCATCTGTATAGTCTGTGTCTATTGTGACATTATTGTCATCTATAATGTCTGTGTCGTCTCTGTCGTCTGTGTCTATTGTGATATCATTTTAATTTATAATGTCTGTGTCATCTTTGTCTATTTTGACATAATTTTCATTCATAATGTCTGTGTCATCGGTGTCTATTCTGATATCATTGTCATTTATTATGTCAGAGTCATCTGTGTTGTCTGTGTCTTTTTTGACATCATTTTCATTTATAATGTCTGTGTCGTATGCGTCATCTCTGTTGTCTTTGTCTATTCAGACGTCATTGTCATTTATAATGTCTGTGTCTGTTGCGACATAGTTTTTCTTACAATATCTGTGTCGTCTTTGTCGTCTGTGTTGTGACATGATTGTCATTTATTGTGTCTGTGTCATCTGTGAATATTGTGACATCATTGTCATTTATGTCTGTGTCGTATGTGAATATTATGACATCATTGTCATTTATAACGTCTGTGTCGTCACAGTCGTCTCTGTTTTCTGTGTATATTGTGACATCTTTGTCATTTGCAATGTCTTTGTCTCTGTCTATTTTGACATCATTTTAATTTAAAATATCTGTCTTCTGTGTCTATTGTGACGTCATTTTCATTAAAAATGACTGTGTCATCTGTGTCGTCTGTATCGTCAGTGTGTATTTTTACATATTTTTTATTTATAATTGCTGTGTCGTCTGTCGTCTGTGTCCATTGTTACAGCATTGTCATTTATAATGTTTGTCATCTGTGTCTATTGTGACATCATTGTCATTTATATTGTCTGTGTCATCTTTGTCATCTGAGTGTTTTGTTACATAATTATCATTTTTAAAGTCTGTGTCGTCTGTCGTCTGTGTCTTTAGTGACATCATTATCACTTATAATGTCTGTCGTCTGTGTCATCTGTGTCATCTGTTGTCTCTGTCTATTGTGACATCATTGTCATTTATAATGCCTGTCATCTGTGTCGTCTCTGTTTATTGTGACATCAGTGTCATATATAATGTCTGTGTCGTCTGTGTTTATTTTGCCATAATTGTCATTTATATTGTCTGTGTCCTTTATACGTCTGTATTATCTGTGTTGTCTGTGTCCTTTGTGTGGTCTGTGGCGTCTGTTTCTATTTTGAAATCATTGTCATTTATAATGTCTCTCTTGTCTTTTAAAACTGTGTCATCTGTGTTGTCTGTGTCTATTGTGACATCAATCTCATTTATAATGTCTGTGTCGTCTGTGTCTATTATGAAATCATTATAATTTTTAATGTTTTTGTAATCTGTGTCGTCTGTGTGTAATTTGACATCATTGTTGTTAATAATGTCTGTGTCATCTCTGTTGTCTGTGTCATTTGTGTCTATTGTGACATCATTATCATTTATAATTTCTTTGTCGTCTGTGTATATTTTGACATCATTGTCATTTATGTCTTTGTCGTCTGTGTCTTCTGTGTCTATGGTGACATCATTGTCGTTTGTAATGTCTGTGTCGTCTGTGTCATCTTTTTCTATGGTGACATCGTTGTCATTTAAAATGTCTTTGTCGTCTGTGTCTATTGTGACATCATTGTTATTTATAATGTCTGTGTCTATAGTGACATCATAGTCAATTATAATGCCTCTCTCGTCTGCGTCATCTGTGTCTATTGTGATATCTCTTTCATTTATAGTGTCTGTGTCATCTGTGTTCTCTGTTTCTATTGTGACATAATATTAATTTACAATATCTGTGTCATCTCTGTAGTCTCTGTCGTCTGACGTCTGTGTCTGTTGTGACATCATTTTCATTTATAATGTCTGTGTCATGTGTGTCATCTGTGTGTCTTGTCACATCATTGCCATTTATAATGTCTGTGTCGTCGGTGTCTATTTTGACATCATTGTCATTTATAATATTAGTGTCATCTGTGTCGCCTATGTCTATTTTGATATCACTGTCATTTATAATGTCTGTGTCGTCTGAGTTGTTTGTATCTATTGTGATATCATTGTCATTTATAATGACAGTTTTGTCTGTCATCTGTATGTATTTTGTCATCACTGTCATTTATAATGTCTGTGTCTATTGTGACATAATTTTCATTTCTAATGTCTATGTCGTCTTGTTGTCTGTGTCTATTTTGACATCATTGTTATTTATAATGTCAGTGTCGTCTGTGTCGTTTATGTCGTCTTTTTCTATTGTGACATCATTTTCATTTATAATGTCTGTGTCTTCTTTATTGTGACATCATTTTCAATTATAATGTCTATGTTGTATTTGTCGTCTGTGTAATCTTTGTCTATTTTGGCATAATTGTCATTTTTAATGTCTCTGTCGTCTGTGTCTATTTTGACATCATTTTCATATATAATATCTCTGTGGTCTGTGTCTTCTGTGTCTATTGTGATATCATAGTCGTTTATAATGTCTGTGTCGTCTGTGTCTATTGATACATTTTTGTCATTGATAATGTCTGTCGTCTGTGTCTATTGTGACATCATTTTCATTTATAATGTCTGTATCGTCGGTATCGTTTGTGTCTTTTGTAACATCATTGTCATTTATAATATTTGTGTTGTCTCTGTCGTCTGTTTCTAGTTTGACGTCTTTGTCACTTATAATGTCTGTGTCGTCTCTGTCGTCTGTGTCTATTGTGACATCATTGTCATTTATAATGACATTTTCGTCTGTGTCGTCTGTGTCAATTTTGACCTAATTCTCTTTTTTAATTTCTGTGTTGTCTGTGTTTATTGTGACATCATTGTCATTTATAATGTCTGTGTCGTCTTTGTCTATTTTGAAATCATTGTTATTTATAGTGTCTGTGTTGTCTGTGTCGTTTTTTTCGTCTTTTTCTGTTGTGACGTCATTGTCATTTATAATGTCTGTGTCCTCTTTGTTGTGAAATCATTTTCAATTATAATATCTGTGTTGTCTTTGTCGTCTGTGTAATCTTTGTCTATTTATGCATCATTGTCATTTATAATGTCTGTGTCTTCTGTGTCGTCTGTGTCTATTGTGACATCATTGTCATTTATAATATCTCTGTGGTCTGTGTCGTCTGTGTATATTGTGACATTATAGTCATTTATAATGTCTGTGTCGTCTGTGTCATCTGGTCTATTGTGACATCGTTGTCATTTATAACGTCTGTGTCGACTGTTTATTGTGACATCATTGTCATTTATAATGTCTCTGTCATCTGTGTACTTTATGACATCGTTTTAATTAATAATGTCTTTGTCGTCTGGGTCATCTGTGTCGTCTTTTTCTATTGTGACCTCATTGTCATTTATAATGTCTGTGTTGTCTGTGTCTATTGTGACATCATTTTCATGTATAATGTCTGAGTCGTCTGTATCATTTTTATGGTTTTTTTTATATTTTTCATTTACAATGTCTGTGTCATATGTGTCGTCTTTGACTATTGTGACATCACTGTCATTTATAAAGTCTGTGTCGCCTATGTCTATATTGACATCACTGTGATTTATAATATCTGTGTCTTCTAGATTTTGACATAATTTTCATGTATAATGTCTGAGTCTTCTGTATCTTCTGTATGTTTTTTTAACATAATTGTCATTTATTATGTCTTTGTCACCTATTTCTGTTGTGACATCATTGGCATTTATAAAGTCTGTCATCTGTGTCTATTGTGACATCATTGTCATTTATAATATCTGTGTCTTTTGTGTCATTTGTGTCATCTGTGTCGTCTTTGTCTATTGTGAAATCATTTCCATTTATAAAGTCTATGTCGTTTCTGTCGTCTGTATCTATTGTAACATCATTGTAATTTATAATGTCTGTCAACTCTTTCTGTTGTGATATCACTGTCATTTATAATGTTTCTGTGTTTTCTGTGACCTAATTTTTATTTAGAATTACTGTCGTCTGTGTCGTCTCTATCGTCTGTATCGTCTGTGTCTATTGTGGAATCTTTGTCATTTATAATGTCTCTTTTGTCTGTGTCATCCCTGTCGTCTTTGTCTGTTGTGACGTTATTTTTATTTATAATGTCTGCATCGTATGTGTCGTCTATGAATATTGTGACATCATTTTCATTTATAATATCTGTGTCCTTTGGGTCGTCTGTGTCGTCTGTGTCTATTGTGACATCATTGTCATTTATAATATCTGTTGTCTGTGTCGTCTGTCTAGTCTTTGTCTATTGTGACATCATTGTAGTTTATAGTTTCTGTGTCGTCTGAGTCTATGTCTATTGTGACGTTATTGTCATTTATAATGTCTGTGTCTTCTGTGTCTATTGAGAAATCTTTTTCATTTATAATGTCTTTGTCGTCTGTGTCTATTTTGATATCATTTTAATTTATAAAATCTGTGTCATCTGTGTCTATTGTGACATATTGTGTAGGGAAAAGATCAGAAGGGCTAAGGCTCAGCTAGAAATCAGATTGGCCAAGTTTGTGAAAGAGAACAAAATATCTTTCTACAAACATATACATAATAAAAGGAGGACGAGCGAGACCATACAGTCCCTATTGGACACAGAAGGAACAACAGTGACTGGGGATGAGGAAAAGGCTGAGGTACTTAATGCCTTCTTTGCCTCAGTCTTTATTTGTAAGGAGGGTCATTCCATCTGTGTACAAACCCAGGAGCTGGAGGAGCATAATGAGGCTCCCGTGATCCAAGAGGAGGTGGTCAGAGCCTTGCTAGCCCGACTAGACACCCACAAGTCTATGGGGCCGGACGGGATTCACCCAAGGTTATTGAAGGATCTGGCAGATGTGCTGGCCAAACCTCTTTCCATCATCTTCCAACAGTCCTGGCTGACTGGGGAAGTCCCACTGGACTGGAGGCTGGCTGATGTTGTGCCCATCTACAAGAAGGGTCGCAGGGAGGACCCAGGAAACTCCAGGCCTGTCAGTCTGACCTCAGTGCCAGGGAAAGTCATGGAGCAGGTGATCTTGAGTGCTATCATGAAGCACATGCAAGAGAAATGGGTGATCAGGTCCAGTCAACATGGGTTCACAAAAGGTAGGTCTTGCCAAACTAACCTGATTGCCTTCTATGACAAAGTGACTCGGCTGCTGGATGAGGGAAAGGCTGTGGATGTGGTCTTCCTGGACTTCAGTAAAGCCTTTGATACAGTTTCTCACAGCATTCTGCTTGAGAAACTGTCAGCCTCTGGCCTGGACAGGCGCACACTCTCCTGGATGGAAAACTGGTTGGCTGGCCGGGCCCAGAGAGTGGTGGTAAATGGTGTGAAATCCAGCTGGAGGCCAGTGACAAGTGGGGTTCCCCAGGGCTCAGTGCTGGGTCCAGCCCTGTTCGATGTCTTTATCAATAACCTGGATGGAGGAATCGAGTGCACCCTCAGCAAGTTTGCGGACGACACTAAGCTGGGTGGAAGTGTCGATCTGCTGGAGGGTCGGGAGGCTCTGCAAAGGGATCTAAACAGGCTGGACCGCTGGGCAGAGTCCAATGGCATGAGGTTTAACAAGGCCAAGTGCCGGGTCCTTCACTTGGGGCACAACAACCCTATGCAGTGCTACAGACTAGGAGAAGTCTGTCTAGAAAGCTGCCTAGAGGAGAGGGACCTGGGAGTGTTGGTTGACAGCGACTGAACATGAGTCAGCAGTGTGCCCAGGTGGCCAAGAAGGCCAATGGCATCTTAGCTTGTATCAGAAACAGCATAACCAGCAGGTCCAGGGAGGTTTTTCTCCCTCTGGACTCGGCACTGGTGAGACCGCTCCTCGAATCCTGTGTTCAGTTCTGGGCCCCTCACCACAAGAAGGATGTTGAGGCTCTGGAGCGAGTCCAGAGAAAAGCAACAAAGCTGGTGAGGGGGCTGGAGAGCAGGTCTTACGAGGAGCGGCTGAAAGAGCAGGGGTTGTTTAGCCTGGAGAAGAGGACGCTGAGGGGAGGCCGCATTGCTCTCTCCAACTCCCTGAAAGGAGGTTGTAGAGAGGAGGGTGCTGGTCTCTTCTTCCAAGTGACAGGGGACAGGACAAGAGGGAATGGCCTCAAGCTCAGCCAGGGGAGATTTAAGCTGGGCATTAGGAAAAAGTTCTTCACAGAAAGGGTCATTGGTCCCTGGCAGAGGCTGCCCAGGGAGGTGGTTGAGTCACCTTCCCTGGAGGTGTTTAGGGCACGGGTGGACGAGGTGCTAAGAGGCATGGTATAGTGTTTGATAGGAATGGTTGGACTCGATGATCCGGTGGGTCTCTTCCAACCTGGTTATTCTATGATTCTATGATCATTGTCACTTATAACGCCTGTATCATCTGTATCGTCTGAGTGTGTTGTTAAATAAATGTCACTTAAAATGTCTGTGTCTATTGTGACATCATTGTCATTTATAATGTCTGTGTCATCTGGTCTATTTTGATATAATTGTCATTTTTTATGTCTGTGTCGTCTGTGTCATCTTTGAACTTCTGTGTCATCTCTGGAATCTGTGTTTATGGTGATATCATTGTCATTTATATAGTCTGTGTCATCTTTGTCGTCTGTGTCAACTGTAACATCATTTTCATTTATAATGTCTGTTTCGCCTGTGTCTATTGTAACATCATAGCTATTTATAAAGTCTTTGTCATCTGTGTCAATAGTAACATCATTGACAATTATAATGTCTGTGTCGTATGTGTCGTCTCTGTCTATTGTGACATCATTGTCATTTATAATGTCTGTGTCTTCTGTGTCTATTTTGACATCATTTTAATTTATAATGTCTGTCATCAGTTTCTATTTTTACATCATTGTCATTTATTATGTCTGTGTCGTCTGTGGCGTCTGCGTCTATTGTGACATTATTTTCATTCACAATGTCAGTGTCATCTGTGTCATCTGCATCTATTGTGACATCATTGTCATTTATAATGTCTGTGTCTATAGTGACATCATAGTCATGTATAGTTTCTGTGTCGTCATTGTCTGTTGTGACATCATTGTCATTTATAGTGTCTGAGTCGTATGTGTCGTTTTTGTCTATTGTGACATTGTTGTCATTTAAAATATTTCTATCGTCTCTGTCTATTGTGAAATCATTGTCATTTATAATGTCTGTGTCGTCTTTTTTGTATCTGTCTGTTGTGACATCACTGTAATATATAATGTCTGTCGTCTGTATCGTCTGTTTGTATTGTGACATCATTTTCATTTTTAATATCGGTGTCGTCAGTGTCTATTGTGACATCATTGTCATTTATAATATCTGTGTCTTCTGTGTCGTCTGTGTCTATTGTGACATAATTTTCATTTATAAATCTGTGTAGTCGTTGTCGTCTGTGTCTATTTTGACATCATTGTCATTTGTAATGACTGTGTCATTTGTGTCATCTGTGTCTAATGTGACATCATTGTCATTTATATTGTCTGTGTTGTCTGTGTAATCATTTTCATTTATAAAGTCTGTTTTGTCTGTGTTTTGTGACATCATTGTCATTTATAATGTCTTTGTCGTCTATGTCGTCTGTGTTTATTGTGACATAATTTAATTTATAAAGTCTCTGTCATCTGTGGCTTTTGTGACATCACTGTCATTTCAATGTCTGTGTAGTCTGTGTCATCTGTGTATGTTGTGACATCATTGTCATTTATAATGTCTGTCGTCTGTGTAATCATTGTCATTTATAATGTCTGTGTCGTTTGTGTTGTCTGTGTATATTGTGACATCTTTGTAATTTATAATGCCTGTGTCGTCTGTGTCATCTGTGTCTATTGTGACATCATTGTCATTTATAATGTCCGTGTCGCCTGTGTCATCTTTGTATATTGTGAACATCATTGTCATTTACAATACCTGTGTCGTCTGTTTTCTGTGTGCTCTGTATCCTCTGTGATGTCTGTGTCAATTGTGACATCATTGTCATTTTAATGTCTGTGTCGTCTGTGTCATCTGTGTATATTGTGACATCATTTTGATTTATAATGTCTGTGTCGTCTGTGTAATCATTGTCATTTATAATGTCTGTGTCATCTTTGTCATCTTTGTCTATTGTGACATCATTGTCACTTATGTCTGTGTCGTTTGTGTCGTCCGTGTGTATTGTGACATCTTTGTAATTTGTAATGCCTGTGTCGTCTGTGTCATCTGTGTATATTGTGAACATCATTGTCATTTATAATATCTGTGTCTTCTGTCTTCTGTGTGGTCTGTATCCTCTGTGACGTCTGTGTCAATTGTGACATCATTGTCATTTATAATGTCTGTGTCGTCTGTGTCTGTTGTGACTTCATTGTGATTTTTTATGTCTATTTCATCTGTGTCATCTCTATCGTTGTTGTTGTCTGTGTTGCTTGTGTCTACTGTGACATCATTGTAATTTATAATGTCTGTGTCGTCTGTGTCATCTGTATCTATAATGACATCATTTTAATTTATAATGTCTGTGTCATCCGTGTCGTCTCTATCGTCTATGTCTATTGGGATTAATTTTATTAGTAATGTCTGTGTTGTCTGTGTCATCTGTGATTATTGCAACATCATTGTATTATACATGTGTGTCCTCTATGTCGTCTGTGTTGTCTGTTACTATTGTTACACCATTGTCGTTTATAATGCTTGTGTCGTCGTTTCATCTGTGTCTATTGTGACATCTTTGTCATTTATAATGTCTGTGTCATCTGTGTTTCTGTGTCTATTGTTCAATCCTTCTCATTGATAATTTGTGTCTTCTGTGTCGTCTGTGTCATCTTTGTATATTGTGACATAATTGTCAGCTATAATATCTGTTTCATCTGTGTCAGTTGTAGCATCAATGTCATTTTTAATGTCTGTGTCGTCTGTGTCGTCTTTTTCTTCTCTGTCTATGGTGACATCATTGTCAATTATATTGTCTGTGTCGTCTTTGTCATCTGTGTTGTCTGCGTCTATTGTGACATCATTGTCATAATAATGTCAGTGTCTTCTGTCTTGTCTCTTGTCTGCATCTATTGTGACATCGATATCATTTATAATGTCTGTGTCGTCTGTGTTGTCTGTGTATATTGTGACATCATTGTCATATAATATGTCATCTGTGTCTTCTGTGTAATGTGACAACTTTGTCTTTTTTAATGTCTTTGTCATCTGTGTCATCTCTGTATATTGTGTCATCATTGTCATTTTTAATGTCTGTTTCGTCTGTGTCTAGCGTGACATCATTGTCGTATATAATGTCGGTGTCTTCTGTGTCAATTGTGACATCATTGTCAATTTTAATGTCTGTGTCTTCAGTGTCTATTGTGACTTTTTTTATTTTATGATGCCTATGTCTTCTGTGTTGTCTGTGTCTATTTTGGCATTATTGTCATTTATAATATCTGTGTCGTTTGTGTCATCTATTTATATTGTGACATCATTGTCATTTATAATGACTGTTGTATGTGTCTTTTGTGAAATCCTTGTCATTTATAATGTCTTTGTCGCCTGTGTCGTCCTTTTGTTTTGAGACATCATTGTCATTTACATTGTCTGTGTCTTTTGTGTCGTCTCTATCGTCGTTGTCGTATGTGTCGTCGGTGTCTTTTGTGATATCATTGTCATTTATAATATTTGCGTCATCTGTGTCTATAGTGACATCAGTGTCATTTATAATGTCTGTGTCATCTGTGTCGTCTGTGTATATTCTGAACTTCCTTGTCATTTATTATATCTGTGTGGTCTGTGTCGTCTGTGTCCATTGTGACATCATTGTCATTTATGATGTCTGTGTCGTCTGTGTCTATTGTGACATCACTGTCTTTTATTATGTCTTTGTCGTCTGTGTCATCTGTGTTTTCTGTGTCTATTGTGACATCATTTTAATTTATAATGTCTGTGTCGTCTGTGTAGTCTGTGTCGTTGTCTTTTGTGGAATCATTCTCTTTTATAATGTCTGTGTCGTCTGTGTCTATTCTGATATTATTGTCATTTTTATTGTCTGTGTCATCTGTTTCTAATGTAACATCATTGTCATTTATAATGTCTGTGTGGTCTGTTTCGTCTGCGTCTATTATGACATCATTGTAATTTCTAAAGTCTGTGTAGTCTGTGTCTATTGTGACATCATTGCCATTTATAGTGTCTGAGGTCTCTGTCGTCTGTTTATTGTGACATCATTGTCGTTAATAAAGTCTCTGTCGTCTTTGTATTCTGTGTCATCTCTATCTATTGTGACATCATTTTCCTTTATGAGTCTCATCGGTGTCTATTGTAACATCATTGTAATTTATAAAGTCTGTGTCATCTGTTTCTCCTGTGACATCATTGTCATTTATAGTATATGTATCATCTGTGTCTCATGTGACATCATTGTCGTTAACGATGTGTCGTCTATGTCGTCTATGTTTATTGTGACATCATTGTCATTTATAATGTCTGTGTCTTCTGTGTCTATTAGAACATCATTTTCATTTATAAAGTCTATGTCAACTGTATCGTCTGTGTCTATTGTGACATAATTTTCATTTATAATGTCTGTGTTGTCTGTGTCTGTTGTGTCTATTGTGACATCATTGTCATTTATAATGTCTTTTTCTTCTCTGTCGTCTGTGTACTTTGAGACATTATTGTCATTTAAAAAGTCTCTGTTGTCTGTGTCTATTGTGACATCTTCGTTATTTATAATGTCTGTGTCGTCTGTGTTTCTGTGTCTGTTATGACATCATAGATATTTATAATGCCTGTGTCATCTGCGTCGTCTGTGTCTATTGTGGCATCATTGTCAATAATAATATCTCTGTCGTCTGTGTCGTCGGTGTCTATTATGACATCTTTGACATTTACAATATCCGTGTCGTCTGTGTATATTGTGAAATTATTGTCTTTTTAAATATTTTTGTCGTCTGTCTGTTTTGACTTAAGTGTAATATATAATGACTGTTTAATCTGTGTCATCTGTGTCTATTGTGATACCATTGTCATTTATACTGTGTCGTCTGTATCCTCTTTGTCCTCTGTGTTTTCTGTGTCAATTGTGACATCACTTTCACTTATAATGTCTGTGTCATCTGTGTCGTCTTAGTCGTCTATGTCTATCGTGACATCATTTTCATTTATAACATCTGTGTCGTCTTAGTCGTCTATGTCTATTGTGACATCATTTTCATTTATAACATCTGTGTCGTCTGTGTCGTCTGTTTCCTCTATGTCTTCTGTGTCATCTCTTGTCTGTATCATTTGTGGTATCACTGTTTATTAACATGTCTCTGTCGTCTCTGTCGTCTGTGTCTCTGGTGACTTCAGTGTCATTTATAACGTCTCTGTCGTCTCAGTCGTCTGTGTCATGTGTCGTCTGTGTCTATTGTGACATCGTTGTATTTATAAAGTCTGTGTCATCTGTGTCATCTGTGATTATTGTGACACCAATGTCATTTGTAATGTCTGTGTCATCTGTGTCAATTGTGAAATCACTTTCACCTATAATGTCTGTGTCGTCTCTGTCGTCTTAGTCGTCTATGTCTATCGTGACATCTTTTTCATTTATAATGTCTGTGTCGTCTGTGTCGTCTTTGTTTATGGTGACATCATTGTCTTTTATGGTGTCTGTTTCATCTGTCTCGTCTGTGTCTTTTGTGACATGACTGTTATTTATAATGTCTCTGTCGTCTGTGTCATCTGTGTCGTCTGTGTCTGTTGTGACATCATTTTCATTTATAATATCTGTGTATTCTACGTCGTCTGTGTCTTCTGAGTCTATTTTGACTTCATTATTATTTATAATGTCTGTGTCGTCTGTGCCGTCTATTTCTATAGTGACTTCTTTGACTTTTATAATGTCTGTGTTGTCTGTATTGTCTGTGTCATCTATATCTTTTGTGTTATCATTGTCTTTAATAATATCTGTGTCGTCTGTGTCATCTGGGTTGTCTGTTCTATAGTGACATAATTTTCATTTATTATTTCTGTGTTGTCTGTGTCTATTGTGATATGATTGTCATTTTTAACGTCTGTCGCCTGTGTCGTCTGTGTCAACTGCGATATTGTCATTTATAATAGTGTCGTCTGTGTCGTCTATTTCTATTGTGACATCATTGTCATTTATAATGTCTGTGTTGTCTGTGTTGTCTGTGACTATTGTAAAATCAGTGTCATTATAATGTCAGTGTCGTCTGTGTCTATTGTGAAATCATTTGCATTTATAATGTCTGTGTCATCTATGTCTATTGTGATATCATTGTCATGTATAATGTCTATGTCGTCTGTTTCGTTGTTAAAAAATTGTCATTTATAATATCTCTGTCGTCTGTGTCATCTGTGGCTATTGTGACTTAATTGTCAATTTTAGTGTCTGTGTAGTCATTGACATCTGTGCCTATTTTGGCACCGTTGTCCTTTATAATGTCTGTGTCGTCTGTGTCTTTTGTGCCATCATTGTCATTTATAATATCTGTGTAGTCTGTGTCATCCCTGTCTATTATGACATCATGTAATTTATAATGTCTGTGTCGTCTGTGTCTATAGTGACATAATTTTCATTTATAATGTCTGTGTTTTCTGTCGTCTGTGTCTATCTTGACATCATTGTCATTTATAATGTATGTGCTGTCTGTGTCGTCTGTATCTATTGTGACATCATTGTCATATATAATGTCTGTGTCATATGTGTCTATTCTGACACCATTGTCATTTATAAAGACTGTATCCTCTGTGTCTATTGTGACATAATTGTCATTTATAAATTTTTTTTGTCTGTGTCTATTGTTACATCATTACCATTTGTAATGTCTGTGTCATCTCTGTCATCTCTTTCGTCTGTGTCTATTGTGACATCATTGTCGTTTATAATATTTATGTCGTCTGTGTCTATTGTGACATCATTTTCTTTAATAATGTCTTTTTTGCATATGTCATCTCTGTCCTCTGTGTTGTCTGTGTCATCTGTGTCTAGTGTGGCATCATTGTCATTTATAAAGTCTCTGTCATCTCTTTCATCTGTGTCTATTGTGACATCATTGTAATTTATAATGTCTTTGTCGTCTGTGTCATCTGTTTCATCTCTCGTCTGTTTCTATTGTGACATCATTTTCATTTATAATGTCTGTGTCGTCTGTGTCGTTAGTTCCTATTGTGAAATCTTTGTCATAAATTATGTCTCTGTCGTCTGTGTATTCTGTCATCTTTGTCTATTGTGACATCATTGTCATTTATAATGTCTTTGTCTGTGTATTGTGTCATCAGTGTCTATTTTGACATCATTGTCATTTATATCTGTCGTCTGTTTCTATTGTGACATCATTGTCTTTATCATGTCTTTGTCGTCTGTGTCTTATGTGTCGTCTATGTAGTCTGTGTCGTCTGTGTCTATTGTGACATCATTGTCATTTATAATGTCTGTGTCTTCAGTTTCTTTTGTGACATCATTGTAATTTATATCTGTGTTGCCTGTGTCAATTGTGACGTCATTGACATTTATAATGTCTGTGTCATCTGTGTCGTCTGTGTCATCTGTGTTTTCTGTGTCTGTTGTGACATCATTGTCATATATAATGTCTTTGTCGTCTGTGTCATCTGTGTCAGCAGTGTATATTGTGACATCATTGTCATAAATAATGCCTGTGTTGTCTTTGTTGTCTGTTTTGTCTGTGTCGTTTGTGTCGTCTGTGTATATTGTCACATCATTTTCATTTATAATATCTTGTTGTATGTGTCGTCAACATCCTCTGTTTCTTCTGTTTCTTTTTTGACCTCATTGTCATTTATAACATCTGTGTCGTCTGTCTCGTCTGCCTTTCTTTGCCCGACTTTGCCATTCTTCGCCCGTCTTTGCCCTTCTCCAATGCTCTCCACAATTCTCCGCCCGTCTTTGCCCTTGTCAGCCTGTCTTTGCCCTTGTCAGCCTGTCTTTGCCCTTGTCAGCCTGTCTTTGCCCTTGTCAGCCTGTCTTTGCCCTTCTCCGCCCATCTTTACCCTTCTCCACCTATCTTTGCCCTTCTCCGCCCGTCTTTGCCACTCTCAGCACTTCTTTGCCTTTCTCCAACCATCTTTGCCATTCTCCGGTACTCTCCGCAATTCTCCACCTGTCTTTGCCCTTCTCCACCTATCTTTGCACTTGTCAGCCCTTCTTAGACGTTGTCCGCCCGTCTTATAACTTGTGCACCCGTCTTTGCCTTTGTCCACCCATCTTGGCAATTGTCCGCCTTTCTTTGCACTTCTGCGCCCGTCTTTGATCTTCTCCTCCCGTCTTTGTCATTCTCCGCCCGTCTTTGCACTTCTCTGCCCGTCTTTGCACTTTTTTGCCCGTCTTTGCTCCTCTCCGCCCATCTTGGCATTTCTTCGTCCATCTTTGCATATCTCCGCCCGTCTTTGCACTTGTCCCACTGTCTATGCACTTCCCCGCCCGTCTTTGCCCTTCTCCACCCCTATTTGCCCTTCTCCGCCCGTCTTTGCCCTTCTCCGCCAATCTTTGCCCTTGTCCGCTCCTCTTTGCCTTTGTCCGCTCCTCTTTGCCCTTGTCCGCTCCTCTTTGCCCTTGTCCGCTCCTCTTTGCGCTTCTCCGCCCGTCTTTGTGCTTCTCCGCCCGTCTTTGCGCTTCTCCGCCCGTCTTTGCTCATCTTTGCACTTCTCTGCCCATCTTTGCATTCTCCGCACCTGTTTGCTCTTCTCTGCCCAACTGTGCCCTTCTCCCCCTGTCTGTGCCGTTCTCTGCCCGTCTTTGTCCTTCTCCAAGATTCTTTGCACTTGTCCGACCGTCTTTGCACTTGTCCGACCGTCTTTGCACTTGTCCGACCGTCTTTGCCCTTCTCAGCCCGTCTTTGCCCTTCTTCGGTACTCTCCGCAATTCTGCGACCGTCTTTGCTCTTCTCCGCATGTCTTCGCTCTTCTCTGACTGACTTTGTGCTTCTCCACCCGTCATTGCTCGTCTTTGCATTCTCCGCAATTGTTTGCACTTCTCCGCCCGTCTGTGCCCTTCTCTGCCCGTCTTTGTCCCTCTCCGCCCGTCTTTGCCCTTGTCCGCCCGTCTTTGCCCTTGTCCGCCCGTCTTTGCAATGTCCACCCGCCTTTGCCCTTGTCCGCCCGCCTTTGCCCTTGTCCGCCCGTCTTTGCCCTTCTCCGCCCGTCTTTGCCCTTCTCCGCCCGTCTTTGTCACTCTCCTCACTTCTTTGCCACTCTCTGCACTTCTTTGCCCTTTTCCGCCCGTCTTTCATTTGTGAGCCCATCTTTGCCCTTCTGCACCCGTCTTTGCACTTCTCCGCTCGTCTTTGCCCTTCTCCCCCCATCTTTGTTCTTGTCCGCATGGTTTTGCCCTTGTCCGACCGTCTTTGCCCTTCTCCGCCTATCTTTGCACTTGTCAGCCCTTCTTAGCCGTTGTCCGTCCATCTTATCACTTGTGCAACCGTCTTTGCCTTTGTCCGACCGTCTTGGCAATTGTCCGCCTTTCTTTGCCCTTCTCCGCCCGTCTTTGCCCTTCTCCGCCCATCTTTGCCCTTCTCCGCCCATCTTTGCCCTTCTCCGTTATTCACCACACTTCTCTGCCCGTTTTAGCCCTTGTCCGCTCGTCTTTGCCCTTCTCTGCCGGTCTTTACCCTTTTCCGTACGTCAATGCTCTTCTCCGCCCGACTTAGAGTTTCTCCGCCAGTCTTTGCGCTTCTGACCGTCTTTTTTCCCATCTTTGCTCTTCTCCAATATTCTCCACACTTCTCTGCCCGTCTTTGCCCTTCTACCCTTTTCTTTGCCCAACTTTGTCCTTCTCCAATATTCTCTGCCCTTCTCCACCCGTCTTTGCCCTTCTCCACCCATCTTTGCCCTTCTCCACCCGTCTTTGACCATCTTTGTACTTTTCCGATACTCTCCACACTTCTCTGCCGTCTTTGCCCTTCTCCCCTCATGTTTTCCCATCTCCGCCCGTCTTTGCCGTTCTCCGCCCGTCTTTGCCCTTCTCCGATATTCTCCACATTTCTCCGCCCACTTTTGCCCTTCTCTGCCCTTCCTTGCCCTTCTCCATCCTACTTTGCCCTTCTCCGCCCGTCTTTTCCCATCTTTGCGCTTCTCCGATTTCCTCCACACTTCTCCACCCGTCTTTGCCCTTCTCCCATCATGTTTTCTCTGCTCCGCCTGTCTTTGCCCTTCTCCGCCCGTCTATGCCCTTCTCCCACTGTTTTTGCCCTTCTCCCCCTTCTTTGCCCTTCTCCGCCCGTCTTTGCCCTTCTCCGCCCGTCTTTGTTCATCTTTGCACTTCTCCGATATTCCCCTCCCTTCTCCGCCCGTCTTTGCCCTTCTCTGCCCGTCTTTGCCCATCTTTGTACTTCTCCGATATTCTCCACCCTTCTCTGCCCGTCTTTGCCCTTCTCCCCTCATGCTTTCTCATCTCTGCCCGTCTTCGCCCTCCTCCGCCCGTCTTTGCCCTTCCCCGATATTCTCCACATTTCTCCGCCTGCTTTTGCCCTTCTCTTCCCTTCTTTGCCCTTCTCCATTCTACTTTGCCCTTCTCCGCCCGTCTTTGCCCTTCCTTTATCTTTTCTGCACTTCTCCGCCAATCTTTGCCCTTCTCTGCACGTCTTTGCCCTTCTCCCCTTGTCTTTGCACATCTTTGCACTTCTCCGATATTCTCTGCACTTCTCCACCCGTCTTTGCCCTTCTCAGCCCATCTTTGCCCTTCTCCGCCCCTCTTTGCCCTTCTCCATCCCTTTTTTGCCCTTCTCCCCCTGTTTTTGCCATTCTCCGTCCGTCTTTGCCATTCTCCACCCGTCTTTGCCATTCTTTGCACTTCTCCGATATTCTCCTCCCTTCTCCGGCCATCTTTGCCCTTCTCCGCCAATCTTTGACCATCTTTGCACTTCTCCGATATTCTCCACCGTTCTCTGCCCGTTTTTGCCCTTATCCCCTTATGTTTTCCCTTCTCTGCCCGTCTTTGCCCTTCTCCGCCCGTCTTTGCCCTTCTCCGCCCGTCTTTGCCCTTCTTTGAACTTCTCCAATATTCTCCACCCTTCTCCGCCCATCTTTGCCCTTCTCCGCCCGTCTTTGCCCTTCTCCGCCCGTCTTTGCCCTTCTCCGCCCGTCCTTGCCCTTCTCCGCCCGTCCTTGCCCTTCTCCGCCCGTCCTTGCCCTTCTCCGCCCGTCCTTGCCCTTCTCCGCCCGTCCTTGCCCTTCTCCGCCCGTCCTTGCCCCTCTTTGCACTTCTTCGATGTTCTCCACACTTCTCCGCCCGTCTTTGCCGTTCTACCATTTTCTTTGCTTATCTTTGCCCTTCTCTAATATTCCCTGCCCTTCTCCAGCCATCTTTGCCCTTCTCCTATATTCTCCACAATTCTTTGCCCGACTTTGCCCTTCTCCGTCCATCTTTGCCCTTCTCACCTGTCTTTTTCCATCTTTCCTCTTCTCCAATAGTCTCCACACTTCTTCCCCCTTCTACCCTTTTCTTTGCCCATCTTTGCCCTTCTCCAATATTCTCTGCCCTTCTCCGCCCGTCTTCACCCTTCTCCGCCCGTCTTCACCCTTCTTCCCCCGTCTTTGCCCATCTTTCCACTTCTCTGATATTCTCCACCCTTCTCCGCCTGTCTTTGCACTTCTCCCCCCTTCTTTACCCTTCTCCACCCGTCTTTGTTTTTTTCCACCCGTCTTTACCCCTCTTTCCACTTCTCAAATATTCTCTGCCCTTCTCCGCCCGTTATTACCCTTCTCCGCCCGTCTTTGCCCTTCTCCGCCCGTCTTTGCCCTTCTTTGATCTTTTCCGCTCTTCTCTGCCAATCTTTGCCCTTCTCTGCACATCTTTGCCCTTCTCCCCTTGTCTTTGCACATCTTTGCACTTCTCCGATATTCTCTGCACTTCTCCACCCGTCTTTGCCCTTCTCAGCCCATCTTTGCCCTTCTTAGCCCCACTTTGTTCTTCTCTGCCCCTCTTTGCCCTTCTCCCCCTGTTTTTGTCATTCTCCACCCGTCTTTGCCATTCTCCGCCCGTCTTAGCCATTTTCCGCCTGTCTCCAATATTCTCCTCCCATCTCCGCCCATCTTTGCCCATCTTTGCACTTCTCCGATATTCTCCACCCTTCTCTGCCCGTTTTTGCCCTTATCCCCTTATGTTTTCCATTCTCCACCCGTCCTTGCCCTTCTCCGCCCGTCCTTGCCCTTCTCCGCCCGTCCTTGCCCTTCTCCGCCCGTCCTTGCCCTTCTCCGATATTATCCACCCTTCTCCGCCCGTCTATGCCCTTCTCCGCCCGTCTATGCCCTTCTCCGCCCGTCTATGCCCTTCTCCGCCCGTCTTTGCACTTCTTTGCACTTCTCCAATATTCTACACACTTCTCTGCCCGTCTTTGCCCTTCTCCGCCCCTCTTTGCCCTTCTCCGCCCCTCTTTGCCCTTCTCCGCCCCTCTTTGCCCTTCTCCGCCCCTCTTTGCCCTTCTCCAGTATTCTCCTCATTTCTTCACCCTTCTTTGCCGTTCTCCACCCGTTTTTGCTGTTCTCCGCCTGTCCTTGCCCTTCTCCGTTGTTCTCCACACTTCTCAGCACATCTTTGCCTTTCTCTGCCCGTCTTTGCACATCTTTGCACTTCCCTGATATTCTCCGCCCTTCATCACCCGTCTTTGCCCTTCTCCGCACCCCTTTGCCCTTCTCCGCACCCCTTTGCCCTTCTCCGCACCCCTTTGCCCTTCTCCGCACCCCTTTGCCCTTCTCCGCACCCCTTTGCCCTTCTCCGCACCCCTTTGCCCTTCTCCTCTCATTTTTGCCCTGCTCCCACCTTCTTTGACGTTCTCTGAACTTCTCTGAAATTATCTGATCTTTTTTGAACTTCTCTGAATTCTACAGCCTTCTCTGAACTTCCTTTGCCTTCTCCGACCTTCTCTGTCCTTCTACGAACTTCTCCGACCTTCTTCGATCTTCTCCAACTTTTTTGACATTCTCTGAACTTCTTTGACATTTTCCAAACTTCTTTTACCTTCTCCGACATTCTTTGACCTTCTCGGATCTTCTCTGATGTTCTTTGACTTTCTCCAAACTTCTCTGACCTTTTCCGATGTTCTTTGACCTTCTACAAATTTCTCCGACCTTCTCCGAACTTCTTTGATATTCTCTGAACTTCTTTGACTTCCTACCGCTTTCTTCGAATTTCTTTCATCTTCTCTGACCTTCTTTGACCTTGTCAGACCTTCTTTGACCTTCTCCGAACTTCTCTGACCTTCTTGGACTTTCTCTGAACTTCTTTGACCTTCTCCAAAATTCTTTGACATTCTCCAACCTTCTATGAACTCCTCCGACTTTCTCCGAATGCCTTTGAAATTCTCTGACCTTCCTTGATCTTCTCCGAACTTCTCCAAACTTCTTCAACAACTTTTGAAATTCTCTGAATTTCTTTGAGCTTCTCTATCCTTCTGCAACCTTCTCCAACATTCTTTGAACTTCTCTGACCTTCTCCGACCTACTCCGTACTTATTTGACCTTCTCTGAACTTCTCTGACTTTCTTTTAACTTATCTGACCCTCTTTGCACTTCTCCGCCCGTCTTTGCCCTTCTCCGCCCGTCTTTGCCCATCTTGGCACTTCTCCGATATTCTCTGCCCTTCTTCGCCCCTCTTTGCCCTTCTCCGCCCCTCTTTGCCCTTCTCCGCCCCTCTTTGCTTCTTTTGAACTTTTCCAATAATCTCCGCCCTTCTCCGCCCGTCCTTGCCCTTCTCCGCCCGTCCTTGCCCTTCTCCGCCCGTCCTTGCCCTTCTCCTCCTCTCTTTGCCCTTCTTCGATATTCTCCGTCCTTCTCCTCCCATCTTTGCCCTTCTCAGCCCGCCTTTCCCCTTTTCCTCCCATCTTTGCACTGCTTTACACTTCTCCGATATTATCCGCCCGTCTTTGCCCTCCTCCGCCCATCTTTGCCCTTCTCAGCCCATCTTTGCCCTTCTTTGCACTTGTCCGATGTTCTCCTCCCTTCTCCACCCGTCTTTGCCCTTCTTTGCCCTTTTCTTAACTTCTCTGCCCAACTTTGCCCTTCTCCACACTTCTTTGCCCTTCTCTGCCCGTCTTAGGCCTTCTCCACCCATCGTTGTCTTTCTTTGCACTTCTCTGATATTCTCCACCCGTCTTTGCCCTTCTCCGCCCGTCTTTGCCCTTCTCCGCCCGTCTCCGCCCTTCTCCGCCCGTCTCTGCTTTTCTTTGAACTTCTCCAATATTGTACACACTTCTCCGCCCATCTTTGCCCTTCTCCTAAACTCTTTGCCCATCTTTGCATTTCTCCATTATTTTCCACCCTTCTCTGCACGTCTTATCCCTTCTCTGTACGTCTTTTCCCATCTTTGCACTTCTCTGATATTCTCTGCCCTTCTCCGCCTATCTTTGCCCTTCTTTGCCCCTCTTTGCCCTTCTCTGCTCCTCTTTGCCTCCTTTGAAATTCTCCGATAATCTCTGCCCTTCTCCGCCCCTTTGCCCTTCTCCGCCCATCTTTGCCCTTCTCCGATATACTCCGTCCTTCTCCTACCATCTTTGCTCTTCTCAGCCCGTCTTTGTCCTTCTCCTCCCATCTTTGCCCTTCTTTGCACTTCTCCGTCCCTCTCCGCCCGTCTTTGCCCTTCTCTGCTCGTCTTTGCCCTTCTCTGCTCGTCTTTGCCCTTCTCTGCTCGTCTTTGCCCTTCTCTGCTCGTCTCCAATATTCTCCACCCTTCTCCACCTGTTTTTGACCTTCTCTGCCCATGGTTACCCTTCTCCACCCATTATTGCCCTTCTCCGCCCATCTTTGCACTTCTCGTATATTCTCCACACTTCTCTGCCCGTCTTTGCCCTTCTCCACCCGTCTTTGCCCTTCTCTGATATTCTCCTCCTTTCTCCACCAGTCTTTGCCCTTCTCTCACCTTCTTTGAATTTCTCTGAATTTCTCCAAAATTATCTGGTCTATTTCGAACTTCTCTGAATTCTACTACCTTCTCTGAACTTCCTTTGGCTTCTCCGACCTTCTCTGTCCTTCTACGATCTTCTCCGACCTTCTCTGAACTTCTCCGACTTCTTTGACATTCTCTGAACTTCTTTGACATTTTCCGACCTTCTTTTACCTTCTCCGACATTCTTTGACCTTCTCAGATCTTCTCTGATGTTCTTTGACCTTCTCCAAACTTCTCTGACCTTTTCCGATAATCTTTGATTTCTCCAAATATCTCCTTCCTTCTCTGACCTTCTTAGAACTTCTTTGATTTTCTCCAAACTTCTTTGACCTTCTCTGAACCTCTTTGATATTTTCCGACCTTCTCCGACCTTCCTTGACCTTCTCTGACCTTCCTTGACCTTCTCCGACCTTCTCCGACCTTCCTTGACCTTCTCCGACCTTCCTTGACCTTCTCCGACCTTCCTTGACCTTCTTCCATCTTCTCTGACCTTCTTCGACCTTCTCTGACTTTCTTCGACCTTCTCTGACCTTCTCCGAATTGCTCAATGAGGTCGCTGTAGACACAGGCGACACAGACTTTCTAAACCTCAATGAGGTCACTATAGACACAGATGACACAGACTTTCTAAATGTCAGTGAGGTCACTATAGACACAGACGACCCAGACGACAGTGAGGTCGCTATAGACACAGGCAACACAGACTTTCTAAACGACAATGAGGTTGCTGTAGACACAGGCGACACAGACTTTCTAAACGACAATGAGGTCGCTGTAGACACGCTCTGACTTCCCCGACCATCTTTGACCTTCTCTGAACTTCTCTGATCTTCTCTGACCCTCTTTATACTTCTCCAACTTTCTTTGACTTTCTCCTGGCTTCTTTGACCTTCCCCAAACTTCTCCTAATCCTTTGTCCTTCTGCGACCTTCTCCGACCCTCTCTGACCTTCTCCGACCCTCTCTGACCTTCTCCGACCCTCTTCTGACCTTCTCCGACCCTCTTCTGACCTTCTTTGACCCTCTTCTGACCTTCTTCGACCTTCTCCGATCCTCTCTGATCTTCTCTGACCTTCTCCGATCCTCTCTGACCTTCTCTGACCTTCTCCGACCTTCTTTTAACTTATCTGACCTTCTCTGACCTTCTCCGACCTTGTCTGACCTTTCCGACCTTCTTTGACATTTTCCGACCTTCTCCCATTTTCTCCAACCGTCTTTATCTTTCTCCAACCTTCTTTGACCTTCTCCGAGCTTCTCCGACCTTTTCCGAGCTTCTTTATCTTTCTCCGACCCTCTTTGACCTTCTCCGACCACCTTTGAACTTCTCCGAACTACTCTGACCTTCTCCGACCTTCTCTGAAGTTCTCCAACTGTCTTTATCTTTCTCCAACCTTCTTAGGCCTTCTCCAAGCTTCTTTGACCTTCTGCGACCTTCTCCAAGCTTCTTTTACTTTCTCCGACCTTCTCCATGCTTTTTTGACCTTATCTGACCTTCTCCTAACTTCTCCGCCCGTCTTTGCCCTTCTCCGCCCGTCTTTGCCCTTCTTTGAACTTCTCCAATATTCTCCACCCTTCTCCGCCCATCTTTGCCCTTCTCCGCCCGTCTTTGCCCTTCTCCGCCCGTCCTTGCCCTTCTCCGCCCGTCCTTGCCCTTCTCCGCCCGTCCTTGCCCTTCTCCGCCCGTCCTTGCCCTTCTCCGCCCGTCCTTGCCCCTCTTTGCACTTCTTCGATGTTCTCCACACTTCTCCGCCCGTCTTTGCCGTTCTACCATTTTCTTTGCTTATCTTTGCCCTTCTCTAATATTCCCTGCCCTTCTCCAGCCATCTTTGCCCTTCTCCTATATTCTCCACAATTCTTTGCCCGACTTTGCCCTTCTCCGTCCATCTTTGCCCTTCTCACCTGTCTTTTTCCATCTTTCCTCTTCTCCAATAGTCTCCACACTTCTTCCCCCTTCTACCCTTTTCTTTGCCCATCTTTGCCCTTCTCCAATATTCTCTGCCCTTCTCCGCCCGTCTTCACCCTTCTCCGCCCGTCTTCACCCTTCTTCCCCCGTCTTTGCCCATCTTTCCACTTCTCTGATATTCTCCACCCTTCTCCGCCTGTCTTTGCACTTCTCCCCCCTTCTTTACCCTTCTCCACCCGTCTTTGTTTTTTTCCACCCGTCTTTACCCCTCTTTCCACTTCTCAAATATTCTCTGCCCTTCTCCGCCCGTTATTACCCTTCTCCGCCCGTCTTTGCCCTTCTCCGCCCGTCTTTGCCCTTCTTTGATCTTTTCCGCTCTTCTCTGCCAATCTTTGCCCTTCTCTGCACATCTTTGCCCTTCTCCCCTTGTCTTTGCACATCTTTGCACTTCTCCGATATTCTCTGCACTTCTCCACCCGTCTTTGCCCTTCTCAGCCCATCTTTGCCCTTCTTAGCCCCACTTTGTTCTTCTCTGCCCCTCTTTGCCCTTCTCCCCCTGTTTTTGTCATTCTCCACCCGTCTTTGCCATTCTCCGCCCGTCTTAGCCATTTTCCACCCGTCTCCAATATTCTCCTCCCATCTCCGCCCATCTTTGCCCATCTTTGCACTTCTCCGATATTCTCCACCCTTCTCTGCCCGTTTTTGCCCTTATCCCCTTATGTTTTCCATTCTCCACCCGTCCTTGCCCTTCTCCGCCCGTCCTTGCCCTTCTCCGCCCGTCCTTGCCCTTCTCCGATATTATCCACCCTTCTCCGCCCGTCTATGCCCTTCTCCGCCCGTCTATGCCCTTCTCCGCCCGTCTTTGCACTTCTTTGCACTTCTCCAATATTCTACACACTTCTCTGCCCGTCTTTGCCCTTCTCCGCCCCTCTTTGCCCTTCTCCGCCCCTCTTTGCCCTTCTCCGCCCCTCTTTGCCCTTCTCCGCCCCTCTTTGCCCTTCTCCAGTATTCTCCTCATTTCTTCACCCTTCTTTGCCGTTCTCCACCCGTTTTTGCTGTTCTCCGCCTGTCCTTGCCCTTCTCCGTTGTTCTCCACACTTCTCAGCACATCTTTGCCTTTCTCTGCCCGTCTTTGCACATCTTTGCACTTCCCTGATATTCTCCGCCCTTCATCACCCGTCTTTGCCCTTCTCCGCACCCCTTTGCCCTTCTCCGCACCCCTTTGCCCTTCTCCGCACCCCTTTGCCCTTCTCCTCTCATTTTTGCCCTGCTCCCACCTTCTTTGACGTTCTCTGAACTTCTCTGAAATTATCTGATCTTTTTTGAACTTCTCTGAATTCTACAGCCTTCTCTGAACTTCCTTTGCCTTCTCCGACCTTCTCTGTCCTTCTACGAACTTCTCCGACCTTCTTCGATCTTCTCCAACTTTTTTGACATTCTCTGAACTTCTTTGACATTTTCCAAACTTCTTTTACCTTCTCCGACATTCTTTGACCTTCTCGGATCTTCTCTGATGTTCTTTGACTTTCTCCAAACTTCTCTGACCTTTTCCGATGTTCTTTGACCTTCTACAAATTTCTCCGACCTTCTCCGAACTTCTTTGATATTCTCTGAACTTCTTTGACTTCCTACCGCTTTCTTCGAATTTCTTTCATCTTCTCTGACCTTCTTTGACCTTGTCAGACCTTCTTTGACCTTCTCCGAACTTCTCTGACCTTCTTGGACTTTCTCTGAACTTCTTTGACCTTCTCCAAAATTCTTTGACATTCTCCAACCTTCTATGAACTCCTCCGACTTTCTCCGAATGCCTTTGAAATTCTCTGACCTTCCTTGATCTTCTCCGAACTTCTCCAAACTTCTTCAACAACTTTTGAAATTCTCTGAATTTCTTTGAGCTTCTCTATCCTTCTGCAACCTTCTCCAACATTCTTTGAACTTCTCTGACCTTCTCCGACCTACTCCGTACTTATTTGACCTTCTCTGAACTTCTCTGACTTTCTTTTAACTTATCTGACCCTCTTTGCACTTCTCCGCCCGTCTTTGCCCTTCTCCGCCCGTCTTTGCCCATCTTGGCACTTCTCCGATATTCTCTGCCCTTCTTCGCCCCTCTTTGCCCTTCTCCGCCCCTCTTTGCCCTTCTCCGCCCCTCTTTGCTTCTTTTGAACTTTTCCAATAATCTCCGCCCTTCTCCGCCCGTCCTTGCCCTTCTCCGCCCGTCCTTGCCCTTCTCCTCCTCTCTTTGCCCTTCTTCGATATTCTCCGTCCTTCTCCTCCCATCTTTGCCCTTCTCAGCCCGCCTTTCCCCTTTTCCTCCCATCTTTGCACTGCTTTACACTTCTCCGATATTATCCGCCCGTCTTTGCCCTCCTCCGCCCATCTTTGCCCTTCTCAGCCCATCTTTGCCCTTCTTTGCACTTGTCCGATGTTCTCCTCCCTTCTCCACCCGTCTTTGCCCTTCTTTGCCCTTTTCTTAACTTCTCTGCCCAACTTTGCCCTTCTCCACACTTCTTTGCCCTTCTCTGCCCGTCTTAGGCCTTCTCCACCCATCGTTGTCTTTCTTTGCACTTCTCTGATATTCTCCACCCGTCTTTGCCCTTCTCCGCCCGTCTCCGCCCTTCTCCGCCCGTCTCCGCCCTTCTCCGCCCGTCTCTGCTTTTCTTTGAACTTCTCCAATATTGTACACACTTCTCCGCCCATCTTTGCCCTTCTCCTAAACTCTTTGCCCATCTTTGCATTTCTCCATTATTTTCCACCCTTCTCTGCACGTCTTATCCCTTCTCTGTACGTCTTTTCCCATCTTTGCACTTCTCTGATATTCTCTGCCCTTCTCCGCCTATCTTTGCCCTTCTTCGCCCCTCTTTGCCCTTCTCTGCTCCTCTTTGCCTCCTTTGAAATTCTCCGATAATCTCTGCCCTTCTCCGCCCCTTTGCCCTTCTCCGCCCATCTTTGCCCTTCTCCGATATACTCCGTCCTTCTCCTACCATCTTTGCTCTTCTCAGCCCGTCTTTGTCCTTCTCCTCCCATCTTTGCCCTTCTTTGCACTTCTCCGTCCCTCTCCGCCCGTCTTTGCCCTTCTCTGCTCGTCTTTGCCCTTCTCTGCTCGTCTTTGCCCTTCTCTGCTCGTCTTTGCCCTTCTCTGCTCGTCTTTGCCCTTCTCTGCTCGTCTCCAATATTCTCCACCCTTCTCCACCTGTTTTTGACCTTCTCTGCCCATGGTTACCCTTCTCCACCCATTATTGCCCTTCTCCGCCCATCTTTGCACTTCTCGTATATTCTCCACACTTCTCTGCCCGTCTTTGCCCTTCTCCACCCGTCTTTGCCCTTCTCTGATATTCTCCTCCTTTCTCCACCAGTCTTTGCCCTTCTCTCACCTTCTTTGAATTTCTCTGAATTTCTCCAAAATTATCTGGTCTATTTCGAACTTCTCTGAATTCTACTACCTTCTCTGAACTTCCTTTGGCTTCTCCGACCTTCTCTGTCCTTCTACGATCTTCTCCGACCTTCTCTGAACTTCTCCGACTTCTTTGACATTCTCTGAACTTCTTTGACATTTTCCGACCTTCTTTTACCTTCTCCGACATTCTTTGACCTTCTCAGATCTTCTCTGATGTTCTTTGACCTTCTCCAAACTTCTCTGACCTTTTCCGATAATCTTTGATTTCTCCAAATATCTCCTTCCTTCTCTGACCTTCTTAGAACTTCTTTGATTTTCTCCAAACTTCTTTGACCTTCTCTGAACCTCTTTGATATTTTCCGACCTTCTCCGACCTTCCTTGACCTTCTCTGACCTTCCTTGACCTTCTCCGACCTTCTCCGACCTTCCTTGACCTTCTCTGACCTTCCTTGACCTTCTCCGACCTTCCTTGACCTTCTTCCATCTTCTCTGACCTTCTTCGACCTTCTCTGACTTTCTTCGACCTTCTCTGACCTTCTCCGAATTGCTCAATGAGGTCGCTGTAGACACAGGCGACACAGACTTTCTAAACCTCAATGAGGTCACTATAGACACAGATGACACAGACTTTCTAAATGTCAGTGAGGTCACTATAGACACAGACGACCCAGACGACAGTGAGGTCGCTATAGACACAGGCAACACAGACTTTCTAAACGACAATGAGGTTGCTGTAGACACAGGCGACACAGACTTTCTAAACGACAATGAGGTCGCTGTAGACACGCTCTGACTTCCCCGACCATCTTTGACCTTCTCTGAACTTCTCTGATCTTCTCTGACCCTCTTTATACTTCTCCAACTTTCTTTGACTTTCTCCTGGCTTCTTTGACCTTCCCCAAACTTCTCCTAATCCTTTGTCCTTCTGCGACCTTCTCCGACCCTCTCTGACCTTCTCCGACCCTCTCTGACCTTCTCCGACCCTCTTCTGACCTTCTTTGACCCTCTTCTGACCTTCTTTGACCCTCTTCTGACCTTCTTTGACCCTCTTCTGACCTTCTCTGATCTTCTCTGACCTTCTCCGATCCTCTCTGACCTTCTCTGACCTTCTCCGACCTTCTTTTAACTTATCTGACCTTCTCTGACCTTCTCCGACCTTGTCTGACCTTTCCGACCTTCTTTGACATTTTCCGACCTTCTCCCATTTTCTCCAACCGTCTTTATCTTTCTCCAACCTTCTTTGACCTTCTCCGAGCTTCTCCGACCTTTTCCGAGCTTCTTTATCTTTCTCCGACCCTCTTTGACCTTCTCCGACCACCTTTGAACTTCTCCGAACTACTCTGACCTTCTCCGACCTTCTCTGAACTTCTCCAACTGTCTTTATCTTTCTCCAACCTTCTTAGGCCTTCTCCAAGCTTCTTTGACCTTCTGCGACCTTCTCCAAGCTTCTTTTACTTTCTCCGACCTTCTCCATGCTTTTTTGACCTTATCTGACCTTCTCCTAACTTCTCCAAAATTCTCCAACCTTCTTCAAATTTCTTTGACCTTCTCCGACCATCTTTTACCTTCTTCGACCTTCTCCAATCTTCTCCAACCTTCTTTATCTTTCTCCAACCTTCTTTGACCTTCTCTGAGCTTCTTTGACCTTCTCCGAAATTCTCTGACCTTCTTTGACCTTCTCTGAAATTCTACGAACTTCTTTGAAATTCTCCAACCACCTTCGACCTTTTCCGACCTTCTTTGAACTTCTCCAACCTTCTCCCACCTTCTTTGCCCTTCTCCCACCTTCTTTGCCCTTCTCCCACCTTCTTTGCCCTTCTCCCACCTTCTTTGCCCTTCTCCCACCTTCTTTGCCCTTCTCCCACCTTCTTTGCCCTTCATTTCCCTTGTTCGACCTTCTTTGTAGACCTTGTAGTTGTAGAGAGCAATGAGGTCTCCCCTCAGCCTCCACTTCTCCAGGTTAAACAACCCCAGGTTTCTGAGCCATTTCTTATAAGGCCATGTGTGTACATAAAAAAGAGCTGACTTGTTTGAGAGGAACTAGGAGCCCTACAGACAGAGGATTATAAAAAAGAGCAAGGACTAGCACAAAAATTCAGAAACAGCAAGAGAAGTAAAGGGGAGTGTCAAGAGTCAGAGTGAATGGAAAAGCTGGAACAGCAACAGTAAGCAATACAAAGGAATAGAGAAAGAAAGAAAGAGAAAGAAAAGCAAGGCATTTGCAGGTGCAGAGAAAGAACAAGCTACAAGGATCAAGCCAGTGAAATTGTGGGGGAACAGAATGAGGAACGCAGATTGGGATAAAGATGGAAAAGGAAAAAAATAGTATAGGCAGAGAACAGATACTGAAGACTAGGGGGGGGAAAAAAAAGAGAGAAAAGAGCACAGAAAAATTAAAGAGTAGGGGTATAGGGATACCTGGGAACAGGAATTGTAGCAGCACGATAAATGAAAGGAACCAAAAAGTCCAGCTCTAAAATGTTCGTTACCTAGTCCCATCACTGTCACAACTAGCAATGTTGCAGTGACAGCACGCATACTGTTATTTCTTGTAAGGATACTTTCAGACATGTAGTAGTGTTGTTCTAGCTGAGAATGCAAGGCAGAGTTAATAAAACACAGCTCCTCCTCAGGCACTATTTATACCTGTGAGGGCTTCACCACACCCCAGTCACAGGTGCTGGGTGGGAAGGCCCAGGGGGTATATAAGCCACAGGCCTTGCCTCTGGAGGTCATTTAGGTTGTGGTTTATCCTTGAGATTAGAGTTTTGCTGCTGTTTCCATTCATTGTAGCTTTTTAGGCAGATTAAGCTAGTTGGGTAAGTGGTGGTTTTTGGCTTTTTTAGTTTTTTTTTTCTTTTTGTTCTTCTAAAGAAGCAGAGGCGTCTGTTGGAGGTATGAGCTTTGGAAGAGTCCAGGCGAAGCAGCACATACAGGTGTAACTATGGGGCTTTTTTGTCAGTTATTTTTGATTGGGTGTTGGAGGGGGCAAGATGTTTTTGGTATCCTTCTTTGTATTTTTTTCTGGGTGCTTTGCCTCGAGTTTTTGGTTATGGGATGATTTGTTGTTGTTCCTCATTCTGTGTGGCATGATGTATTGGCCCTAGGGGCTCTGCAGTTTGTAATGGGCACCTTGTGGGTGATAATAATCTGGAATGAAGTTTGTTGGCCTAGGGTAGGAAGTAGAGTCTGTGGGTTGGTGGAAGATAGAAGGGGCCAGGGGAGCCCTGGGAAGGGCTCAAGAGCACAGCTCCCAGAGAATAGCAACACAGAAGGGTCAGGGGGGTTAAAATATAGGGCAGGTGCTGTTAAGAAGGAGCAGGGTTCCTTCTCTGATACTTCAGGCGTAGAAAAGGGCTTTAATGGTTTGGGGAAAGGGAGATGGGTTCATCAGTCTTTCTTGGGTCAGTTTGGTGGTCAGATGCAAGTGCCGTTCAGGTGTCTGTTGTTCTAGTCTCTCTGTAGCCAATGAGGTAATGATGAGGTTGAGACACAAGTTGAAAATTATTAGTTATCCTAAGAAATGTAATCTCTAGGGCTTGGAGATCTCTGCTCCCTTATACCTTCTACTTATTGTGTTCCTCAACTAACTTCTTTGCGTGCATCCTATCTCCATCCATCTGAATGTCCAGAGAAGAGTAATGTAGCTGGTGAGGGGGCTGGTGAACAAGCCTTATGAGGAGCGGCTGAGAGAGCTGGGGGTGTTTAGCCTGGAGAAGAAGAGGCTGAGGGGAGACCTCATTGCTCTCTGCAGCTACCTGAAAGGAGGTTGTGGAGAGGAAGGAGCTGGTCACCTCTCCCAAGGGACAGGGGACAGGACAAGAGGGAATAGCCTCAAGCTCTGCCAAGGAAGCTTCAGGCTGTACATCAGGAAAAAATATTTCACTGAAAGGGTTATTGGGGATGGGCAAAGGCTGCCCAAGGAGGTGGTAGAGTCACCTTCCCTGGAGGTGTTTAAAGGATGGGTGGATGAGATGGTGAGGGGCATTGTTTAGTGATTGATAGGAATGGGTGGACTCAATGATCCAATGGGTCTTTTCCAACCTGGTGATCCTATGAATATCAGAGACCTTGCTACTTCAAGGTATGGACTCGCTGCCTATCTACAGTGCAGGGTTCTGCCGCTTGTTTCCCTTTAATTTCTCAGGGAAGAGATTGGACATTGTTTTGGCTCGTAACAGTTAGCAGCTGAGCAACTCTTCTTCATCTGGTGTGTGGGCACACAAGCCTCCCTTATTTAGTAGAGTTTTGGATTTTTCCTGAACTTGCCAGTGAGGTTTGCTCTGTTATTGCTTACAGCGGTTGTTACCTTGTCCCTGTTATCCATTGTGTTTTTTTACGGTCATTGAGTTTCCAATTTAGGTCTTAGAGTAGTCAATCCCACTGTTGCGAGTTTTTCATTGGCTGACTGCCTCTGTAATTCCAGTCTCCATTGCTGTGTGGTGAGTGTCCTGTGTTTTTATGTCTTCTGTGTTAATAATCTTTACTGGGTTTTGATAAGAATATTTTTTTCAAGTTCTTCTTGTTCACTCCTACGACTAAAGTTTGGTTCCTTCCTAAAATGTGGATTTCCGTGGCTCATCTTTCTTTTGTCCTGGGTATCACCACTACTGGTCCTACAACTTAAGTGGTGAGGAGGAGAGGTAAGCAGATAGCAGAGAATTTTGGGGTGCTGGTGAGGTAGTCAGGCTTATTCTCATCATTGTGGGGCTGATAGTGAGGAGGAAGTTGAGTATGTCTAGAAGAGCAAAGTCTTATTTGGCAACATAGTATTTACTTTTGGTTTGGCAGGCACTGTGTGGGCCACCTTGGGAATGGGAAGAGCATTTGAGATGAGCTGGCTAGTAGGGAGAAGGAGCATGGGGCAGACTTCTCACAGGTGTGAGTAATTCTCTGAATTTAATTACCCTGAGTGATAACAGCTGCAGCATCTGACATAAGAACTGCTGTGGAGCAAGTGAGTGGAAAGACATGGCAGTTAGGCAGAGCAAGTTGTCATGTAAGGTGCTGACATTGATCAGTGCAATGCTGGCTGTTGGGGCTATTTTAGTTTTCTTGTAGATTGCAAAGTGGATCCTGGCAACTGTAGGATCATTCCAGGAAGCTGATGCTCTTGGAGTTTTTTTTCTGCTGAGGAAGCCTCCTGGTGGTCTGAAAGCTAAGTTGAGGGACGGGGGCAGGGGTGGGGTATGACAGAAGGGAGAAGGCTGGGGATGGCAGGGAGGAGTTTTAAAAGTAGCCTAAGGGAGAGGGCTGTGCGGGAAGTGTCCCCTTTGGGCAGGGAGAGCTGGAGGGTGTTACTTCTCAGCCCAAAGCTAGCACATTCCAGGCAGGGCCGTTCCAGCTTGTCTGTGCTGTGTGCTTTATATTCTGTTTCTCTTTTACGTTTCTTAAGCCTTGATGGCCCCTTTGCTTTAAAGCAATGCAGCATATGACTTGAGCAGCATCTCGAGGGTCTTGAATGCCTGTACTCATGGGTACAATACCAATTAGGCACTGTTCTTCTTGCATCATAACCTAAGCGTGGATTGGCTTCATGTTTTCAAAGTTTCTAGTCAGCCATCTTTTCCCATGGCCTCGCAGCCTGTGTTGGTGGCCACAATCGCTAGTCATATGTTTTCAAGGTTCCCTGTTGACCTGAGACTTCTTCCATGCATCTTGTGCCTTTAGTCATTTAAAAGGTGATCCTTTCACGTACATCCTCCTGGTTTTGGCCACATCCCGTTGTAATGAGGGATCCTTTACGGCATGCTGGACATGCCTCGAGCACCATATCTAGGGTCCTGAATGCTCGTACTCATCAATGCACTGTCGACTGGGCACTGCTTTTCTTGCATTGTGCTCTTAAAGCCTGGATCGTTCTCGTGTTTTGGCACTGTGTTTTTCTGTTAATTTTCCTTGCAGATGCTGAAGAGGAACCCAGTGACTGCAGGATTATTTCTGTTAGCTGATGTGATTTGAGCTGCTTTGTCCAAGGACAGCTTCATTCGTGGCCCTCTGAAAGCTAAGTTGAGAGACGGGAGTTGGGAAGCGGGAGGTGGGATGGGGCTAGCAGGCAGGGGTTTGGAAGGTAGCCTAGGCTGTGCAGGGAGTCCTCTTTGGGCAGGTGAAGGCAGAGGGGTCTACTTCTCAGCCAAAACCCTGTATGGGCAGGGCAGTTCCAGCCTGTATCTGTTGTTGTCTAGTTTGTGTAGTCACCGTGCCATGTCTGAAATTTTCTGCAGGTCTTGATGTCATCTTTTGTGCTCAGGGCATCGCAGGCATGCCTTGGGCGCCATGTCTAGGGTCTCAAATGTTTGTACTGATCAAGGCAGTGTCAACGGAGCACTGCTTTTCTTTCTTCACATTTCTAAAGTGTGGATCGCTCTTGTGTTTTGGAAGCATCTGGTCAGTCGTCTTCTGCTGCAGCTTTACAGCCTGCCTCGTCATCCGGGATAGTTAGTCTTCTGTTTTCCTGGATCCCTGTTCTGGGACTTGTTCCATCCATCCTCTGCATCTTTAGGTCTTTAAAAGGGGCTTCTTGCCCGTTCATCTTGCCAGTTGTGGCACCATCTTTTTGGAACCATGCACGGTTCTTCGCTTTTCCAGGGCTACCGAAAGTTGTTCCTTGGAGCCCTGTCCATTGCCTTGCCCATTGGCATGCGTGGTCCAGGAGTCCTCCTTGTTGCCGCGACTTTTCTTTTGTTCCAGGTTCCTGACGTCGGTCTTGTGTATTGGTGTTCTGTGTGTGTTTGTGTCTGGTTGGAGCTGCTCTGCCAGGTGCGTAGAGGAGGCGATAAGCATCAGCAGGGGTATAGTGGCCTGATTGTGTGCTTAACGTTTTGACGTGCCTAGACATTGCGGTCTAGGGGCATCCCTTATTTGCAGAACTAGCAGCCCTAGGTGTGGCGGGTGAGGAGGGTAGTTTCTGCTTGTCTCTGGAGCCACAGAGGGGGTGACCAAAACTGCATGGGAGCAACCAGTGGAGCGGTAACGAAGGGGTTTGAATGTCAAGGGAGCGGCAATTAATGTTTGGGTTTGGTTGTGGACTAGCTTTGCTTGGCTGTAATGTGCAGTAGAGTCTTGGAATTCTTAGGGCGTTGCTGAGCGTCAGGGTGACTTCTTTGCTGTTGTGTTTTTCAGACGTAGCGGGTTGACCTGTGTGCCGAGGGGCACGGATGGAGTTGTGTGCAGTTAGTGTGCCATAGTGAGGTGAGTTGGCTGTGGTGTTGGTAGGGAAATGTAACCATGGCTGTATGATCAGTTACCGTGTGTTGGTTTTCTTCAATGAAGTTACAATCATCCTTGCTGTTTGTATATTCCAGGTGGAGCTCAAGCCTCAACACAACCACAGAAGATGAGGCAAGCTGGGCATCTGAGCAGTCAAGGTAATGCAGTGGAGATAGGTGTTGCTTGGGGCAGCCTGTGCTTTAGTGTAGTACAAAAGCATGCTTTTTCTGTGGCAGGTGCCAAATGCAGCCTCAGGGGGGTGAAGCTTCTTGCTGATGTGTGGTCTGAGAGGTGAGGAGGTTGTTGTTCAAATAGGTGTGTTAGAGCCCTGTAGTACACAGCAACTCCATTGAGCATTGGCCTTTGGTTTTGTAGATGCTGTGTGGTCTGCTTTTAGAATGCAAAGAGCAGTTGAGGTGAACAGGGGGGTAGAGAGATGGAGCACGGGACTGATTTCTCAGAAGCACAATAGTAAATTTTCTGTCTGTCTACCTGAAGTGCCCCAGGTGATGATGACTGCAGCATCCAATGTTTGAATTGGCATCAAATAGGTGAGCAGAATGCCTTGGCAGTTTTGCAGTGGGTGTAGTACAAGATGCTGGCAGTGAGCAGTGTGATGACTTGGCACTGTGTTTTCTGTATGTTTTTGGTTTGGTTTTTTTTTGCAGATTATAGTCCAGGACAATGTGAGAGTGCAGGATTTTTCCAGTTAGTTGATGCAGTTTGGTTTTTTTCTGCCAAGGATATCTTCAGGCCCTCGGTCCTCAGAAAGTTAAGGGGGCTGTGGTTTTGGTCCGGGAAGAGGGCAGAATGTTGAGAATGGCAGGGAAGGGATTTAGCATAGGGTAGAGGGTTGTGCAGGAAGAGTGCACCTTGTTACACGTTTGGAGAGGGGTTTAATTTTCAGCCCCAAGCTAGCGTGTACCAGGCAGGGCAGTTCCAGCCTATATCTGTCTTGTTGTTTAGACTGTGTAGACTCTGCTGTGTCTTAAATCTTCTGCAGGTCTTGATGTCATCTTTGCATTTGGTCCACGTGTCATCTCTAGACTCTTGGATGTCTGTTCTTAGTAAGGTGCTGATCGGGCACTGCTTTTCTTGCATTGTGATCTTCATGTACAGATAGGTCTTGTATTTTGGCAATTTCTGGTCAGTTGCCTATTGCGTAGGCATCGCAGGACACGTTAGCATCCTCAGCCCTTATTGTTCCATTTTCTTAAATCCCTGTTCTGGCACTTCCTCCATACATACTCTGTTTTGAGGTCTTTAAGAAGGGCTCACATTTGCATCCTTCTAGTTGTGGCTGTGGCTCTTAAAGGGGCCATAGTCTTCCATTTTTCAAGGGCTGACATAATCTTTCTTGCAGCTCCCTACATCTTGTTGCCCAATGCCAGACCTCTTTTGAGAGTCATTCTTACCAAGTTTCCTTTTTGTTTCTGCATCCTGTCATTGGTTTTCTGTGCAGAGTCAGTCTGTGCACGTTTGAATCTGGCTGGAGCTGCTCTGCCTGAGCTAAAGAATCAGTAGTTAGCAGAAGAACAGCAGTGAAATTCTATCTTTTACATATACCCGTCTAGTTAGGCTTTGAAGGGTGAGTTGAAACGGTGCATTCCAGAGCAAGTAGCCATAGATACATGGGGTGAGGAGAATCATTTTTGGTCGGTTATGCAGCCACAGAGGGAATGACCAAAGCCATCTCAGATATAACGTTGGAGTGTCTGTAGAGCAGTTTAAATTCTTGGGGCAATAAATCTGGTGTGTATGGTTGTTAAGATTTGATTTTATCTTTTTTTTTTCTGCCTGGCTGTTGTGTGAAGAAGGGTTGGTATTCCTGAATCAAAACAGTGTGTGGAATTGTTTAGTTACTATCGAGTCTGGGGGTAAGTTATTGAATGTTGAGTTCTACAGGTGCAGAGGCATCGGGTCTGGCAGCAAGGGGTGACAATTGAACTGGGGGTAGATTCCCATAGCCAGGTGGGTTGGCTGCCGAGTCAACAGTTAGATATGACTTGTACCTACATTACTTACAAATGCCAGCTAGTAATTTTGTTTTGGTTTTATTTTTTGTCTTTCAAGGTGCAATGAGCATCGTTGTCATGTATGATGTCTGTGTCGTCTGTGTCTATTGTGACGTCATTGTTATATATAGTGTGTGTCTATTTTGAACATCTTTGTCAGTTTTAATGTCTCTGTCGTCTGTCTCTATTGTGAAATCATTGTCATTTATACTGTCAGTGTCATCTGTGTTGTCATTTTTGTCTGTCGTCTGTTTCTATTGTGACATCATTCTCATTTATAATGTTTGTGTCATCATTTTCGTGTCTGTCATCTATCTCTGTTGTGAAATCATAGTCAATTATAATGCCTGTGTCGCCTGTGTCCGCAGCGACCTCCCTGACGTTTAGAAAGCCTGTGTCGCCTGTGTCCGCAGCGACCTCCCTGACGTTTAGAAAGCCTGTGTCGCTTGTGCCCGCAGCAACCTCCCTGACGTTTAGAAAGCCTGTGTCGCCTGTGCCCGCAGCAACCTCCCTGACGTTTAGAAAGCCTGTGTCTATAAAGACCTCCCTGACGTTTAGAAAGCCTGTGTCTATAAAGACCTCCCTGACGTTTAGAAAGCCTGTGTCTATAAAGACCTCCCTGACGTTTAGAAAGCCTGTGTCTATAAAGACCTCCCTGACGTTTAGAAAGCCTGTGTCTATAAAGACCTCCCTGTCGTTTAGAAAGCCTGTGTCTCTAGCGACCCCACTGTCGTTTATAAAATCTGTGTCTCTAGCGACCTCACTGTCGTTTATAAAATCTGTGTCTCTAGCGACCTCACTGTCGTTTATAAAATCTGTGTCTCTAGCGACCTCACTGTCGTTTATAAAATCTGTGTCTCTAGCGACCTCACTGTCGTTTATAAAATCTGTGTCTCTAGCGACCTCACTGTCGTTTATAAAATCTGTGTCATCTGTGTCTATAGCGACCTCATTGAGGTTTAGAAAGCCTGTGTCATCTCTGTCTATAACGACCTCATTGTGGTTTAGAAAGCCTGTGTCGCCTGTGTCTATAAAGACCTCCCTGACGTTTAGAAAGCCTGTGTCGCCTGTGTCTATAAAGACCTCCCTGACGTTTAGAAAGCCTGTGTCGTCTGTGTCTATAGTGACATCATTGACGTTTAGACAGTCTGTGTCGCCTGTGTCTACAGCGACCTCACTGTCGTTCAGAAGGTCTGTGTCGTCTGTGTCTATAGCGACCTCAATGAGGTTTAGAAAGTCTGTGTCGTCTGTGTCTATAAAGACCTCCCTGACGTTTAGAACGTCTGTGTTGTCTGTGTCGTCTGTGTCTATAGCGACCTCATTGAGGTTTAGAAAGTCTGTGTCGTCTGTGTCTATAGCGACCTCATTGAGGTTTAGAAAGTCTGTGTCGTCTGTGTCTACAGCGACCTCATTGTCGTTTAGAAAGTCTGTGTCGTCTGTGTCTACAGCGACCTCATTGTCGTTTAGAAAGTCTGTGTCATCAGTGTCTATAGCGACCTCATTGAGGTTTAGAAAGTCTGTGTCGTCTGTGTCTATAACGACCTCAATGAGGTTTAGAAATTCTGTGTCGTCTCTGTCTATAGCGACCTCATTGACGTTTAGAAAGTCTGTCGCCTGTGTCTATAGTGACCTCATTGACGTTTAGAACGTCTGTGTCGCCTGTGTCCACAGCGATCTCATTGACGTTTAGAAAGTCTGTGTCATCAGTGTCTATAGCGACCTCAATGAGTTTTAGAAAGTCTGTGTCGTCTCTGTCTATAGCGACTTCGTTGAGGTTTAGAAATTCTGTGTCGTCTGTGTCCGCAGCGACCTCATTGACGTTTAGAAAGTCTGTCGCCTGTGTCTATAGTGACCTCATTGACGTTTAGAACGTCTGTGTCGCCTGTGTCCACAGCGATCTCATTGACGTTTAGAAAGTCTGTGTCGCCTGTATCTACAGCGACCTCATTGATGTTTAGAAAGTCTGTGTCGCCTGTGTCTACAGCGACATCATTAATGTTTAGAATGTCTGTGTCGCCTCGCCTGTGTCTACAGCGACCTCATTGTCGTTAAGAAAGCCTGTGTTGGCTGTGTCGCCTGTGTCCACAGCGACCTCGTTGACGTTTAGAATGTCTGTGTCGCCTGTGTCTACAGCGACCTCATTGTCATTAAGAAAGCCTGTGTTGGCTGTGTCGCCTGTGTCCACAGTGACCTCATTGACGTTTTGAAAGTCTGTGTCGCCTGTGTCCACAGCGACCTCATTGACATTTAGAAAGTCTGTGTCGCCTGTGTCTACAGCGACCTCATTGATGTTTAGAAAGTCTGTATTGTCTGTGTCGTCATTGTCTATAGTGACCTCATTGACGTTTAGAAAGTCTGTGTTGTCTGTGTCGTCATTACATTTAGTGACCTCATTGAGGTTTAGAAATTCTGTGTCGTCTGTGTCTACAGCGACCTCATTGTCATTTAGAAAGTCTGTGCTGTGTCGTCTGTGTCTATAGAGACCTCATTGAGGTTTAGAATGTCTGTCGCCTGTGTCTATAGTGACCTCATTGATGTTTAGGAAGTCTGTGTCTCTAGAGACCTCACTGTCATTTATAAAATCTGTGTCATCTGTGTCTATAGTGACCTCTTTGACGTTTAGAAAACTGTCGTCTGTGTCTATAGTGACCTCTTTGACGTTTAGAAAACTGTCGTCTGTGTCTGTAGCGACCTCATTGACATTTAGAAAGTCTGTGTCATCTGTGTCTCTAGAGACCTCATTGAGGTTTAGAAAGTCTGTGTCGCCTGTGTCTATAGTGACCTCATTGACATTTAGAAAGTCTGTGTCGCCTGTGTCTATAGTGACCTCATTGACATTTAGAAAGTCTGTGTCGCCTGTGTCTATAGTGACCTCATTGTCGTTTAGAAAGTCTGTGTCATCTGTGTCTCTAGCGACCTCACTGTCATTTAGAAAGTCTGGGTCGTCCTTGTCTCTAGTGACCTCATTGACGTTTAGAACGTCTGTGTCGTCTCTGTCTATAGCGACCTCATTGAGGTTTAGAAATTCTGTGTCGTCTTTGTCTATAGCGACCTCATTGACGTTTCGAAAGTCTGTGTCGTCTCTGTCTATAGCGACCTCAATGAGGTTTAGAAAGTCTGTGTCGTCTGGGTCGTCTGTGTCTATACCGACTTCATTGAGGTTTAGAAAGTCTGTGTCGTCTGTGTCTATAGCGACCTCAATGAGGTTTAGAAAGTTTGTGTCTTCTGTGTCTATAGCAACCTCAATGACGTTTAGAAAGTCTGGGTCGTCCTTGTCTCTAGTAACCTCATTGACGTTTAGAACGTCTGTGTCGTCTGTGTGTACAGCGACCTCACTGTCGTTCAGAAGGTCTGTGTCACCTGTGTCTACCGCGACCTCACTGTCGTTCATAAGGTCTGTGTCGCCTGTGTCTACCGCGACCTCACTGTCGTTCATAAGGTCTGTGTCGCCTGTGTCTACAGCGACCTCACTGTCGTTTAGAAGGTCTGTGCCACCAGTGTCTACAACGACCTCACTGTCGTTCAGAAGGTCTGTGCTGCCAGTGTCTACAGCGACCTCACTGTCGTTCAGAAGGTCTGTGCCGCCTGTGTCTACAGCGACCTCACTGTCGTTCAGAAGGTCTGTGCCGCCAGTGTCTACAGCGACCTCACTGTCGTTCAGAAGGTCTGTGTCACCTGTGTCTACAGCTACCTCACTGTCGTTCAGAAGGTCTGTGTCGCCTGTCTCTAGTGACCTCGCTGTGGTTTAGAAAGTCTGTGTCGCCTGCGTCTCTAGCGACCTCACTGTCGTTTATAAAGTTTGTGTCGTCTGCGTCTCTAGCGACCTCACTGTCATTCATAAAGTCTGTGTCGTCTGCGTCTCTAGCGACCTCACTGTCATTTAGAAATTCTGTGTCGCCTGTGTCTGTAGTGACCTCATTGATGTTTAGAAAGTCTGTGTCGTCTGCGTCTATAGCAACCTCACTGTCTTTTATAAAGTCTGTGTCGTCTCTGTCGTCTGTCTATTGTGACATCTTTGTCAATTACAATGTCTGTGTCTACTGTGTCTCATGTGACATCATTGTCATTTATAATGTCACTGTCATCGATGTCGTCAATGTCGTCTGTGTTGTTTGTGTATATTGTGACATCATTTTCATTATATCTGTGCCATCTATGTCATCTGTGTCTAATGTGACATCATTGTAAAATATATTGTCTGTGTCGTCTTTGTCTATTGTGACACCCTTGTCACTAATAATGTCTGTGTCGTTGGTGTCGTATGTTTCGTTTTTGTCTATAGTGACTTCATTGATGTTTAGAAAGTTTGTGTCGTCTGCGTCTACAGCGACCTCTCTGTCGTTCATAAAGTCTGTGTCGTCTGCGTCTGTAGCGACCTCACTGTCGTTCATAAAGTCTGTGTTGTCTGCGTCTATAGCGACCACACTGTCGTTTTTAAAGTCTGTGTCGTCTCTGTCGTCTGTCTATTGTGACATCTTTTTCAATTATAATGTCTGTGTCTACTGTGTCTCATGTGACGTCATTGTCATTTATATTGTCAGTGTCATCGATGTCGTCTGTGTTGTTTGTGTATATTGTGACATCATTTTTATTTATAATATCTGTGCCATCTGTGTCATCTATGTTGTCTGTGTCGTCTGTGTCTAATGTGACGTCATTGTAAAATGTATTGTCTGTGTTGTCTTTGTCTATTGTGACACCCTTGTCGTTAATAATGTCTGTGTCATTGGTGTCGTATGTTTCGTCTGTGTCTCTTGTGACATCATTGTCATTTATAATGTCTGTGTCATCTGTTTCTATTGTGTCATCGTTGTCATGTATAATGTCTGTGTCGTCTGCGTCTATTGTGGCATCATTATCACTTTTAATACCTGTGTCTTTCATTTCACCTGTGTCGTCTCTGGTGTTTGTGTCTATTGTGACATCATTTTTATTTATAATATGTCATCTGTGTTTTCAGTGTCTATTGTGACGTCATTGCCCTTTATAATATCTGTGTCGTCTTTGTTGTGACATCACTGTCATTTCTACGTTCTGTGTCGTCTGTGTCTATTCTGAAATCATTGTCATTTAAAATGTCTCTGTCTTCTGTGTCTATTTTGACATCACTTTCATTTATAATGTCTGTGTCGTCTGTGACTATTTTGACATCAATTTCATTTATTATGTCTGTCATCTGTGTGTAATGTGACATTATTGTCATTTTTAATGTCTGTGTAGTTGGTGTCATCTTTGTCTATATTGAAATCAGTCATTTATAATGTCAGTGTAGTCTGTGTCATCTGTTTCTATAGTGATATCGTTTTAATTTATAGTGTCTGTGTCATTTGTTTCTATTTTGTTATAATTTTGATTTACAATGTCTGTCATCTGTGTCTATTGTGACATCATTTTCATTTATAATGTCTGTGTCTTCTGTGTAGTCTGTCGTCTGTGTCATCTGTTTCTAATGTGACTCCATAGCAGTTTTTAATGTCTGTGTCGTCTGTTTCTATTGTGACATAGTATTCATTTACTAAGTCTGTGTCATCTCTGTCGTCTGTGTCTTCTTTGTCTATTGTGACATCCTTGTCATTTATAATGTCTCTGTCATCTGTGTATATTTAGATATCATTTTTTTTATAATGTCTGTGTCGTCTGTCTATGTTTTGACATTTTTGTCATTTATAATGTCTGTGTTGTCTGTGTCTATTGTGATATCTTTGTCATTTATGTTGTCTGTGTCGTCAGTGTCTATTGTGACATCATTGTCATATATAATGTCTCTGTTTTCTGTGTCTTTTGTGATATCATTGTTATTTAAAATGTCTGTCGTCTGTGTCTATTGTGACATCATTGTCATGTATAATGTCTGTGTCTTCTGTGTATATTTTGACATCATTTCGTTTATAATGTCTGTGTATTCTGTGTTTTCTTTGTCTATTTTGATATATTTGTCATTTATAATGTCTGTGTCTATTGTGACATCATTGTCATTTATGAAGTCTGTGTCGTCTGTGTCATCTTTGTCTATTTTGACATCATTGTCTTTTATAATCTCTGTATCATCGTATATGTCGTATATGTAATCTGAGAATATTGTGACATCCTTGTAATTTATAATGTCTGTGTCGTCTGTGTCTATTGTGACATCGTTGTCATTTATAAAGTCTTTATCGTCTTTGTCGTATGTGTCGTCTGTGCTTCCTGTGCCTATTGTTACATCATTGTAATTTATAATATCTGTGAGAACTGTGTCTATTGTGACTCCTGTGTCTATTGTTACATCATTGTAATTTATATTATCTGTGTCGTCTGAGTCTATTGTGACATCATTTTCATTTTTAAGTTCTGTGTCGTCTGTGAATGTTGTGACATCATTTTCATTTATCATGTCTGCATCGTCTGTGTCTATTGTGACATTATTGTTTTTATAATGTCTGTCATCTGTGTCATCTGTGCCGATTGCGACATCATTGTCATTTATAATGTCTTTCGTCTGTGTCGTCTGTCTAGTCTGTGTCTATTGAGACATAATTGTCATTTATAAAATCTGTTGTCTATGTCTAATGTGACAGCACTGTCATTTATAGTGTCTCTGTCATCTGTGAATATTGTGACATCTTTGTCTTTTATAATGGCTGTGTCGTCTCTGTCTATTGAGACATAATTGTCATTAATAAAATCTGTGTCGCCTGTGTCTATTGTGACATCATTGTCATTTATAATATTTTTGTCGTCAGTGTCGTCTGTGGCTATTGTGATATTATTGTCATTTATATCTGTCGGCTGTCCAGTCTGTGTCTATTGTGACATCATTGTCATTTATGTCTGTGTCGTCTGTGTCTATTGTGACATCATTTTAATTTATAAAGTCTGTGTCATCTTTGTCTATTTTGACATCACTGTCACTTATAATGTTTGTGTAGTCTGTGTAGTCTGTCTATTGTGTCATCATTGTAGTTTATAATGTCTGTTTCTTCTGTCGTCTATGTCTATTGTGACACCATTGTGATTTATAATGTCTGTGTCTTCTGTGTCTTCTGCGTCTGTTGTGACTTCATTTTATATTATGTTTGTGTAGTCTGTGTCTATTTTGACAACATTGTCATTAAAAATGACTGTGTCCTCTGTTTCGTCTGTATCGTCAGTGTGTATTCTTACACAGTTGTCATTTGTAATGCCTGTGTTGTCTGTCGTCTGTGTCTATTGTGACTTTTTTTTCATTTATAATGTCTGTGATGTCTGTGTCTATTGTGACATCATTGTCATTTATATTGTGTGTGTCGTTTGTGCCATTTGTGTCATCTCTGTCGTCTGTGTCTATTGTGACATCGTTGTCATTTGTAATGTCTGTCGTCTGTGTCATCTGTGTTTAATGTGACATTGTTTTCATTTATAATGTCTGTGTCGTCTGTGTCATCTTTGTATATTGTGGCATCATTGTCATTTATAATGTCTGTCATCTGTTTTTATTATGACATCATTGTCATTTATAATACCTTTGTTTTCTGTGTCGTCTATGTCATCTCTGTCTTCTGTGTCTATTGTGATATTGTTTGCATTTATAATGTCTGTGTCGTCGCTGTCGTCTTTGTGTATTTTGAATTCATTTTTATTTATAATGTCTATTTCTTCGATGTGTTTTGTGACATCATTTTTATTTTTAATGTCTTTGTCGTCTGTCATCCGTGTCATCTGTGTCTATTATAACATCATTGTCATTTATAATGTCTTTGTCCTCTGTGTCGTCGGTGTTGTGTGTGTCGATTGTGAGATCACTGTCATTTATAATGCCTGTCGTTTTTTTTTCTGTGTAGTCCATGTCTACTGTAACATCATTATAGTTTTTAATGTCTGCGTCTTCCATGTCTATTGTGACATCATTGTAATTTATAATGTCTGTGTTGTCTGTGTGTTTTGTTACATCATTGTCATTTATAATGTCTGTGTCGTCTGTTTGGTCTTGATTTTGTTTGGTGTTGATTTTGGTATCATTGTCATTTATAATATCTGTGTGGTCTGTGTTGTCTGTGTTGGCTTTGTATATTGTGACATCATTTTCACTTGTAATGACTTTGTCATCTGTGTAGTCTGTCATCTCTGTCGTCTGAATCGTCTGTGTCCATTGTGACATCATTGTCATTTATAATGTCTGTGTCTACTCTGACACCATTTACATTTATAATATATGTGTCGTCTGTGAATATTGTGACATCATTGTCATTTATAATGTCTGTGTCTACTCTGACACCATTGACATTTATAATATATGTGTCGTCTGTGAATATTGTGACATCATTGTCATTTATAATGTCTGTGTCTACACTGACACCATTGACATTTATAATATATGTGTCGTCTGTGAATATTGTGACATCATTGTAATTTATAATGTTTGTGTCGTCTGTGTCTATTCTGATATCATTATCGTTTATAATGTCTGTGTCGTCTAAGTCGTCCGTGAATATTGTGGTATCATTGTAATTTATAATGTCTGTGTCATCTCTGTCGTGGGTGTATATTGTGATATCATTTACCTTTATAATGTCTGTGTCGTCTGTGTTGTCTGTGTCTATTGTGACATCATTATCGATTAAAATGTCTGTCGTATGTGTATTTTCTGTCGTCTGATTCGTCTCTGTCTTCTGTGTCTTCATTGTAATATATAATGTCTGTGTCGCTGTGTTGTCTCTGTCGTCTGTGTCTATTGTGACATCATTTTCATTTATAATGTCTTTGTCATCTGTGTTGTCTGTGTCTATTGTGATATTATTGTCATTTATAATGTCTTTATCATGTGTGTCATTTTTGTCTATTTTGATATAATTTTCACAGAATCACAGAATAACCAGGTTGGAAGAGACCCACCGGATCATCCAACTGTTCCTATCAAACACTAAACCATGCCCCTTAGCACCTCGTCCACCCATGCCTTAAACATCTCCAGGGAAGGTGACTCAACCACCTCCCTGGGCAGCCTGTTCCAGCGCCCAATGACCTTTTCTGTAAAAGATTTTTTCCTAATGTCCAGCCTAAATCTCCCCTGGCGGAGCTTGAGGCCATTCCCTCTTGTCCTGTCCCCTGTCACTTGGAAGAAGAGGCCAGCACCTTCCTCTCTACAACCTCCTTTCAGGTAGTTGTAGAGAGCAATGAGGTCACCCCTCAGCCTCCTCTTCTCCAGGCTAAACAACCCCAGCTCTCTCAGCCGCTCCTCATAAGGCCTGTTCTCCAGCCCCTTCACCAGCTTTGTTGCTCTTCTAATATATGCTCTTCATATATAATGTCTGTGTCGTCTGTGTCTATTGTGCAATAATTGTCATCTATCTGTATCTTCTGTCGTCTGCGTCTGTTGTGACGTCATTGTAATTTATAATGTCTGTATCTTCTGTGTCTATTTTAACAACATTTTCATTTATAATGACTGTCGTCTTTGTCGTCTTTCGTCTTTATCAAATGTAACATCATTGTAATTTATGTCTGTGTCGTGTATGTTGTGACATCATTGTCATTTAATATGTCTGTGTTGTCTGTGTCATCTGTGTCTTTTGTGACATCATTGTCATTTATAATGTCTGTGTCTTCTGTGTCTATTGTGACATCATTTTCATTTATAATGTCTGTGTCGTCTGTGGCCTCTGTGTCTATTGTGGTATCATTGTCATTTATAATATATGTGTCGTGTGTGTCGTCTTTGTCTTTTTTGAAATAATTGTCATTTATGATGTCTGTGTTGTTTGTGTTGTCGGTGTCTATTTTGATTTAATACTCATTAGAAATATCTATGTCGTTTTTGTCGTCTCTCTTCTGTGTCTACTGTTATATCATTGTCATTTATAATGTCTGTGTCTTCTGTGTCTTTTGTGACATCATTTTCAGATATAATGTCTGAGTCGTTTGTGTCTATTGTGATATCATTGTCTTTTATAATGTCTTTGTCGTCTGTGTGGTTTGTGTCGTCTTTCCCTATTGTGATATCTTTGTCATTAACCATGTGTGTGTCGTCTCCCTTGTCTCTCTCGTCGTTGTCTATTGTGTCATCATTGTCATTTTTAATGTCTGTGTCATATGTGTCTTATGTGTGTATTGTCACATAATTGCCATTTATACTGTCTGTGTCGTCAGTGTCTATTGTGCCATATTGTCATTTATAAAGTCTGTGTTGTCATTTTCTATTTTGACATCATTTTAATTTATAATGTCTGAGTCTCGTGTGTCGTCTGTGTCTATTGTGCCATCATTCTCAATTATAATGTCTGTGTCATCTGTGCCGTCTATGTCTATTTTGACATCACTGTCATTTATAATGTCTTTGTTGTCTGTGTCATTTATAATTCTGTGTTGCCTTTGTCTTTTGTAAAATCATTGTGATTTATAATGTCTGTGTTTTCTTTGTGTGTTGTGGCATAAATTATGTATATAAGGTCTGTGTCGTCTGTGTCATCTATTTCTATACAGACATCACTGTCATTTAAAATGTCTCTGTCGTCTGTCTATTGTGACTTAACTTTTTTATATAATATCTGTGTTGTCTGTGCCTATTATGACGCAATTTTCAATTATAATGTCTCTGTCGATTGTGTCTTTTATGTTGTTTGTGTTGTCTGTCTACTGTGTCATCATTGTCATTTATAATGTCTGTGTCTATTGTGGTATCATTCTTATTTATAATGTCTGTGTCGAGTGTCCTCTTAGTCTATTTTAATATCTCTTTCATTTACAATATCTGTGTCGTCTGTGTCTATTGTGAAATAATTTTCATTTTTACTGTCTGTTTCTTCTGTGTCGTCTGTTTCTATTTTGACATCATTGTCATTAATAATGTCTGTATCATCTGTGTCGTCTGTGTCTATTTTGACATCATTGTCATTTATAATGTCTGTGACGTCTGTGTCATGTGTGTCTATTGTGATATCGTTATCATTTATAATGTCTGTATCGTCTGTGTCTATTGTGATATCATTGTCATTTATGTCTTTGTCGACTGTGTCGTCTGTGTCTCTTGTGTCATCATTGTCATTTGTAATGTCTGTGTCGTCTGTGTCATCTATGTCTTTGGTGACATCCTTGTTTTTTATAATGCATGTTTTGTCTCTGTCCATTGTGACATCATTTTCATTTATAATGTCTTTGTCGTCTGTCTCGTCTCTGTCTGTGGTGACATCGTTGTCATTAATAATGTCTGTGTCTATTGTGACCTCATTGTAACACATAATATCTGTGTCCTCTGTGTTGTCTGAGTCTATGGTGACATAATTGTCATTCATGTCTGTGTCGTCTGAATCGTCTGTCTTCTGTGACTATTGTGACATCATTTTCATTTGTAATGGCTTTGTCATCTGTGTGTATTGTGACATCATTTTCATTTATAACGTCTGTGTCGTCTGAGTCATCTGTGTTGTCTGTGTTCTCTGTGTCGTCTGAGGCGTCTGTGTCTATTTTTAAATCCATGTCATTTATAAAGTCTGTGTCCTCTGTGAATTCTTTGTCTATTTTGAGATCCATGTCACTTATAATGTCTGTGTTGTCTGTGTCTAATGTGACATCATTGTCGTTAAAAATGTCACCGTCGTCTGTATCGTCTGTGTCTATTGTTACAAACTGTCAATTATAATGTCTTTGCCGTCTCTGTCATCTGTGTATATTCTGGCATCCTTGTCATTAATGTCTATGTCGTCTTTTTCGTCTGTGTTGTTTGTGTCATATTTTCTGTGTTTATTGTTACATCGTTGTCATTTATAAAGTCTGTGTTGTCTGAGTCATCTGTTTTGTCTCTGGTGTCTGTGTCTATTTTGAAATAATTGTCATTTATTATGTCTCTGTCGTTTGTGTTGTCGGTGTCTATTTTGATTTAATTGACATTAAAAATATCTGTCGTATGTGTCGTATGTGTCAACTGTGACATAATTTTCATTTACAATGTTTGTGTCTATTGTGACAAAATTTTCAATTATAATGTCTCTGTAGTTTGTGTCTTTTATGTCGTCTGTGTCTATAGTGACATCATTGTCATTTATAAAGTCTGTTTCGTCTGTGTCGTCTGTTTCATCTGTGTCTATTGTGCCATCATTTTCATTTATAATATCTGTCGTCTGTGTCGTTTTTGTCGTATTTGTCTATCGTGACATCATTGTCATTTATAATGTCTGTGTCATATGTGTCTATTGTCACATCACTGTCATTTATAATGTCTCTATCATCTGTGCCTATTGTGAAATAATTGTTGTTTATAATGTCTCTGTCGTCGGTGTCTATTGTGACATCATTGTCATTTATAATGTCTGTGTCGTCTGTGGCTGTTGTGACATAATTGTTATTTTTATGTCTGTGTCATCTCTGTCGTCCGTGTCTATCGTGACATCATTGTCATTTATAATGTCTGTGTCGTCTGTATCTATTTTGATATCTTTGTCATACATAATGCCTGTGTCATCTGTCAACTGTGTCTATTTTGACATCATAGTAATTTATAACGTCTGTCGTCTGTGTATATTGTGACATCATTGTCAATTATAATGTCTGTGTCGTCTTTGTCGTGGGTGTCTATTGTTAAATCATTTTCATTTATAATGTCTGTGTCGCCCGTGCCTTCTATGTCTATTGTGACATCACTGTCATTTATAATGTCTGTGTCGTCTGTGTTTATTGTGACACCATTGTCATTTATAATGTCTGTATCGTTGGTGTCGTCTGTGTAGTCTTTGTCTATTTTGAAATCATTGTCATTCATAATGTCTGTTTCGTCTGTGTCAATTGTGACATCATTTTCATTTATTATGTCTGTGTTGTCTGTGTCTTCTGTGTCGTCTCTGTCTATTGTGACATCATTGTCATTTATATTATCTGTGTCGACTCTCTTGTGACATGATTATCATATATAACGTCTGTGTATATTTTGGCATCATTATCACTTTTAAAACCTGTGTCATCTTTGTTGTCTGTGTCATTTGTGTCTGTTGTGATATCATTTTCATTTATAAAGACTTTGTCATCTCTGTCATCTGTATCTTCAGTGTCTATTGCGACATCATTGTCTTTTGTAATGTCTGTGTTGTTTGTGTCATCTCTGTCGTCTGTGTCTATTGTGATATCATTGTCCTTTTTAAGTCTGTGTCATATGTGTCTTCTGTGTGTATTGCAACATAATAGCCATTTATACTGTCTGTGTCGTCGGTGGCTATTGTGACTTCATTGTCATTTATAATGTCTGTGTTTTCTGTGTTGTCATTTTCTATTTTGACATCGTTATCATTTATAAAGTCTGGTTGCATTTGTCATCTGTGTCTATTGTAACATCATTCTCATTTATAATGTCAGTGTCATCTGTGTCGTCTCTGTCTATTATGACATCATTGTCATTTATAATGTCTGTCGTGTGTGTCGTCTGTGTTGTCTGTGTTAATAGTGACAAAATAGTCGTTTATAATGTCTGTGTCGTCTGTGTTATTTATATTGTCTGTGTCGCTTTTGTCTATTGTGACATCATTGTCATTTATAATGTCTGTGTCGTCTCCGTGTATTGTGGCATCTTTTTCGCATCTAATGTCTGTCGTCTGTGTCATCTATTTCTATAGTGACATCACTGTCATTTAAAATGTCTCTGTCGTCTGTGTCTATTTTGACAAAGTTGTCATATATAATGTCTGTGTTGTCTATGTCTATTTTGACATCATTGTCATTTATAATGTCTGTGTATTCTGTGTCTATTGTGACGTAATTTTCAATTATAATGTCTCTGTTGATTGTGTCTTTTATGTTGTCTCTGTCGTCTGTGTCTACCATCACATCATTGTCATTTATAATGTCAGTCGTCTGTGTCGTCTGCATCTAATGATACATCATTGTCATATATAATGTCTGTGTCGTGTATGTCCATTGTGACATCATTTTCGTTTACAATGTCTGTGTCGTCTGTGTCGTCTGTTTCAATTGTGACATCATTGTCAATTATAATATCTGTGTCGTTTGTGTCTATTTTGATATCTTTGTCATTTATAATGTCTGTGTCTTCTGTGTCTATTGTGACATCACTGTCCTTTATAATGTCTGTGTCTATTGTGACATCATTGTCATTTATAATGTCTGTATCGTCTGTGTCTGTTGTGATATCATTGTTATATATAATGCCTGTCATCTGTGTCGACTGTGTCTATTGTGACATCTCTGTCATTTATAGTCTGTCTTCTTTGTCTATTCTGACATCATTTTCATTTATAATATCTCTCTTCTGTGTCATCTCTGTCTATTGTGACGTCATCGTTATTTATGTCTGTTATCTGTGTCGTCTGTGTCTAATGCCACATCATTGTCATTTATGTCTGTGTCATCTGTGTCTGTTTTGATATCGTTGTAATTTATAATGTCTGTTTCATCTGTGTCTATTGTGACATCATTGTCATTTAAAATGTCTGTGCCTTCTGAGTCATTTGTGTCTGTTGTGGCATCATTGTTATTTATAATGTCTGTGTCATCTCTTTTGTTTTTGTCGTCTTTGTCTATTGCGACATCATTGTCATTTACAATGTCTGTGTCGTCTATTTTGTCTCAGTCGTCTCTGGAGTCGGAGTCTATTGTGACATCATTGGCATTTATAATGTCTGTGTCTATTTTGGCATAATTGTAATTTTTAATGTCTGTGTCATCTCTGTCGACTGTGTCGTCTTTGTCGTCTGTGTCTATCATGACGTTTTCATTTATAATGTCTGTGTCATCTGTGTCTATTGTGATATCATTGTCATATATAATGCCTGTGTCTTCTGTGTCTATTCTGACATCAATTTCAATTATAATATCTGTCTTCTGTGTTGTCTCTATTTTGTTATCATCTTTATTTATAATGTCTATGTCGTCTGTTTCATCTGTGTCTATTGTGACATCGTTGTCATTTATAATGTCTGTTCGTTCTGAGTCATTTCTCTCTATTGTGGCATCATTGTCATTTACAATGTCTGTGTCGTCTGTGTTTATTTTGACATAATTTTCATTTTTAATGTCTGTGTCATCTCTGTCGACTCTGTCGTCTTTGTCGTCTGTGTCTATGACATTTTCATTTATAATTTCTGTGTCGTCTGTGTCTATTGTGATATCATTGTGATATATAATGCCTGTATCATCTGTGTCGACTGTGTCTATTGTGACATCATTGTCATTTATAAAGTCTGTGTCTTCTGTGTCATTTCTGATGTCATTTTCATTTATAATATCTCTGTATTCTGTGTCGTCTCTGTCTATTGTGACATCATCGTTATTTATAATGTCTGTTGTTTGTGTTGTCTGTGTCTATTGTCACATCATTGTCATATATAATGTCTGTGTCATCTTTGTCTATTGTGACATCGTTATAATTTATAATGTCTGTGTCGTCTGTGTCATGGGTGTCTATTGTGACATCGTTTTCATTGATAATGTCTGTGTCGTTTGTATTGTCTGTGTCGTCTGTGTCTACTGTGACATCATTGTCATTTATAATGTCTTTGTCGTCTGTGTGTATTATGACATCATTGGCATTTATAATGTCTGTGTCGTCTGCGTCTATTGTGATGTCATTGTAATTTATAATATCTGTGACCTCTGTGTCATCTGTGTGTACGGTGCCATCATTGTCATTCATGTCTGCGTTGTCTGTGTTGTGTGTGTCATCTTTGTCTCTTTTGATATCGTTGTCATATATAATGTCTGTGTCGTCTGTGTCTATTTTGTCATCATTATCGCTTTTAATACCTGTGTCGTCTGTGTCACCATTGTCGTCTGTATCTATTGTGACATAATTTTTTTAAATTTTTTCTGTCGTCTGTGTCTATTGTCATATTATTGTAATTTATAATGTCTGTGTCATCTGTGTCTATTTTGATATCATTGTCATTTATAATGTCTGCATCGTCTGTGTCATCTGTGTCTATTGTGACATCATTTGCATTTATATTATCTTTGTCATGTGTGTCATCAGTGTCCTCTTTTTCATCTGTGTTTATTGTGACATCATTGTCATTTATAATGTCTGTGTCGTCTGAGTTATGTGTGTTGTCTGTGTTCTCTGTGTCGTCTGTGGCATCTGTGTCTATTTTGAAATCCATGTAGTTTATAATGTCTGTGTCCTCTGTGACTTCTGTGTCTATTGTGACATCCATGTCACTTATAATGTCTGTCGTCTGTGTTGTCTGTGTCTATTGTGACATCATTGTTATTATAAATGTCTGTGTCTTCTGTGTCTATTGTTACATAATTGTCATTTATAATGTTTTTGCCTTCTCTGTAGTCTATGTTGTGACATCATTGTCATATTTAATGTGTCTGCTGTGTCGTCTGTGTCTATTGTGACATCATTGTCATTTATAATGTATGTGTCGTTTGTACCTATTGTGACATCAGTTTCATTTATAATTTCTCTGTAGTTTGTGTCTTTTATGTCGTCTGTGACTACTGTGACATCATTGTCATTTATAATGTCTGTGTCGTTTGTGTCTATGGTGAAATCGTTTTCATTTATAATGTCTGTGTCGTCTGTGTCATCTCTGTCGTCTTTGTCGTCTGTGTCCATTGTTATATAATTGTCAATTATAATGTCTGTCGTGTGTGTCGTCTTTATCTATTTTGATATCATTGACATTTATGTCTGTGTCGTCTGTGTCTATTGTGATGTCATTGTCATATAAAATGCCTGTGTCCTCTGTGTCGAATGCGTCTATTGTGACATCATTGTCATTTATAAAGTCTGTGTCTTCTGTGTCTATTCTGACATCATTTTCATTTATAGTATCTCTGTTATCTCTGTCTATTGTGACATCATTGTCATTTATAATGTCTGAATCGTCTGTGTCATCTGTCTATTGTGACTTCATTTTAATTTTTAATTTCTGTGTTGTTTTTGTTGTCTGCGTCGTCTGTGTCTACTTTGACATCATTGTCATTTGTAATGTCTGTGTAATCTATGTCTATTGTGACATCATTTTCAATTATAATGTCTATTACGTTTGTGTCTTTTCTGTCGTCTGTGTCTACTGTGACTTTTCTTTCGTTTATAATGTCTGTCTTCTGTGTTGTCTCTGTCATCTGTTCATATTGTGACACCATTGTCATTTATACTGTCTGTGTTGTCTGTCGTCTGTGTCTATTGTGATATTATTGTCGCTTATAATGTCTGTGTCGTGTGTGCCATCTTTGTATATTTTGATATCATTTTCATATATAAAGTCTGTGTCGTCTGTGTCTATTGTGAAATAATTGTTATCTATAATGTCTCTGTGACATCATTGTCATTTTTAATGTCCATGTCCTCTGTGTGTCTTGTGAAATCAGTGTCATTTTTAATGTCTGTGTCGTCTGTGTCATCTGTGTTGTCTGTGACCTTTATGACATCATTGTCATTCAAAATGTCTATGTATTATGTATCTATTGTGACATCATTATCATTTATGAAGTCTGTGTTGCCTTTGTAGTGTGTCGTCTGTCTATTGTGACATAATTGCCATTTTTAATATCTGTGTCGTCTCTGTTGTCTGTGTCTATTGTGAAATAATTTTCATTTATAATATCTGTCGTCTGTGTCTATTGTGACATCATTGTCATTTATAATATCTGTGTCTGCTGAGTCATCTGTGTCTATTGTGACGTCATTGTAATTTATCATTTCTGTGTCGTCTGTGTCTATTGTGACGTCATTTTCATGTATAAAGTTTGTGTCTTCTGTTTCATCTGTGTCTATTGCGACAACATTGTCATAAAATATCGGTGTCGGCTGAGTCGTCTTTGTCTATTGTGATATTATTGTCATTTATAATGGCTGTGTCGTCTGAGTCTATTTTGATATCATTGTCATTTTTTATGTCTGTGTTGTCTGTGTCGTCTTTGAACTACTGTGTTGTCTCTGTCGTCTGTGTCTATGGTGACATCATTGTCATTTTTAAGGTCTGTGTCGACTCTGTCGTCTTAGTCGTCTGTGCCTATTGTTACAACATTTTCATTTATAAAGCCTGTGTCCACTGTGTCATCTGTGTCTATTGTGACATCATTGTCAAATATAATGTCTGTCGTCTGTGTCATCTGTGTCTGTTGTGACATTATTTTCATTAATAATATCTGTCGTCTGTGTTGTTTTGTCATCTGTGTCTATTGTGACATCATTGTGATTGATAATGTCTTTGTTGTCTGTGTCTGTGTCTATTGTGATATCATGTTCATTTATAATGTCTGTGTCTTCTCTGTCGTCTGTTTCGTCTGTGTCGATTATGTCTATTGTGACATCATTGTCATTTAAAATGTCTGTGTCTTCTCTGTCGTCTGTGTCTATTTTGACTTCACTGTCATTTATAATGTCTGTGTCGTCTGTGTCGCCTTTGTATTTTGTGACATAATTTTCATTTATAATGTTAGTGTAGTCTGAGTAGTCTGTGTCTTTTGCGAAATAATTTTCATTAATTATGTATGTGTTTTCTATGTCATTTGTGTCTGTTTTTATTTCATTGACATTTATAATGTCTGTGTCATCTGTGTCGTCGGTGTCTATTGTGACATCATTGTCATTTACAATGTCTGTGTTATCAATGTCTATTTTGACATCATTGTCATTTATAATGTCTGTCGTCTGTGTCTATTGTGATATCATTTTCATTTACAATATATGTGTCGTCTGTCTCATCTGTGTCTATTGTGATATCATTGTCATTTATAATGTCTGTGTCGTCTGTATCCTCTTTGTCCTCTGTGTCGTTTGTGTCTTTTGTGAACATCATTGTCATTTATAATGTCTGTGTCGCCTTTGTCGTCTATGTCTATTATGACATCATTTTTAATTTATAACGTCTATGTCGTATGTTTCGTCTATGTCTTCTGTGTCTACTGGACATAATTTTCATTTAATATATTTGTGCCGTTTGTTTCGCCTGTGTCATCTGTGTAGTCTGTTTCGTCTCTGATATCTGTCGTCTGTGTCGTCTGTGTCATGTGTTGTCTCTGTCTATTGTGGTACCACTGTTAATTATCATGTCTGTGTCGTCTCTGTCATCTGTGTCGTCTGTCGTCTGTGTCTACTGTGACATCATTGTCATTTATAATGTCTGTGTCGTGTGTGTATATTTTGACATCAATGTCATTTATAATCTCGTTGTCGTGTGTGTCGTCTAGGTCTATTGTGAAATCATTGTGTTTTATAATGTCTGTGTCTTCTGTGTCTATTGTGACATCATTGTCATTTATAATGTCTGTGTCATCTGTTTCCTCTGTGTCTATTGTGACATCATTGTCATTTATAATGTCTCTGTCGTCTGTGTCATCTTTGTCTATTTTGACATCATTGACATATATAATTTCTGTGTCAACTGTGTTGTCTGTGTACATTGTGACATTATTGTCATTTATAATGTCTGTGTTGTCTGTGTCGTCTGTTTCTATTGTGACATCATTGTCATTTATAATGTCTGTGTCATCTGTGTCTATTTTACATCATTGTCATTTATAATGTCTGTTTCATCTGGGTCGTCTGTGTGTATTGTGACAACATTTTCATTTATAATGTCTGTGTCTATTTAATATAATTGTCATTTTTTGTCTGTGTCATCTTTGAACTTCTGTGTTGTCTCTGTTGTCTGTGTCTATTGTGACATCATTGTCATTTTTAATATCTGTGTCATCTCTGTCATATTTTTCGTCTTAGTTGTCTGTGCCTATTGTGACATCTTTGTAATTTAAAATGCCTGTGTCGACTGTGTTGTCTGTCTATTGTGACATCAATCTCAATTATAATGTATTTGTCGTCTGTGTCATCGGTGTGTATTGTGGCATCATTTTCATTAATAGTATCTGTGTCGTCTGTGTCTATTGTGATATCATTGTCATTTATAATGTCTTTGTTGTCTGTGTCGTCTGTGTTTATTGTGACATCATGTTCATTTATAATGTCTGTGTCGTCTGTTTCGTCTGTGTCGACTATGTCTAATGTGACATAATCGGCATTTATAATATCTCTGTTGTCTGTGTCTATTGTGACAGCATAGTCATTTGTAAAGTCTGTGTGGTCTGTCGTCTTTGTGTATTTTGACATCATTTTCATTTTTAATGTCTGTTTCCTCTTTGTCGTCTCTGTTTATTGTTATATGATTGCCCTTTATTATGTCTGTCTTGTCTGTTTTGTCTGGGTCTATTGTGACATTATTGTCATTTATAATGTCTTTGTCGTCTTTGTCTATTGTGATATGATTGTCATATATTATGTCACTGTACATTCCGTGTCTATTGTGATGGCATTGTCATTTATAATGTCTGTGTTGTCTGTGTAGTCTTTGTCGTCTGGGTCTATTGTGACATCATTATCATCTATAATACCTGTGTCTTCTGTGTCATCTGTGTCTTTTGTGACATCGTTGTCATTTATAGTGTCTTGTCATCTGTGTCGTCTTTTCTATTGTAACATCATTGTCATTTATGTCTGTCTTCTGTGTCATCTGTGTCTATTGTGACATCATTGTCATTTTTAATGTCTGTGTCGTCTCTGTCTATTTTGACATCGTTGTTGTTTATAATGTCTGTGTCTGTGTCTATTGTGACGTCATTTTCAATTATAATGTCTGTGTCGTTTGTGCCTTTTCTGTCGTCTGTGTCTACTGTGACTTTATTGTCGTTTATAATGTCTGTGTCATCTCTGTCGTCTGTTTATATTGTGACACCATTGTCATTTATACTGTGTTGTCTGTGTAGTCTGTGTCTATTGTGAAAGCATTGTGATTTATAATGTCAGTGTCGTCTCTGTCTATAGTTACATCATTGTCCTTTATAATGACTGCGTCATCTGTGTCATCTCATTCGTCTTTGTCTAATGTGACGTCATTGTGTTTTATAATGTCTGTGTCGTAAGTGTCTGTTGTGACATCTTTGTCATTTATAATGTCTGTGTCATCTGTGTCCTCTGTGCCTTCTGTTTCAATCGTGACAACATTTTAATTTATAATGAATTTGTAGTCTGTCGTCTCTATCGTCTGTGTCTATTAAGACATCATTTTCATTTATAACGTTTGTTTTGTCTGTGTTGTCTATGTCGTCTGTTTCATCTGTGTCTATTGTGACATCATTGTCATTTAAAATGTCTGTGCCTTCTGAGTCATTTGTGTCTGTTGTGGCATCATTGTTATTTATAATGTCTGTGTCATCTCTTTTGTTTTTGTCGTCTTTGTCTATTGCGACATCATTGTCATTTACAATGTCTGTGTCGTCTATTTTGTCTCAGTCGTCTCTGGAGTCGGAGTCTATTGTGACATCATTGGCATTTATAATGTCTGTGTCTATTTTGGCATAATTGTAATTTTTAATGTCTGTGTCATCTCTGTCGACTGTGTCGTCTTTGTCGTCTGTGTCTATCATGACGTTTTCATTTATAATGTCTGTGTCGTCTGTGTCTATTGTGATATCATTGTCATATATAATGCCTGTGTCTTCTGTGTCTATTCTGACATCAATTTCAATTATAATATCTGTCTTCTGTGTTGTCTCTATTTTGTTATCATCTTTATTTATAATGTCTATGTCGTCTGTTTCATCTGTGTCTATTGTGACATCGTTGTCATTTATAATGTCTGTTCGTTCTGAGTCATTTCTGTCTATTGTGGCATCATTGTCATTTACAATGTCTGTGTCGTCTGTGTTTATTTTGACATAATTTTCATTTTTAATGTCTGTGTCATCTCTGTCGACTCTGTCGTCTTTGTCGTCTGTGTCTATGACATTTTCATTTATAATTTCTGTGTCGTCTGTGTCTATTGTGATATCATTGTGATATATAATGCCTGTATTGTCTGTGTCGACTGTGTCTATTGTGACATCATTGTCATTTATAAAGTCTGTGTCTTCTGTGTCATTTCTGATGTCATTTTCATTTATAATATCTCTGTATTCTGTGTCGTCTCTGTCTATTGTGACATCATCGTTATTTATAATGTCTGTTGTTTGTGTTGTCTGTGTCTATTGTCACATCATTGTCATATATAATGTCTGTGTCATCTTTGTCTATTGTGACATCGTTATAATTTATAATGTCTGTGTCGTCTGTGTCATGGGTGTCTATTGTGACATCGTTTTCATTGATAATGTCTGTGTCGTTTGTATTGTCTGTGTCGTCTGTGTCTACTGTGACATCATTGTCATTTATAATGTCTTTGTCGTCTGTGTGTATTATGACATCATTGGCATTTATAATGTCTGTGTCGTCTGCGTCTATTGTGATGTCATTGTAATTTATAATATCTGTGACCTCTGTGTCATCTGTGTGTACGGTGCCATCATTGTCATTCATGTCTGCGTTGTCTGTGTTGTGTGTGTCATCTTTGTCTCTTTTGATATCGTTGTCATATATAATGTCTGTGTCGTCTGTGTCTATTTTGTCATCATTATCGCTTTTAATACCTGTGTCGTCTGTGTCACCATTGTCGTCTGTATCTATTGTGACATAATTTTTTTAAATTTTTTCTGTCGTCTGTGTCTATTGTCATATTATTGTAATTTATAATGTCTGTGTCATCTGTGTCTATTTTGATATCATTGTCATTTATAATGTCTGCATCGTCTGTGTCATCTGTGTCTATTGTGACACCATTTGCATTTATATTATCTTTGTCATGTGTGTCATCAGTGTCCTCTTTTTCATCTGTGTTTATTGTGACATCATTGTCATTTATAATGTCTGTGTCGTCTGAGTTATGTGTGTTGTCTGTGTTCTCTGTGTCGTCTGTGGCATCTGTGTCTATTTTGAAATCCATGTAGTTTATAATGTCTGTGTCCTCTGTGACTTCTGTGTCTATTGTGACATCCATGTCACTTATAATGTCTGTCGTCTGTGTTGTCTGTGTCTATTGTGACATCATTGTTATTATAAATGTCTGTGTCTTCTGTGTCTATTGTTACATAATTGTCATTTATAATGTTTTTGCCTTCTCTGTAGTCTATGTTGTGACATCATTGTCATATTTAATGTGTCTGCTGTGTCGTCTGTGTCTATTGTGACATCATTGTCATTTATAATGTATGTGTCGTTTGTACCTATTGTGACATCAGTTTCATTTATAATTTCTCTGTAGTTTGTGTCTTTTATGTCGTCTGTGACTACTGTGACATCATTGTCATTTATAATGTCTGTGTCGTTTGTGTCTATGGTGAAATCGTTTTCATTTATAATGTCTGTGTCGTCTGTGTCATCTCTGTCGTCTTTGTCGTCTGTGTCCATTGTTATATAATTGTCAATTATAATGTCTGTCGTGTGTGTCGTCTTTATCTATTTTGATATCATTGACATTTATGTCTGTGTCGTCTGTGTCTATTGTGATGTCATTGTCATATAAAATGCCTGTGTCCTCTGTGTCGAATGCGTCTATTGTGACATCATTGTCATTTATAAAGTCTGTGTCTTCTGTGTCTATTCTGACATCATTTTCATTTATAGTATCTCTGTTATCTCTGTCTATTGTGACATCATTGTCATTTATAATGTCTGAATCGTCTGTGTCATCTGTCTATTGTGACTTCATTTTAATTTTTAATTTCTGTGTTGTTTTTGTTGTCTGCGTCGTCTGTGTCTACTTTGACATCATTGTCATTTGTAATGTCTGTGTAATCTATGTCTATTGTGACATCATTTTCAATTATAATGTCTATTACGTTTGTGTCTTTTCTGTCGTCTGTGTCTACTGTGACTTTTCTTTCGTTTATAATGTCTGTCTTCTGTGTTGTCTCTGTCATCTGTTCATATTGTGACACCATTGTCATTTATACTGTCTGTGTTGTCTGTCGTCTGTGTCTATTGTGATATTATTGTCGCTTATAATGTCTGTGTCGTGTGTGCCATCTTTGTATATTTTGATATCATTTTCATATATAAAGTCTGTGTCGTCTGTGTCTATTGTGAAATAATTGTTATCTATAATGTCTCTGTGACATCATTGTCATTTTTAATGTCCATGTCCTCTGTGTGTCTTGTGAAATCAGTGTCATTTTTAATGTCTGTGTCGTCTGTGTCATCTGTGTTGTCTGTGACCTTTATGACATCATTGTCATTCAAAATGTCTATGTATTATGTATCTATTGTGACATCATTATCATTTATGAAGTCTGTGTTGCCTTTGTAGTGTGTCATCTGTCTATTGTGACATAATTGCCATTTTTAATATCTGTGTCGTCTCTGTTGTCTGTGTCTATTGTGAAATAATTTTCATTTATAATATCTGTCGTCTGTGTCTATTGTGACATCATTGTCATTTATAATATCTGTGTCTGCTGAGTCATCTGTGTCTATTGTGACGTCATTGTAATTTATCATTTCTGTGTCGTCTGTGTCTATTGTGACGTCATTTTCATGTATAAAGTTTGTGTCTTCTGTTTCATCTGTGTCTATTGCGACAACATTGTCATAAAATATCGGTGTCGGCTGAGTCGTCTTTGTCTATTGTGATATTATTGTCATTTATAATGGCTGTGTCGTCTGAGTCTATTTTGATATCATTGTCATTTTTTATGTCTGTGTTGTCTGTGTCGTCTTTGAACTACTGTGTTGTCTCTGTCGTCTGTGTCTATGGTGACATCATTGTCATTTTTAAGGTCTGTGTCGACTCTGTCGTCTTAGTCGTCTGTGCCTATTGTTACAACATTTTCATTTATAAAGCCTGTGTCCACTGTGTCATCTGTGTCTATTGTGACATCATTGTCAAATATAATGTCTGTCGTCTGTGTCATCTGTGTCTGTTGTGACATTATTTTCATTAATAATATCTGTCGTCTGTGTTGTTTTGTCATCTGTGTCTATTGTGACATCATTGTGATTGATAATGTCTTTGTTGTCTGTGTCTGTGTCTATTGTGATATCATGTTCATTTATAATGTCTGTGTCTTCTCTGTCGTCTGTTTCGTCTGTGTCGATTATGTCTATTGTGACATCATTGTCATTTAAAATGTCTGTGTCTTCTCTGTCGTCTGTGTCTATTTTGACTTCACTGTCATTTATAATGTCTGTGTCGTCTGTGTCGCCTTTGTATTTTGTGACATAATTTTCATTTATAATGTTAGTGTAGTCTGAGTAGTCTGTGTCTTTTGCGAAATAATTTTCATTAATTATGTATGTGTTTTCTATGTCATTTGTGTCTGTTTTTATTTCATTGACATTTATAATGTCTGTGTCATCTGTGTCGTCGGTGTCTATTGTGACATCATTGTCATTTACAATGTCTGTGTTATCAATGTCTATTTTGACATCATTGTCATTTATAATGTCTGTCGTCTGTGTCTATTGTGATATCATTTTCATTTACAATATATGTGTCGTCTGTCTCATCTGTGTCTATTGTGATATCATTGTCATTTATAATGTCTGTGTCGTCTGTATCCTCTTTGTCCTCTGTGTCGTTTGTGTCTTTTGTGAACATCATTGTCATTTATAATGTCTGTGTCGCCTTTGTCGTCTATGTCTATTATGACATCATTTTTAATTTATAACGTCTATGTCGTATGTTTCGTCTATGTCTTCTGTGTCTACTGGACATAATTTTCATTTAATATATTTGTGCCGTTTGTTTCGCCTGTGTCATCTGTGTAGTCTGTTTCGTCTCTGATATCTGTCGTCTGTGTCGTCTGTGTCATGTGTTGTCTCTGTCTATTGTGGTACCACTGTTAATTATCATGTCTGTGTCGTCTCTGTCATCTGTGTCGTCTGTCGTCTGTGTCTACTGTGACATCATTGTCATTTATAATGTCTGTGTCGTGTGTGTATATTTTGACATCAATGTCATTTATAATCTCGTTGTCGTGTGTGTCGTCTAGGTCTATTGTGAAATCATTGTGTTTTATAATGTCTGTGTCTTCTGTGTCTATTGTGACATCATTGTCATTTATAATGTCTGTGTCATCTGTTTCCTCTGTGTCTATTGTGACATCATTGTCATTTATAATGTCTCTGTCGTCTGTGTCATCTTTGTCTATTTTGACATCATTGACATATATAATTTCTGTGTCAACTGTGTTGTCTGTGTACATTGTGACATTATTGTCATTTATAATGTCTGTGTTGTCTGTGTCGTCTGTTTCTATTGTGACATCATTGTCATTTATAATGTCTGTGTCATCTGTGTCTATTTTACATCATTGTCATTTATAATGTCTGTTTCATCTGGGTCGTCTGTGTGTATTGTGACAACATTTTCATTTATAATGTCTGTGTCTATTTAATATAATTGTCATTTTTTGTCTGTGTCATCTTTGAACTTCTGTGTTGTCTCTGTTGTCTGTGTCTATTGTGACATCATTGTCATTTTTAATATCTGTGTCATCTCTGTCATATTTTTCGTCTTAGTTGTCTGTGCCTATTGTGACATCTTTGTAATTTAAAATGCCTGTGTCGACTGTGTTGTCTGTCTATTGTGACATCAATCTCAATTATAATGTATTTGTCGTCTGTGTCATCGGTGTGTATTGTGGCATCATTTTCATTAATAGTATCTGTGTCGTCTGTGTCTATTGTGATATCATTGTCATTTATAATGTCTTTGTTGTCTGTGTCGTCTGTGTTTATTGTGACATCATGTTCATTTATAATGTCTGTGTCGTCTGTTTCGTCTGTGTCGACTATGTCTAATGTGACATAATCGGCATTTATAATATCTCTGTTGTCTGTGTCTATTGTGACAGCATAGTCATTTGTAAAGTCTGTGTGGTCTGTCGTCTTTGTGTATTTTGACATCATTTTCATTTTTAATGTCTGTTTCCTCTTTGTCGTCTCTGTTTATTGTTATATGATTGCCCTTTATTATGTCTGTCTTGTCTGTTTTGTCTGGGTCTATTGTGACATTATTGTCATTTATAATGTCTTTGTCGTCTTTGTCTATTGTGATATGATTGTCATATATTATGTCACTGTACATTCCGTGTCTATTGTGATGGCATTGTCATTTATAATGTCTGTGTTGTCTGTGTAGTCTTTGTCGTCTGGGTCTATTGTGACATCATTATCATCTATAATACCTGTGTCTTCTGTGTCATCTGTGTCTTTTGTGACATCGTTGTCATTTATAGTGTCTTGTCATCTGTGTCGTCTTTTCTATTGTAACATCATTGTCATTTATGTCTGTCTTCTGTGTCATCTGTGTCTATTGCGACATCATTGTCATTTTTAAAGTCTGTGTTGTCTGCGTCATCTGTGTCTATTGTGATATCATTGTTATTTATAAGGTCTGTGTTGTATGTGTCTATTTTGACATCATTTTCATTTATAATATCTGTCGTTTGTGTTGTCTGTGTCTATTGTGACACCATTGTCATTTCTATCATCTGTCATCTTTTTCGTCTGTGTCTATTGTGACATCATTTTCCTTTATAATGTCTGTGTTGTCTGTGTAGTCTGATTTGGCTTTGTCTATTGTGACATCATTGTCATTTATAATGTCTGTGTCGTTTGTGGCGTCTGTGGCGTCTGCGTCTACTGTGACATCATTGTCATTTATAATCTGTGTTGTCTTTGTAATCTGTGTCGTCTGTGTTTAATGTGACATCATTTTCATCTATAATATATGTGTCATCTGTGTCTATTGTGGCATATTTTTTTTATTATGTCTGTGTCGTCTGTGTAGTCTCTTTCGTCTTTGTATATTGTAACATCGTTGTCATTTATAATGTCTGTGCCGTCTGTGTCATCTGCGTCTGTTGTGACATCATTTCATATATAATGTCTGTGTCGTCTGTGTCTATTGTGATATGAATATCATTTATTTTGTCTGTGTCGGCTGTGTGTATTGTGACATCATTTTCGTTTATAATTTCTGTGTCGTCTGTCACGTCTGTGTCATCAATGTCTGTTGTAACATCATTGTTATTTATAATGTCTGTGTATTCTGTATATCTTGTGAGATAATAGTCATTTATAATGTGTCTGTTGTCTGTGTCCTCTGCGTCGTCTCTGTCATCTGTGTTGCCTTTGTCTATTGTGACATCATTGTCATTTATAATGTCTGTGTTTTCTGTGTCCTCTGTGTCATCTGTGTCTATTGTGATATTATTGTCATTTATAATGTCTGTGTCGTCTGTGTGTATTGTGACATCATTTTCATTTATAAAGTCTGTCGTCTGTGTCATCTGTGTGTATTTTGAAACAATTTTCATTTATATCTGTGTTATCTGTGTCGTCTGAGAGTATTTTAACAACATTGCCATTTATAATGTCTGTGTCCTCTGAGTTGTCTGTGTAGTCTGTATCATCTGTGTCTAATCTGACAGCATTGGTGTTTATGCTATGTAGTCTTTTTCGTCTGTGTCGTCTGTGTCTATTGTGACGTAGTTGTCATTAATAATGTCAGTGTCCTCTGTGTCTATTGTGACATCATTGTCATTAATAATATCTGTGTCGGTTGTGTCGGCTGTGTTGTCTATGTTTATTGCGTCATCATTGTCATCTATAATGCCTGTGTCGGCTGTGTCTATTGTGACATCATTATCAGTTATAATATCTGTGTCATCTTTGTTGACTCTGTCGTCTTTGTCTATTGTGAGATCATTGTCATTTATAAGGTCTGTGTCATCTGTGTCTTCTGTGTCTGTTGTGATATCATTGTCATTTATAATGTCTGTTTCGTCTGTGTCGTATGTGTCTATTTTGTCATCCTTGTCATTTATAATGTCTCTGTTGTCTTTGTTGTCTTTGTCTATTGTGACATCATTGTAATTTACAATGTCTGTGTCGCATGTGTCTATTGTGACATCATGTCATTTATAATTTCTATTTCTTCTGTTTCTATTGTGTCTTCATTGTCATTTATAATGTCTTTGTTGTCTGTGTTGTCTCTCAAGTCTGTGTCTTCTATGTCGTCTGAGTCGTCTGTGTCTATGGTGACATCATTTTCATTTATAATGACTGTGTCGTCTGTGTCATCTGTCTTAATTTTGACATCATGTTCATTTATAACGTCTTTGTCTTATGTTACGTCTGTGTCAACTGTGTGTATTGTGATATCATTTTCATTTGTAATGTCTCTGTCTTCTGTGTCGTCTGTCGTCTGTGTCTATTTTGACATCATTTTCGTGTATAATATCTGTGTCGTCTGTATCATCTGTGTCGTTTGTGTCTATTGTGATATCATTGTCATTTATAATGTCTCTGTAGCCTGTGTAATGTGACATCATTGTCATTTATAATGTCTCTGTAATCTGTGTTGTCTGTGTATATTGTGTCATCATTTTCATTTATAATGTCTGTGTTTTCTGTGTGGTCTGTGTTGTCTCTGTCGTCTGTGTCTATTGTGACATCATTGTCAATTATAAAGATTGTGTCGCCTCTGTCGTCTTTGTCTGTTGTGACATCATTGTCATTTTAATGTCTGTCTCGTCTTTGTCATCTGGCTCTATTGTGACATCATGGTCATGTATTATGTCTGGGTCGTCTGTGTCTATTGTTTCATCATTGTAATTTATAAAGTCTGTGTCATCTGTGTAAATTTTCACATCATTGTTATTTACAATGTCTGTGTCGTTAGTGTCTTCTGTGTCATCTGTGTCTATTGTGACATCATAGTCATTTATAATGTCTGTGTCTTCTGTGTCATCTGTGTCTATTGTGACATCATTGTCATTTATAATGTCTTTGTCGTCTGTGTCAGCTGTGTTGATGGTGATATAATTGTCATTTATTATTTCTGTCATCTGTTTCGTCTCTGTCTATTGTGGCATCGTTTTCCTTCATAATGTCTGTGTCGTCTGTGTCATCTGTGTCTATTGTTGCATCATTGTCATTTATAATGTCTGGGTCATCTGGGTCGTCTGGGTCTATTGTGACGTCATTGTCATTTACAATGTCTGAGTCGTCTTTGTTGTCTGTCTTTTTGTTCTCTGTGCCTATTTTGACATCATTGTAATTTATAATGTCTGTGTCGTCTGTGTCTATTGTGACATAGTTTTAATTTATAAAGTCTGTACCACCTGTGTCTATTTAGATATCATTTTCAATTATGATGTCTTTGTGGTCTATGTCTACTGTGACATCATCGTCATTAATAATGTCTGTGTCTTCTGTGTCTATTGTGACAGCATTGTAATTTATAATGTCTGTGTCGTCTGTGTCTATTGTGAATTCATTGTTATTTATAATATCTGTGTCATCTGTGTCTATTGTGACATCATTATCATTTATAGTGTCTGTGTCTTCTGTGTCGTCTCTGTCTATTTTTGCATCATGGTCATTTATAATGTCTGTGTCGTCTGTGTCTATTGTTACATTATTGACATTTAAAATATGTGTGTTGTCTCTGTCTGTTGTGAAATCATTGTCATTTGTCATGTCTGTGTCAATTTTGACATCATTGTCATTTATATTGTCTGTGTCGGCTGTGTGTATTGTGACATCATGTTCGTTTATAATGGCTGTGTCGTCTGTGTCATCTGTGTCTAAATTGAAATCATTGTCATTTAATATCTGTGTTATCTGTGTCATCTGTGTCTAATTTGATATCCTTTTCATTTATAATGTCTGTGTCTTCTGTGTATATTGTGACATCATTATCATTTATAATGTCTGTGTTGTCAGAATACGCACTGTAGTCTGTGTCGTCTGTGTCTATTGTGACATCTTTGTCATTTATAATGTCTCTGTCGTTTGTGTCACCTGTCATCTGTGTCGTCTGTGTATTTTGTGATATCATTGTCATATATAATATCTGTGTCTTCTGTGTCAATTGAGACATCATTGTATTTTGTAATGTAAGGGGCAAGGCAAGGCGGGGCAAGGTGAGGCAATGCAAGGCAAGGCGGGTCAAGGCAAGGCGAGGCGGGGCAAGGCGGGCCAAGGCAAGGCGGGGCAAGGCGGGGCAAGGCAAGGCAATGTGGGGCAAGGCGGGGCAAGGCGAGGCGGGGCGGGGCGAGGCGGGGCAAGGTGAGGCGGGGCAAGGCGGGGTAAGTTGGGGAAAGGCAATGCTGTGCAAGGCAAGGCAAGATGGGGCAAGGCAAGGCGGGGCAAGGAGGGGTGGGGTGAGGCGAGGCGGGGAAAGGTGGGGCGGGTCAACGCGGGACATGTCGGGGCAAGGCAATTCGGGGCAAGTCAAGGCAGGGCAAGGTGGGCAAGGCGGGGCAATGCAAGGTGAGGCAAGGTGGGGGAAGTCAAGGCGGGGCAAGGCAAGGTAAGGCGGGGCAAGGCAGGGCAAGGCAAGGCAAGGTGGGGCAAGGCAAGGTGAGGCGGGGCAAGGTGGGGCAAGGCAAGGCAAAACGGGGCAAGACGGGGCAAGGTAAGGCAAGGCAAGCTAAGGTAAGGTATAGTAAGGATAGTGTAAGGTAAGGCAAGGATAAGTAAGACAAGGCACGGCAAGGCAAGGTAATGTAAGGGAAGTTAAGGTAAGGTAATATACATTAGGGTAAGGTAAGGTGATCTATGGTAACGTCAGGACAGGTAAGGTAAGGTCAGGCAATTTAAGTTTATGGGAAATTAAGATCAGGTCTGGTCAGGACAGGTCAGGTCAAGGTGACGTCAGATCAGGGTAAGGTCTGGTATGGGTAAGGTAATGTAAGGTAAGATAGGGTAAGGTGATGTAAGGTAAGATAAGGTCAGGTAGGGTAAGTTAACATAAGATAAGTTTAGGTAAGGTAATGTAAGGTAATTTAAGCTAAGGTAAGATAAGGGTAAGGTAAGTATAAGGTAAGGGTACGGTAAGGTAGGCTAAGGAAAGGTAACTTAAGTTTAGGTAAGGTAAGGTAATTTCAGGGTAAGGTCAGGTCAGGCTAAGTTCAGGTCAGGTCAGGTTAAGTTCAGGTAAGGGTAAGGTATAGTAAGGTATTGTAAGGTAATTTAGGGTAATGTATGTTTAAGGTACAGACCTTCCCTTCCCCTTCCTTTCCCATACCCTCCCATACCCTTAACTTATCCTTAACTTACCCTTAACTTAAGAGGACTTGACCTTAACTTGCCCTGACCTGAACTTCACTTTCCCTGATGTCACCTTAACTTACACTGACCTGACCTTACCTTGAGGAGACTGGACCTAACCTGACCTTACACGAAGCTAACTTGTCCTTACCTCTCCTGACCTGACCTTAACCTGAAATTTACTTTCCTGGCTTTACCTGCCCCGAACATACATTTCCCTGACTTTGACATTGACCTGAGCTTGACACCTTGTCCTCACCTTGGCCTGACCTTGACCTGACCATGCCCTTGCCTTTACCTGACCTTACCTTACCTTACGTTACCTTACCTTTTCCTTAACATACCGTACCTTACCTTACCCTATCTTACATTAACTGACCCAGACCTGACCTTACCTTGACCTGACCTTACTCAAACCTGACCTGAACTGACCTTACCATAACCTTAACTGAGCTTACCTACAACGACCTTACCTTGCCCTCAACTTGGCCTGACCTTGACCTGACCTTGACCATTACCTTGACCTTACATAACCTTACCTAATCTTAAGTTACCGGGTAAGGTCAGGACAGGTCAGGACAGGTCAGGGTAAGGTCTATTTAGGTTAAGGTCGGGTAAGATGGGGTTGGGTAGGGTAAGGCAAGGTAAGGTAAGGTAAGGCAAAGAAGGGTAAGGTAAGGCGAGGTAAGATAAGGTAACGCAAGTTAAGGTAAGGCAAGGCAAGGTAAGGCAAGGCAAGGAAAGGAAAGGTAAAGGAAGGTAAGGTAAGGTAAGAAAAGTTAAGGAAGGGAAGGGAAGGCAAGGTAAGGTAAGGTAAGGTAAGGGAAGGTAAGGCAAGGTAAGGTAAAGTAAGGCAAGGTAAGGTAAAGTAAGGTAAGTTAAGGAAAGGGAAGGTAAGGTAAGAAAAGATAAGGAAGGAAAGGGAAGGCAAGGTAAGGTAAAGTAAGGCAAGATAAGGTAAGGTAAAGCAAGGTAAGGTAAGACAAGGTAAGGTAAAGTAAGGCAAGTTAAGGTAAAGAAAGGTAAGGTAAGGTAAGAAAAGTTAAGGAAGGGAAGGTAAGGCAAGGTAAGGCAAGGAAAGGAAAGGTAAAGTAAAGCAAGGTAAGGAAAAATAAGGTAAAGTAAGGCAAGGTAAGGTAAAGTAAGGCAAGGTAAGGTAAAGTAAGGCAAGGTAAGGTAAAGTAAGGCAAGGTAAGGCAAGGTAAGGTAACGTAAGGTAAGGTAAGGCAAGCTAAGTTAAAGTAAGGTAAGGAAAGATAAGGTAAGGTAAGGCAACGTAAGGTAAGAAAAGGTAAGGCAAGGTAAGGTAAGAAAATTTAAGAAAGGGAGGGAAGGGAAGGTAAGGCAAGGTAAGGTAAAGTAAGGTAAGGCAAGGTAAGGTAAATTAAGGTAAGGCAAAGTAAGGCAAGATAAGGCAAGGTAAGGTAAAGTAAGGTAAGAGAAGGTAAGGTAACTTAAGGTAAGGCAAGGTAAGGTAAAGTAAGTTAAGGCAAGGTTAGACAAGGTAAAGTAAGGTAAGGTAAAGTTAGGCAAGGCAAGGTAAGGCAGGGTAGGGTAAAGTAAGGTAAGGTAAGGCAATGTAAGGTAACGTAAGGCAAGGTAAGGTAAATTAAGGCAAGGCAAGGTAAGGTAAGAAATTTAAAGAAGGGAATGGAAGGTAAAGTAAGGTAAGGTAAGGCAAGGTAAGGTAAACTAAGGTAAGGCAAGGTAAGGTAAGAAAAGGCAACGTAAAGTAAGGCAACGAAAGGCAAGGCAAGGCAACGTAAGGTAAGGCAACATAAGGCAACGTAAGGCAAGGCAACGTAAGGTAAGGCTACGTAAGGCAGCGTAAGGTAAGGCTACGTAAGGCAACGTAAGGTAAAGGAAACGTAAGGCAACGTAAGGTAAGGCAACGTAAGGCAATGTAAGGTAAGGCAACGTAAGGTAAGGCAACGTAAGGCCAGGCAAGGCAAGGTAAGGTAAGGCAACTTAAGGCAACGTAAGGCTACGTAAGGTAAGGCAACGTAAGGCAACATAAGGTAAAGCAACGTAAAGTAAGGCAACGTAAGGTAAGGCAACGTAAGGTAAGGCAACGTAAGGAAACGTAACGTAAAGTAAGGCGACGTAATGTAAGGCAACGGAAGGTAACGTAAGGTAAGGCAACGTAAGGTAAGGCAACTTAAGGCAACGTAAGTTAAGGCAACGTAAGTTAAGGCAACGTAAGGTAAGGCAACGTAAGGTAAGGCAACGTGAGGTAAGGCAATGTAAGGCAACGTAAGGTAAGGCAACGTAAGGCAACATAAGGTAAAGCAACGTAAAGTAAGGCAACGTAAGGTAAGGCAACGTAAGGAAACGTAAGGTAAAGCAACGTAAAGTAAGGCAACGTAAGGTAAGGCAACGTAAGGCAACGTAATGTAAGGCAAAGTAAGGTAAGGCAACGTAACGCAAGGAAGGGCAAGGCAACGTAAGGCAAGGCAACGTAAAGTAAGGCAAGGCAACGTTAAGTAAGGCAAGGCAACGTAAAGTAAGGCAAGGCAACGTAAAGTAAGGCAAGGCAACGTAAAGTAAGGCAAGGCAACGTAAAGCAAGGCAACGTAAAGCAAGGCAAGGCAACGTAAAGCAAGGCAAGGCAACGTAAAGCAAGGCAAGGCAACATAAAGTAAGGCAACGTAAGGCAAGGCAACGTAAAGCAAGGCAAGGCAACGTAAAGCAACGTAAGGCAACGTAAGGCAAGGCAACGTAAGGCAAGGCAACGTAAGGCAAGGCAACGTAAGGCAAGGCAATGTAAGGTAAGGCAACGTAATGTAAGGCAATGTAAGGTAATGCAACGTAAGGTAAGGCAAAGTAAGGCAACGTAAGACAACGTAAGGCAACGTAAGGTAAGGCAACATAAGGCAAAGTAAGGTAAGGCAACGTAAGGCAACGGAAGATAAGGCAACATAAGGTAAGGCAACGTAAAATAAGGCAACGTAAGGTAAGGCAACGTAAGGTTGGGCAACGTAAGATAAGGTAAGGCAGCGTAAGGCAACATAAGGTAAAGGCAACGTAAGACAACGTAAGGTAAGGTAAGGCAATGTAAGGCAACGTAAGGTAAGGCAACGTAAGGCAACGTAATTAAGGTAACGTAAGGTAAGGCAACGTAAGGTAAGGCAACGTAAAATAAGGCAACGTAAGGTAAGGCAACTTAAGGCCACGTAGAGTAAGGTAACGTAAGGTAAGGCTACGTAAGGCAACGTAAGGTAAGGCAACATAAGGTAAGGCAACGAAAGGCAACGTAAGGTAAGGAAACGTAAGGCAACATAATGTAAGGCAACGTAAGGAAAGGCAACGTAAGGCAACGTAAATGCAACGTAAGGTAAGGCAACGTAAGGTAAGGCAACGTAAATCAACTTAAGGTAAGGTAAGGCAAGGCAACGTAAGGCAACGTAAGGCAAGGCAACCTAAGGCAAGGCAACGTAAGGTAAGGCAAAGTAAGGAAAAGTAAGGCAACGTAAGGTAAGGTAACATAAGGAAACGTAAGGTAAGGAAACGTACGGTAAAGCAACGTTTGGTAAAGCAACGTAAGGTAAGGCAACGTAAGGTAAGGCAACATAGACAACGTAAGGTAAAGCAACGTAAGGTAAAGGCAACGTAAGGTGAAGGAAAAGTAAAGTAAGACAACGTAAAGTAAGGCAACGTAATGTAAGGCAACGTAAAGTAAGGCAACGAAAGGCAAGGCAAGGCAACGTAAGGTAAGGCAACATAAGGCAACGTAAGGCAAGGCAACGTAAGGTAAGGCTACGTAAGGCAGCGTAAGGTAAGGCTACGTAAGGCAACGTAAGGTAAAGGAAACGTAAGGCAACGTAAGGTAAGGCAACGTAAGGCAATGTAAGGTAAGGCAACGTAAGGTAAGGCAACGTAAGGCCAGGCAAGGCAAGGTAAGGTAAGGCAACTTAAGGCAACGTAAGGCTACGTAAGGTAAGGCAACGTAAGGCAACATAAGGTAAAGCAACGTAAAGTAAGGCAACGTAAGGTAAGGCAACGTAAGGTAAGGCAACGTAAGGAAACGTAACGTAAAGTAAGGCGACGTAATGTAAGGCAACGGAAGGTAACGTAAGGTAAGGCAACGTAAGGTAAGGCAACTTAAGGCAACGTAAGTTAAGGCAACGTAAGTTAAGGCAACGTAAGGTAAGGCAACGTAAGGTAAGGCAACGTGAGGTAAGGCAATGTAAGGCAACGTAAGGTAAGGCAACGTAAGGCAACATAAGGTAAAGCAACGTAAAGTAAGGCAACGTAAGGTAAGGCAACGTAAGGAAACGTAAGGTAAAGCAACGTAAAGTAAGGCAACGTAAGGTAAGGCAACGTAAGGCAACGTAATGTAAGGCAAAGTAAGGTAAGGCAACGTAACGCAAGGAAGGGCAAGGCAACGTAAGGCAAGGCAAGGCAACCTAAGGCAAGACAAGGCAAGGCAACGTAAGGCAAGGCAACGTAAAGTAAGGCAAGGCAACGTTAAGTAAGGCAAGGCAACGTTAAGTAAGGCAAGGAAACGTAAAGTAAGGCAAGGCAACGTAAAGTAAGGCAAGGCAACGTAAAGTAAGGCAAGGCAACGTAAAGCAAGGCAACGTAAAGCAAGGCAAGGCAACGTAAAGCAAGGCAAGGCAACGTAAAGCAAGGCAAGGCAACATAAAGTAAGGCAACGTAAGGCAAGGCAACGTAAAGCAAGGCAAGGCAACGTAAAGCAACGTAAGGCAACGTAAGGCAAGGCAACGTAAGGCAAGGCAACGTAAGGTAAGGCAACGTAAGGTAAGGCAACGTAAGGTAATGCAACGTAAGGTAAGGCAAAGTAAGGCAACGTAAGACAACGTAAGGCAACGTAAGGTAAGGCAACATAAGGCAAAGTAAGGTAAGGCAACGTAAGGCAACGGAAGATAAGGCAACATAAGGTAAGGCAACGTAAAATAAGGCAACGTAAGGTAAGGCAACGTAAGGTTGGGCAACGTAAGATAAGGTAAGGCAGCGTAAGGCAACATAAGGTAAAGGCAACGTAAGACAACGTAAGGTAAGGTAAGGCAATGTAAGGCAACGTAAGGTAAGGCAACGTAAGGCAACGTAATTAAGGTAACGTAAGGTAAGGCAACGTAAGGTAAGGCAACGTAAAATAAGGCAACGTAAGGTAAGGCAACTTAAGGCCACGTAGAGTAAGGTAACGTAAGGTAAGGCTACGTAAGGCAACGTAAGGTAAGGCAACATAAGGTAAGGCAACGAAAGGCAACGTAAGGTAAGGAAACGTAAGGCAACATAATGTAAGGCAACGTAAGGAAAGGCAACGTAAGGCAACGTAAATGCAACGTAAGGTAAGGCAACGTAAGGTAAGGCAACGTAAATCAACTTAAGGTAAGGTAAGGCAAGGCAACGTAAGGCAACGTAAGGCAAGGCAACCTAAGGCAAGGCAACGTAAGGTAAGGCAAAGTAAGGAAAAGTAAGGAAACGTAAGGTAAGGTAACATAAGGAAACGTAAGGTAAGGAAACGTACGGTAAAGCAACGTTTGGTAAAGCAACGTAAGGTAAGGCAACGTAAGGTAAGGCAACATAGACAACGTAAGGTAAAGCAACGTAAGGTAAAGGCAACGTAAGGTGAAGGAAAAGTAAAGTAAGACAACGTAAATTAAGGCAACGTAAGGCAACGTAAAGTAAGGCAACGTAAGGTAAAGGCAACTTAGGACAACGTAAGGTAAAGGCTACGTAAGTTAAGGCAACGTAACGTAAAGGCAACTTAGGACAACGTAAGGTAAAGGCTACGTAAGTTAAGGCAACGTAAGGTAAGGCAACGTAAGGCAACGCAAAGTAAAGGCAACATAAGGTAACGCAAAGTAAGGCAACGTAAGGTAAGGCAACGTAAGTTAATGCAACGTAAGGTAAGGCAACGTAAGGTAAGGCAACTTAAGGCAACGTACAGTAAGGCAACGTAAGGCAAGGCTACGTAAGGCAACGTAAGGTAAGGCAACGTAAGGCAACGTAAAGTAAGGCAACGTAAGGTAAAGGCAACTTAGGACAACGTAAGGTAAAGGCTACGTAAGTTAAGGCAACGTAACGTAAAGGCAACTTAGGACAACGTAAGGTAAAGGCTACGTAAGTTAAGGCAACGTAAGGTAAGGCAACGTAAGGCAACGCAAAGTAAAGGCAACATAAGGTAACGCAAGGTAAGGCAACGTAAGTTAATGCAACGTAAGGTAAGGCAACGTAAGGTAAGGCAACTTAAGGCAACGTACAGTAAGGCAACGTAAGGCAAGGCTACGTAAGGCAACGTAAGGTAAGGCAACGTAAGGTAAGGCAACGTAAGGTGAGGCAACGTAAGGTGAGGCAACCTAAGGTGAGGCAACGTAAGGTAAGGCAACGTAAGGTAAGGCAACGTAAGGTAAGGCAACGTAAGGTAAGGCAACGTAAAGTAAGGCAACGTAAGGTAAGGCAACGTAAGGTAAGGCAACGTAAGGCAACGTAAGATAAGGCAACGTAAGTCAACGTAAGATAAGGCAACATAAGGCAAGGCAACGAAAGGCAACGTAAGGTAAGGCAACGTAATGCAACGTTAGGTAAGGCAATGTAAGGCAACGTAAATTAAGGCAACTTAAAGTAAGGCAACGTAAGGTAAGGCAACGTAAGGTAAGGCAACGTAAAGTAAGGCAACGTAAGGTAAGGCAACGTAGGGCAATGAATGGTAAAGGCAACGTAAGGTAAGGCAACGTAAGGCAACGCTAAGTAAGGCAACATAAGGTAAAGCAAAGTAAGGCAACGTAAGGTAAGGCAACTTAAGGCAACGCACAGTAAGGCAACGTAAGGTAAGGCTACGTGAGGCAACGTAAGGTAAGGCTACGTGAGGCAACCTAAGGTAAGGCAACGGAAGGTAAAGCAACGTAAAGGCGAGGCAACGGAAGGTAAGGCAATGTAAGGCAACGTAAGTTAAGGCAACGTAAGGCAAGGCAACGTAAGGTAATGCAACGTAAGGCAACGTAAGATAAGGCAATGTAAGGCAACGTAAGGCAAAGTAAGGCAAGGCAAAGTAAGGCAACGTAAGGCAACGTAAGGCAAGGCAACGTAAGGCATCGTAAGGTAAGGCAACGTAAGGCAACGTTAGGTAAGGCAACGTAAGGCAACGTAAGGTAAGGCAACATAATGTAGAGCAACGTAAGGTAAGGCAACGTAAGGCAACGTAAGGTAAGGCAACGTAAGGGAATATAAGGCAAGGCAACGTAAGGTAAGGCAACTTAAGGCAACGTATGGTAAAGCAACGTAAGGCAAGGCAACGTAAGGTAAGGCAACGTAAAGTAAGGCAACGTAAGGTAAGGCAACGTGAAGTAAGGCAACTGAAGGTAAGGCAACGTAAGGTAACGCAACGTAAGGTAAAGCAACGTAAAGGCGAGGCAACGTAAGGTAAGGCAACGTAAGGCAACGTAAGGCAAGGCAACGTAAGGCAACGAAAGGTAAGGCAACGTAAGTTAAGGCAACGTAAGGCAACGTAAGGTAAGCCAACGTAAGGCAACGTAAGGTAAGGCAATATAAGGCAACGTAAGATAAGGCAACGTAAGGTAAGGCAACGTAAGGTAAGGCAACGTAAGGTAAGGCAACGTAAAATAAGGCAACGTAAGGTAAGGCAACTTAAGGCAACGTAAGGTAAGGCTACGTAAGGCAACGTAAGGTTAGGCAACATAAGGTAAGGCAACGAAAGGCAACGTAAGGTAAGGAAACGTAAGTCAACGTAAGGTAAGGGAACGTAAGGCAACGTAAATGCAACGTAAGATAAGGCAACGTAAGGTAAGGCAACATAAATCAACTTAAGGTAAGGCAAGGCAAGGGAACGTAAGGCAAGGCAGCGTAAGGCAACGTAAGGCAACGTAAGGCAACATAAGGAAACGTAAGGTAAGGAAACGTAAGGTAAAGCAACGTTAGGTAAAGCAACGTAAGGTAAGGCAACGTAAGGCAACGTAAGGTAAGGCAACGTAAGGTAAGGCAACTTAAGGCAACGTAAGGTAAGGCAACATAAGGCAACGTAAGGTAAGGCAACTTAAGGCAACGTAAGGTAAAGCAACTTAAGGTAAAGGCAACGTAAGGTAAAGGAAAAGTAAAGTAAGACAACGTAAATTAAGGCAACGTAATGTAAGGCAACGTAAAGTAAGGCAACGTAAGGTAAAGGCAACATAGGACAACGTAAGGTAAAGGCAACGTAAGGCAACGTAAGGTAAGGCAACGTAAGGCAACGTAAGGTGAGGCTACGTAAGGCAACGTAAGGCAAGGCAACGTAAGTTAAGGCAACGTAAGGTAAGGCAATGTAAGGCAACGTAAGGCAACGTAAGGTAAGGCAACGTAAGGCAACGTTAGTTAAGGCAACCTAAGGTAAGGCAACGTAAGGTAAGACAACGTAAGGTAAGGCAAAGTAAGGCAACGTAAGACAACGTAAGGCAACGTAAGGTAAGGCAACATAAGGCAACGTAAGGTAAGGCAATGTATGGTAAGGCAACGTAAGGCAACGGAAGATAAGGCAACGTAAGGTAAGGCAACGTAAAGTAAGGCAACGTAAGGTTAGAAAGGTAAGGCAACGTAAGGTAAGGCAAGGTAAGGCAAGGCAACGTAAGGTAAGGCAACGTAAGGTAAGGCAAGGTAAGGCAAGGCAACGTAAGGTAAGGCAACGTAAGGTAAAGCAACGTAAGGTAAGGCAACGTAAGGCAACGTAAGATAAGGCAACATAAGGCAAGGCAACGAAAGGCAACGTAAGGTAAGGAAACCTAATGCAACGTTAGGTAAGGCAATGTAAGGCAACGTAAAGTAAGGCAACTTAAAGTAAGGCAACGTAAGGTAAGGCAACGTAAAGTAAGGCAACGTAAGGTAAGGCAACGTAGGGCAACGCTAAGTAAGGCAACATAATGTAAAGCAAAGTAAGGCAACGTAAGGTAAAGCAACTTAAGGCAACGCACAGTAAGGCAACGTAAGGTAAGGCTACGTGAGGCAACGTAAGGTAAGGCTACGTGAGGCAACCTAAGGTAAGGCAACATAAGGTAAGGCAACGTAAGGCAACGTAAGATAAGGCAACGTAAGGCAACGTAAGGTAAGGCAACGTAAGGGAATATAAGGCAAGGCAACGTAAGGTAAGGCAACTTAAGGCAACGTATGGTAAAGCAACGTAAGGCAAGGCAACGTAAGGTAAGGCAACGTAAAGTAAGGCAACGTAAGGTAAGGCAACGTGAAGTAAGGAAACTGAAGGTAAGGCAACGTAAGGTAACGCAACGTAAGGTAAAGCAACGTAAATGCGAGGCAACGGAAGTTAAGGCAATGTAAGGCAACGTAAGTTAAGGCAACGTAAGGCAAGGCAACGTAAGGTAATGCAACGTAAGGCAACGTAAGCAAGGCAACTTAAGATAAGGCAATGTAAGGCAACGTAAGGCAAAGTAAGGCAAGGCAAAGTAAGGCAACGTAAGGCAACGTAAGGCAAGGCAACGTAAGGCATCGTAAGGTAAGGCAACGTAAGGCAACGTTAGGTAAGGCAACGTAAGGCAACGTAAGGTAAGGCAACATAATGTAAGGCAACGTAAGGTAAGGCAACGTAAGGCAACGTAAGGTAAGGCAACTTAAGGCAACAAATGGTAAAGCAACGTAAGGCAAGGCAACGTAAGGTAAGGCAACGTAAAGTAAGGCAACGTAAGGTAAGGCAACGTGAAGTAAGGCAACTGAAGGTAAGGCAATGTAAGGTAACGCAACGTAAGGTAAAGCAACGTAAAGGCGAGGCAACGTAAGGTAAGGCAACGTAAGGCAACGTTAGGCAACGTAAGGTAAGGCAACGTAAGTTAAGGCAACGTAAGGCAACGTAAGGTAAGGCAACGTAAGGCAACGTAAGGCAAGGCAACGTAAGGCAACGAAAGGTAAGGCAACGTAAGGCAACGTAAGTTAAGGCAACGTAAGGCAACGTAAGGTAAGCCAACGTAAGGCAATGTAAGGTAAGGCAACGTAAGGTAAGGCAACGTAAGGCAACGTAACGCAAGGCAACGTAAGGTAAGGCAACGTAACGCAAGGCAACGTAAGGAAAGGCAACGTAACGCAAGGCAACGTAAGGAAAGGCAACGTAAGGCAACGTAAGGCAAGGCAACGTAAGGTAAGGCAACGTAAGCCAACGTAAGCAAGGCAACGTAAGGTAAGGCAACGTAAGGCAACGTAAGGCAAGGCAACGTAAGGCAAGGCAACGTAATGTAAGGCAACGTAAGGCAACGTAAGGCAAGGCAACGTAAGGCAAGGCAACGTAATGTAAGGCAACGTAAGGCAACGTAAGGCAAGGCAAAGTAAAGTAAGGCAACGTAAGGCAACGTTAGGTAAGGCAACGTAAGGCAGCGCAAGGTAAGGCTACGTAAGGCAACGTAAGTTAAGGCAACGTAAGGCAACGTAAGGTAAGGCAACGTAAAGCAATGTAAGGTAAGGCAACGTAAGTTAAGGCAACGTAAAGCAAGACAAGGCAACGTAAAGCAAGGCAAGGCAACGTAAAGCAAGGCAAGGCAACGTAAAGCAAGGTAAGGCAACATAAAGTAAGGCAACGTAAGGCAAGGCAACGTAAAGCAAGGCAAGGCAACGTAAAGCAACGTAAGGCAACGTAAAGCAATGTAAGGCAACGTAAGGCAAGACAACGTAAGGCAAGACAACGTAAGGCAAGGCAACGTAAGGCAAGGCAATGTAAGGCAAGGCAACGTAAGTAAGGCAACGTAAGATAAGGCAACGTAAGGTAAGGCAACGTAGAGGCAACGTAACTTAAGGCAACGTAACTTAAGGCAACGTAACTTAAGGCAACGTAAGGTAAGGCAACGTAAGGTAAGGCAACGTAAGACAACGTAAGGTAAGGTAAGGCAATGTAAGGTAACGTAAGGTAAGGCAACGTAAGGGAACGTAATTAAGGTAACGTAAGGTAAGGCAACGTAAGGTAAGGCAACGTAAAATAAGGCAACGTAAGGTAAGGCAACTTAAGGCAACGTAAGGTAAGGCTACGTAAGGCAACGTAAGGTAAGGCAACATAAGGTAAGGCAACGAAAGGCAACGTAAGGTAAGGAAACGTAAGGCAACGTAAGGTAAGGGAACGTAAGGTAGGGGAACGTAAGGCAACGTAAATGCAACGTAAGGTAAGGCAACGTAAGGTAAGGCAACGTAAATCAACTTAAGGTAAGGCAAGGCAAGGGAACGTAAGGCAAGGCAGCGTAAGGCAACGTAAGGCAACATAAGGTAAGGTAACATAAGGAAACGTAAGGTAAGGAAACGTAAGGTAAAGCAACGTTAGGTAAAGCAACGTAAGGTAAGGCAACGTAAGGCAACGTAAGGTAAGGCAACGTAAGGCAACGTAAGGTAAAGCAACTTAAGGTAAAGGCAACGTAAGGTAAAGGAAAAGTAAAGTAAGGCAACGTAAGGTAAGGCAACGTAAAGTAAGGCAACGTAAGGTAAAGGCAACATAGGACAACGTAAGGTAAAGGCAACGTAAGATAAGGCAACGTAAGGCAACGTAAGGTAAGGCAACGTAAGGCAACGCAAAGTAAGGCAACTTAAGGCAACGTACAGTAAGGCAACGTAAGGTGAGGCTACGTAAGGCAACGTAAGGCAAGGCAACGTAAGTTAAGGCAACGTAAGGTAAGGCAATGTAAGATAAGGCAACGTAAGGTAAGGGAACGTAAGGCAACGTAAGGCAAGGCAACGTAAGGCAAAGTAAATGCAACGTAAGGTAAGGCAATGTAAGGTAAGGCAACGTAAATCAACTTAAGGCAAGACAAGGGAACGTAAGGCAAGGCAACGTAAGGCAACGTAAGGTAGAGCAACATAAGGTAAGGCAACGTAAGGTAAAGGCAACGTAAGGTAAAGGCAACGTAAAGTAAGGCAACGAAAGGTAAGGCAACGTAAGGTAACCTAAGGTAAGGCAACGTAAGGCAACGCAAAGTAAGGCAACGTAAGGTAAGGCAACTTAAGGCAACGTACAGTAAGGAAACGTAAGGTAAGGCTACGTAAGGCAACGTAAGGTAAGGCAACATAAGGTAAGGCAACGTAAAATAAGGCAACGTAAGGTAAGGCAACGTAAGGCAATGTAATGTAAAGGCAACGTAAGTTAAAGGCAACGTAATGTAAAGGCAACGTAAAGTAAGGCAATGTAAGGTAAGGCAACGTAAGGTAACCTAAGGTAAGGCAACGTAAGGCAACGCAAAGTAAGGCAACATAATTAAGGCAAATTAAGGCAACGTAAGGTAAGGCTACGTAAAGTAAGGCAACTTAAGGCAACCTACATTAAGGCAACGTAAGGTAAGGCAACGTAAGGCAACGTAAGTTAAGGCAACGTAAAGTTAGGCAACGTAAAGTTAGGCAACGTAAGGTAAGGCAACATAAGGCAACATAATGTAAGGCAACGTAAAATAAGGCAACGTAAGGTAAGGCAACGTAAGGTAAAGGAAACGTAAGGTAAAGGCAACGTAAAGTAAGGCAACGTAAGGTAAGGCAACGTAAGGCAAGGTGAATGCAACGTAAGGTAAGGTAACGTAAGTCAAATTAAGGTAAGGCAAGGCAAGGGAACGTAAGGCAAGGCGACGCAAGGCAACGTAATGCAAGGCAACGTAAGGTAAGGCAACGTAAGGTAAGGCAACGTAAGGTAAGGCAACGTAAGGTAAGGCAACGTAAGACAACGTAAGGTAAAGCAACGTAAGGTAAAGCAACGTAAGGTAAAGCAACGTAAGGTAAAGCAACGTAAGGTAAGGCAACGTAAGGCAACGTAAGGTAAGGCAACGTAAGGTAAGGCAACGTAAGACAACGTAAGGTAATGCAACGTAAGATAACGCAACGTAAGGAAACGTAAGGTAAGGCAACGTAAGGTAAGGCAACGTAAGGTAAAGCAACGTAAAGTAAGGCAAAGTAATGTAAGGCAACGTAAGGCAACGTAAGGTCAGGCAACGTAAGGTAAGGCAACGTAAGGTAAGGCAACGTAAGGTAAAGCAACGTAAGGTAAGGCAACGTAAGGTAAGGCAACTTGAAGTAAAGCAACGTAAGGTAAGGCAACGTAAGGCAACGTAAGGCTACGTAAGGCAACGTAAGGCAAGACAAGGAAACGTAAGACAAGGCAACGTAAGGCTAGGCAACGAAAGGCAACGTAAAGTAAGGCAACGTAATGCAACGTTAGGTAAGGCAACGTAAGGCAACGTAAGATAAGGCAACGTAAAGTAAGGAAACCTAAGGTAAGGCAACGTAAGGCAACGCAAAGTAAGACAACATAAAGCAACGTAAGGCAACGTAAGGCAAGGAAAAGGAGAGGCAAAGTAAGGCAAGGCAAAGCAAGGCAAGGCAACGTAAGGCAAGGCAACGTAATGTAAGGCAACGTAAAGTAAGGCAACGTAAGGTAAGGAAATGTAAGGCAACGTAATGTAAGGCAAAGTAAAGTAAGGCAACGTAAGGTAAGGCAACGTAAGGCAACGTAAGGTAACGCACCATAAGGTAAAGCAACGCAAAGGCAAGGCAACGGAAGGTCAGGCAACGTAAGGCAACGTAAGCAAGGCAACGTAAGGTAAGGCAACGTAAGGCAACGTAAGGCAAGGCAACGTAAGGCAACTTAAGGCAAGGCAACGTAAGGTAAGGCAACGTAAGGCAACGTAAGGTAAGGCAACGTAAGGCGAAGTATGGCAAGGCAACGTAAAGTAAGGCAACTTAAGGCAACATAAGGTAAGGAAAAGTAAGGCAACGTAAGGTAAGGCAACGTAAGGGAATGTAAGGCAAGGCAACGTAAGGTAACGCAAATTAAGGCAACGTAAGATAAAGCAACGTAAGGCAAGGCAACGTAAGGTAAGGCAACGTAAAATAAGGCATCGTAAGGTAAGGAAACGTAAGGCAACGTAAGGTAAGGAAACGTAAAGTAAGGCAACGAAAGTTAAGGCAATGTAAGGCAACGTAAGATAAGGCAACGTAAGGTAACGCAACGTAAGGTAAAGAAACCTAAGGGCGAGGCAACGTTAAGGTAAGGCAACGTAAGTTAACGTAAGGTACGGCAACATAAGGCAACGTAAGGCAAGGCAACGTAAGTAAAGGCAACGTAAGGCAACGTAACGTAATGCAACGTAAGGCAAGGCAACGTAAGGTAAGGCAACGTAAATCAACGTAAGGTAAGGCAACGTAATGCAACTTAAGGCAAGGCAACGTAATGGAAGGCAACGTAAGGCAACGTAAGGTAAGGCAACGTAAGGCAATGTAAGGTAAGGCAAAGTAAGGTAAGGTAACGTAAGTCAAGGAGAGGCAAGGCAACGTAAGGTAAGGCAACTTAAGACAACGTAAAGTAAGGCAACGTAAGGTAAGGAAATGTAAGGCAACATAATGTAAGGCAACGTAAATTAAGGCAACGTAAGGTAAGGCAACTTAAGGCAACGTAAGGTAAAGCAACGTAAAGGCGAGGCAACGGAAGGGAAGGCAATGTAAGGCAACGTAAGTTAAGGCAACGTAAGGCAAGACAACGTAAGGTAATGCAACGTAAGGCAACGTAAGAAAGGCAACGTAAGGTAAGGCAACGTAAGGCAATGTAAGGCAATGCAACGTAAGGCAAAGTAAGGCAAGGCAACGTAAGGTAAGGCAACGTAAGGCAACGTTAGGTAAGGAAACATAAGGCAATGTAAGGTAAGGCAACGCAAGGCAACGTAAGGTAACGCAACGTAAGGTAAAGCAACGTAAAGGCGAGGCAACGGAAGGTAAGGCAACGTAAGGCAACGTAAGGCAAGGCAACGTAAGGTAATGCAACGTAAGGCAACGTAATCAAGGCAACGTAAGGTAAGGCAACGTAAGGCAACGTAAGGCAAAGTAAGGCAAGGCAATGTAAGGCAACGTAAGGCAACGTAAGGCAAGGAACGTAATGTAAGGCAACGTAAGGCAATGTTAGGTAAGGCAACATAATGTAAGGCAACGTAAGGTAAGGCAACGTAAGGTAAGGCAACGTAAGGGAATGTAAGGCAAGGCAACGTAAGGTAAGGCAACGTAAGGCAACGTAAGGTAAGGCAACGTAAGGTAAGGCAACGTAAGGCAACGTAAAGTAAGGCAACGTAAGGCAAGGCAACGTAAGGCAAGGCAACGTAAGGCAAGGGAACGTAAGGTAAGGCAACGTAAGATAAGGCAACCTAAGGTAAGGCAACTTAAGGCAACGTAAGTTAAGGCAAGGTAAGGTAAGGCAACGTAAGGTAAGACAACGTAAGGCAACGTAAGGTAAGGCAACGTAAGGCAACGGAAGATAAGGCAACGTAAGGTAAGGCAACGCAAAGTAAGGCAACGTAAGGTAAGGCAACGTAAGACAACGTAAGGTAAGGCAACGTAAGGCAACGTCAGGTAAGGCAACGTAAGGTAGGACAACGTAAGGTAAGGTAAGGCAACGTAAGGCAACATAAGGTAAAGGCAACGTAAGACAACGTAAGGTAAGGTAAGGCAATGTAAGGCAACGTAAGGTAAGGCAACGTAAGGCAACGTAATTAAGGTAACGTAAGGTAAGGCAACGTAAGGTAAAGGCAACGTAAGGTAAGGCAACGTAAAATAAGGCAACGTAAGGTAAGGCAACTTAAGGCAACGTAGAGTAAGGCAACGTAAGGTAAGGCTACGTAAGGCAACATAAGGTAAGGCAACGAAAGGCAACGTAAGGTAAGGAAACGTAAGGCAACATAAGGTAAGGCAACGTAAGGTAAGGCAACGTAAGGTAAGACAACGTAAGGTAAGACAACGTAAGGCAACGTAAGGTAAGGCAACATAAGGCAACGTAAGGTAAGGCAATGTATGGTAAGGCAACGTAAGGCAACGGAAGATAAGGCAACGTAAGGTAAGGCAACGTAAAGTAAGGCAACGTAAGGTTAGAAAGGTAAGGCAACGTAAGGTAAGGCAACGTAAGGCAACGTAAGATAAGGCAACATAAGGCAAGGCAACGAAAGGCAACGTAAGGTAAGGAAACCTAATGCAACGTTAGGTAAGGCAATGTAAGGCAACGTAAATTAAGGCAACTTAAAGTAAGGCAACGTAAGGTAAGGCAACGTAAGGTAAGGCAACGTAAAGTAAGGCAACGTAAGGTAAGGCAACGTAGGGCAACGAATGGTAAAGGCAACGTAAGGCAACGTAAGGTAAGGCAACGTAAGGCAACGCTAAGTAAGGCAACATAATGTAAAGCAAAGTAAGGCAACGTAAGGTAAAGCAACTTAAGGCAACGCACAGTAAGGCAACGTAAGGTAAGGCTACGTGAGGCAACGTAAGGTAAGGCTACGTGAGGCAACCTAAGGTAAGGCAACATAAGGTAAGGCAACGTAAGGCAACGTAAAGTAAGGCAACGTAAAGTAAGGCAACGTAAGGTAAGGCAACGAAAGACAACGTAAAGTAAGGCAACGTAATGTAAGGCAACGTAAAGTAAGGCAACGTAAGGTAAGGCAACGTAAGGCAACGTAAGGTAACGCAACATAAGGTAAAGCAACGTAAAGGCGAGGCAACGGAAGGTAAGGCAATGTAAGGCAACGTAAGTTAAGGCAACGTAAGGCAAGGCAACGTAAGGTAATGCAACGTAAGGCAACGTAAGCAAGGCAACGTAAGATAAGGCAATGTAAGGCAACGTAAGGCAAAGTAAGGCAAGGCAAAGTAAGGCAACGTAAGGCAACGTAAGGCAAGGCAACGTAAGGCATCGTAAGGTAAGGCAACGTAAGGCAACGTTAGGTAAGGCAACGTAAGGCAACGTAAGGTAAGGCAACATAATGTAAGGCAACGTAAGGCAACGTAAGGTAAGGCAACGTAAGGCAACGTAAGGTAAGGCAACGTAAGGGAATGTAAGGCAAGGCAACGTAAGGTAAGGCAACTTAAGGCAACGTATGGTAAAGCAACGTAAGGCAAGGCAACGTAAGGTAAGGCAACGTAAAGTAAGGCAACGTAAGGTAAGGCAACGTGAAGTAAGGAAACTGAAGGTAAGGCAACGTAAGGTAACGCAACGTAAGGTAAAGCAACGTAAAGGCGAGGCAACGGAAGGTAAGGCAATGTAAGGCAACGTAAGTTAAGGCAACGTAAGGCAAGGCAACGTAAGGTAATGCAACGTAAGGCAACGTAAGCAAGGCAACGTAAGGCAAGGCAAAGTAAGGCAACGTAAGGCAAGGCAACGTAAGGCATCGTAAGGTAAGGCAACGTAAGGCAACGTTAGGTAAGGCAACGTAAGGCAACGTAAGGTAAGGCAACATAACGTAAGGCAACGTAAGGTAAGGCAACGTAAGGCAACGTAAGGTAAGGCAACTTAAGGCAACGTATGGTAAAGCAACGTAAGGCAAGGCAACGTAAGGTAAGGCAAAGTAAAGTAAGGCAACGTAAGGTAAGGCAACGTGAAGTAAGGCAACTGAAAGTAAGGCAATGTAAGGTAACGCAACGTAAGGTAAAGCAACGTAAAGGCGAGGCAACGTAAGGTAAGGCAACGTAAGGCAACGTAAGGCAACGTAAGGCAATGTAAGTTAAGGCAACGTAAGGCAAAGTAAGGTAAGGCAACGTAAGGCAACGTAAGGCAAGGCAACGTAAGGCAACGAAAGGTAAGGCAACGTAAGGCAACGTAAGTTAAGGTAACGTAAGGTAAGCCAACGTAAGGCAACGTAAGGTAAGGCAACGTAAGGCAACGTAACGCAAGGCAACGTAAGGTAAGGTAACGTAACGCAAGGCAACGTAAGGAAAGGCAACGTAACGCAAGGCAACGTAAGGAAAGGCAACGTAAGGCAACGTAAGGAAAGGCAACGTAAGGCAAGGCAACGTAAGGTAAGGCAACGTAAGGCAACGTAAGCAAGGCAACGTAAGGTAAGGCAACGTAAGGCAAGGCAACGTAAGGCAAGGCAACGTAAGGCAAGGCAACGTAATGTAAGGCAACGTAAGGCAACGTAAGGCAAGGCAACGTAAGGCAAGGCAACGTAATGTAAGGCAACGTAAGGCAACGTAAGGCAACGTAAGGCAAGGCAAAGTAAAGTAAGGCAACGTAAGGCAACGTTAGGTAAGGCAACGTAAGGCAGCGCAAGGTAAGGCTACGTAAGGCAACGTAAGTTAAGGCAACGTAAGGCAACGTAAGGTAAGGCAACGTAAAGCAAGGCAAGGCAACGTAAAGCAAGGCAAGGCAAAATAAAGTAAGGCAACGTAAGGCAAGGCAACGTAAAGCAAGGCAGGGCAACGTAAAGCAACGTAAGGCAACGTAAAGCAATGTAAGGCAACGTAAGGCAAGACAACGTAAGGCAAGGCAACGTAAGGCAAGGCAATGTAAGGCAAGGCAACGTAAGTAAGGCAACGTAAGATAAGGCAACGTAAGGTAAGGCAACGTAGAGGCAACGTAACTTAAGGCAACGTAAGGTAAGGCAACGTAAGGTAAGGCAAAGTAAGGCAACGTAAGACAACGTAAGGCAACGTAAGGTAAGGCAACGTAAGACAACGTAAGGTAAGGTAAGGCAATGTAAGGTAACGTAAGGTAAGGCAACGTAAGGGAACGTAATTAAGGTAACGTAAGGTAAGGCAACGTAAGGTAAGGCAACGTAAAATAAGGCAACGTAAGGTAAGGCAACTTAAGGCAACGTAAGGTAAGGCTACGTAAGGCAACGTAAGGTTAGGCAACATAAGGTAAGGCAACGAAAGGCAACGTAAGGTAAGGAAACGTAAGGCAACGTAAGGTAAGGGAACGTAAGGTAAGGGAACGTAAGGAAACGTAAATGCAACGTAAGGTAAGGCAACGTAAGGTAAGGCAACGTAAATCAACTTAAGGTAAGGCAAGGCAAGGGAACGTAAGGCAAGGCAGCGTAAGGCAACGTAAGGCAACATAAGGTAAGGTAACATAAGGAAACGTAAGGTAAGGAAACGTAAGGTAAAGCAACATTAGGTAAAGCAACGTAAGGTAAGGCAACGTAAGGCAACGTAAGGTAAGGCAACGTAAGGTAAGGCAACTTAAGGCAACGTAAGGTAAGGCAACATAAGGCAACATAAGGTAAGGCAACTTAAGGCAACGTAAGGTAAAGCAACTTAAGGTAAAGGCAACGTAAGGTAAAGGAAAAGTAAAGTAAGGCAACGTAATGTAAGGCAACGTAAAGTAAGGCAACGTAAGGTAAAGGCAACATAGGACAACGTAAGGTAAAGGCAACGTAAGTTAAGGCAACGTAAGGCAACGTAAGGCAACGCAAAGTAAGGCAACTTAAGGCAACGTACAGTAAGGCAACGTAAGGTGAGGCTACGTAAGGCAACGTAAGGCAAGGCAACGTAAGTTAAGGCAACGTAAGTTAAGGCAATGTAAGATAAGGCAACGTAAGGCAAGGCAACGTAAGGCAAAGTAAATGCAACGTAAGGTAAGGCAATGTAAGGTAAGGCAACGTAAATCAACTTAAGACAAGACAAGGGAACGTAAGGCAAGGCAACGTAAGGCAACGTAAGGTAAGGCAACATAAGGTAAGGCAACGTAAGGTAAAGGCAACGTAAGGTAAAGGTAACGTAAAGTAAGGCAACGTAAGGTAAGGCAACGTAAGGTAACCTAAGGTAAGGCAACGTAAGGCAACGCAAAGTAAGGCAACGTAAGGTAAGGCAACTTAAGGCAACGTACAGTAAGGAAACGTAAGGTAAGGCAACATAACGTAAGGCAACGGAAGGTAAGGCAACGTAAGGTAAGGCAACGTAAAGTTAGGCAACGTAAGGTAAGGCAACATAAGGCAACATAAGGTAAGGCAACGTAAAATAAGGCAACGTAAGGTAAGGCAACGTAAGGCAATGTAATGTAAAGGCAACGTAAGTTAAAGGCAACGTAATGTAAAGGCAACGTAAAGTAAGGCAATGTAAGGTAAGGCAACGTAAGGTAACCTAAGGTAAGGCAACGTAAGGCAACGCAAAGTAAGGCAACATAATTAAGGCAAATTAAGGCAACGTAAGGTAAGGCTACGTAAAGTAAGGCAACTTAAGGCAACCTACATTAAGGCAACGTAAGGTAAGGCTACGTAAGGCAACGTAAGGTAAGGCAACATAAGGTAAGGCAACGTAAGGCAACGTAAGTTAAGGCAACGTAAAGTTAGGCAACATAAAGTTAGGCAACGTAAGCTAAGGCAACATAAGGCAACATAATGTAAGGCAACGTAAAATAAGGCAACGTAAGGTAAGGCAACGTAAGGTAAAGGAAACGTAAGGTAAAGGCAACGTAAAGTAAGGCAACGTAAGGTAAGGCAACGTAAGGCAAGGTGAATGCAACGTAAGGTAAGGTAACGTAAGTCAAATTAAGGTAAGGCAAGGCAAGGGAACGTAAGGCAAGGCGACGCAAGGCAACGTAAGGCAAGGCAACGTAAGGTAAGGCAACGTAAGGTAAGGCAACGTAAGGTAAGGCAACGTAAGACAACGTAAGTTAAAGCAACGTAAGGTAAAGCAACGTAAGGTAAAGCAACGTAAGGTAAAGCAACGTAAGGTAAGGCAACGTAAGGCAACGTAAGGTAAGGCAACGTAAGGTAAGGCAACGTAAGGTAAAGCAACGTAAAGTAAGGCAAAGTAATGTAAGGCAACGTAAGGCAACGTAAGGTCAGGCAACGTAAGGTCAGGCAACGTAAGGTAAGGCAACGTAAGGTAAGGCAACGTAAGGTAAAGCAACGTAAGGTAAGGCAACGTAAGGAAACGTAAGGTAAGGCAACTTGAAGTAAAGCAACGTAAGGTAAGGCAACGTAAGGCAACGTAAGGCAACGTAAGGCAACGTAAGGCAAGACAAGGAAACGTAAGACAAGGCAACGTAAGGCAAGGCAACGAAAGGCAACGTAAAGTAAGGCAACGTAATGCAACGTTAGGTAAGGCAACGTAAGGCAACGTAAGATAAGGCAACGTGAAGTAAGGAAACCTAAGGTAAGGCAACGTAAGGCAACGCAAAGTAAGGCAACATAAAGCAACGTAAGGCAACGTAAGGCAAGGAAAAGGAGAGGCAAAGTAAGGCAAGGCAAAGCAAGGCAAGGCAACGTAAGGCAAGGCAACGTAATGTAAGGCAACGTAAAGTAAGGCAACGTAAGGTAAGGAAATGTAAGGCAACGTAATGTAAGGCAAAGTAAAGTAAGGCAACGTAAGGTAAGGCAACGTAAGGCAACGTAAGGTAACGCACCATAAGGTAAAGCAACGCAAAGGCGAGGCAACGGAAGGTCAGGCAACGTAAGGCAACGTAAGCAAGGCAACGTAAGGTAAGGCAACGTAAGGCAACGTAAGGCAAGGCAACGTAAGGCAACTTAAGGCAAGGCAACGTAAGGTAAGGCAACGTAAGGCAACGTAAGGTAAGGCAACGTAAGGCGAAGTATGGCAAGGCAACGTAAAGTAAGGCAACTTAAGGCAACATAAGGTAAGGAAAAGTAAGGCAACGTAAGGTAAGGCAACGTAAGGTAAGGCAACGTAAGGGAATGTAAGGCAAGGCAACGTAAGGTAACGCAAATTAAGGCAACGTAAGATAAAGCAACGTAAGGCAAGGCAACGTAAGGTAAGGCAACGTAAAATAAGGCATCGTAAGGTAAGGAAACGTAATGCAACGTAAGGCAAGGCAACGTAAGGTAAGGCAACGTAAATCAACGTAAGGTAAGGCAACGTAATGCAACTTAAGGCAAGGCAACGTAATGGAAGGCAACGTAAGGCAACGTAAGGTAAGGCAACGTAAGGCAATGTAAGGTAAGGCAAAGTAAGGTAAGGTAACGTAAGTCAAGGAGAGGCAAGGCAACGTAAGGTAAGGCAACTTAAGACAACGTAAAGTAAGGCAACGTAAGGTAAGGAAATGTAAGGCAACGTAATGTAAGGCAACGTAAATTAAGGCAACGTAAGGTAAGGCAACATAAGGCAACGTAAGGTAAGGCAACTTTAGGCAACGTAAGGTAAAGCAATGTAAAGGCTAGGCAACGTAAGGTAAAGCAATGTAAAGGCGAGGCAACGGAAGGGAAGGCAATGTAAGGCAACGTAAGTTAAGGCAACGTAAGGCAAGGCAACGTAAGGTAATGCAACGTAAGGCAACGTAAGAAAGGCAACGTAAGGTAAGGCAACGTAAGGCAATGTAAGGCAATGCAACGTAAGGCAACGTAAGGTAAGGCAACGTAAGGCAAAGTAAGGCAAGGCAACGTAAGGTAAAGCAACGTAAAGGCGAGGCAACGGAAGGGAAGGCAACGTAAGGCAACGTAAGGCAAGGCAACGTAAGGTAATGCAACGTAAGGCAACGTAATCAAGGCAACGTAAGGTAAGGCAACGTAAGGCAACGTAAGGCAAAGTAAGGCAAGGCAATGTAAGGCAACGTAAGGCAACGTAAGGCAAGGCAACGTAATGTAAGGCAACGTAAGGCAATGTTAGGTAAGGCAACATAATTTAAGGCAACGTAAGGTAAGGCAACGTAAGGGAATGTAAGGCAAGGCAACGTAAGGTAAGGCAACGTAAGGCAACGTAAGATAAGGCAACATAATGTAAGGCAACGTAAGGTAAGGCAACGTAAGGTAAGGCAACGTAAGGGAATGTAAGTCAAGGCAACGTAAGGTAAGGCAACTTAAGGCAACGTAAGGCAAGGCAACGTAAGGTAAGGCAACGTAAAGTAAGGTAACGTAAGGTAAAGGAAACGTGAAGTTAGGCAACTGAAGGTAAGGCAACGTAAGGAAAGGCAACGTAAGGTAACGCAATGTAAGGTAAAGCAACGTAAAGGCGAGGCAACGTAAGGTAAGGCAACGTAAGGTAACGTAAAGTAAGGCAACGTAAGGCAAGGCAACGTAAGGCAAGGCAACGTAAGGCAACGTAAGGTAAGGCAACGTAAGTTAAGGCAACGTAAGTCAACGTAAGGTAAGGAAACGTAAGGTAAGGAAACGTAAGGCAACGTAACGCAAGGCAACGTAAAGCAAGGCAAGGCAACGTAAGGCAACGTAAAGTAAGGCAACGTAAAGTAAGGCAACGTAAGGCAAGGCAACGTAAGGCAAGGCAACGTAAGGCAAGGCAACGTAAGGCAAGGGAACGTAAGGTAAGGCAACGTAAGATAAGGCAACCTAAGGTAAGGCAACTTAAGGCAACGTAAGTTACGGCAAGGTAAGGTAAGGCAACGTAAGGTAAGACAACGTAAGGCAACGTAAGGTAAGGCAACGTAAGGCAACGGAAGATAAGGCAACGTAAGGTAAGGCAACGTAAGGTAAGGTAAGGCAACGTAAGGCAACATAAGGTAAAGGCAACGTAAGACAACGTAAGGTAAGGCAATGTAAGGCAACGTAAGGTAAGGCAACGTAAGGCAACGTAATTAAGGTAACGTAAGGTAAGGCAACGTAAGGTAAAGGCAACGTAAGGTAAGGCAACGTAAAATAAGGCAACGTAAGGTAAGGCAACTTAAGGCAACGTAGAGTAAGGCAACGTAAGGTAAGGCTACGTAAGGCAACATAAGGTAAGGCAACGAAAGGCAACGTAAGGTAAGGAAACGTAAGGCAACATAAGGTAAGGCAACGTAAGGCAACGTAAATGCAACGTAAGATAAGGCAACGTAAGGTAAGGCAACGTAAATCAAATTAAGGTAAGGCAAGGCAAGGGAACGTAAGGCAAGGCAACGTAAGGCAAGGCAACATAAGGCAAGGCAACGTAAGGTAAGGCAAAGTAAGGCAACGTAAAGCAACGTAAGGTAAGGTAGCATAAGGAAACGTAAGGTAAGGAAACGTACGGTAAAGCAACGTTAGGTAAAGCAACGTAAGGTAAGGCAACGTAAGGCAACGTAAGGTAAGGCAACGTAAGGTAAGGCAACATAAGACAACGTAAGGTAAGGAAACGTAAGGTAAGTCAACGTAAGGTAAGGCAACTTAAGGCAACATAAGGTAAGGCAACGTAAGGTAAAGCAACGTAAAGTAAGGTAACGTAAGGTAAAGGAAACGTGAAGTAAGGAAACTGAAGCTAAGGCAACGTAAGGTAAGGCAACGTAAGGTAACGCAATGTAAGGTAAAGCAACGTAAAGGCGAGGCAACGGAAGGTAAGGCAATGTAAGGCAACGTAAGTTAAGGCAACGTAAGGCAAGGCAACGTAAGGTAATGCAACGTAAGGCAACGTAAGCAAGGCAACGTAAGGTAAGGCAACGTAAGGTAAGGCAACGTAAGGGAATGTAAGGCAAGGCAACGTAAGGTAAGGCAACGTAAAGTAAGGTAACGTAAGGTAAAGGAAACGTGAAGTAAGGAAACTGAAGCTAAGGCAACGTAAGGTAAGGCAACGTAAGGTAACGCAACGTAAGGTAAAGCAACGTAAAGGCGAGGCAACGGAAGGTAAGGCAATGTAAGGCAACGTAAGTTAAGGCAACGTAAGGCAAGGCAACGTAAGGTAATGCAACGTAAGGCACCGTAAGCAAGGCAACGTAAGGTAAGGCAACGTAAGGTAAGGCAACGTAAGGGAATGTAAGGCAAGGCAACGTAAGGTAAGGCAACGTAAGGTAAGGCAACGTAAGGCAATGTAAGGCAATGCAACGTAAGGCAACGTAAGGTAAGGCAACGTAAGGCAAAGTAAGGCAAGGCAACGTAAGGTAAGGCAACGTAAGGCAACGTTAGGTAAGGCAACGCAAGGCAACGTAAGGTAACGCAACGTAAGGTAAAGCAACGTAAAGGCGAGGCAACGGAAGGTAAGGCAATGTAAGGCAACGTAAGTCTAAGGCAACGTAAGGCAAAGCAACGTAAGGTAATCCAACGTAAGGCAACGTAATCAAGGCAACGTAAGGTAAGGCAACGTAAGGCAACGTTAGGTAAGGCAACGTAAGGCAACGTAAGGTAAGGCAACGTAAGGCAACGTAAGGTAAGGCAACATAATGTAAGGCAACGTAAGGTAAGGCAACGTAAGGTAAGGCAACGTAAGGGAATGTAAGGCAAGGCAACGTAAGGTAAGGCAACGTAAAGTAAGGTAACGTAAGGTAAAGGAAACGTGAAGTAAGGAAACTGAAGCTAAGGCAACGTAAGGTAAGGCAACGTAAGGTAACGCAATGTAAGGTAAAGCAACGTAAAGGCGAGGCAACGTAAGGTAAGGCAACGTAAGGTAACGTAAGGTAAGGCAACGTAAGGCAAGGCAACGTAAGGCAAGGCAACGTAAGGCAACGTAAGGTAAGGCAACGTAAGTTAATGCAACGTAAGGCAATGTAAGGTAAGGCAACGTAAGGTAAGGCAACGTACGGCAATGTAAGTTAAGGCAATGTAAGGTAAGGCAACGTAAGGTAAGGAAACGTAAGGCAACGTAACGTAAGGCAACGTAAAGTAAGGCAACGTAAGGCAAGGCAACGTAAGGCAAGGCAACGTAAGGCAAGGCAACGTAAGGCAAAGCAACGTAAGGCAAGGGAACCTAAGGTAAGGCAACGTAAGGCAACGTAAGTTAAGGCAACGTAAGGTAAGGCAACGTAAGGTAAGACAACGTAACGTAAGACAACGTAAGGCAACGTAAGGTAAGGCAACGTAAGGCAACGGAAGATAAGGCAACGTAAGGTAAGGCAACGCAAAGTAAGGCAACGTAAGGTAAGGCAACGTAAGGCAACGTAAGGTAAGGCAACGTAAGGCAATGTAAGGTAAGGCAAAGTAAGGTAAGGTAACGTAAGTCAAGGAGAGGCAAGGCAACGTAAGGTAAGGCAACTTAAGACAACGTAAAGTAAGGCAACGTAAGGTAAGGAAATGTAAGGCAACGTAATGTAAGGCAACGTAAATTAAGGCAACGTAAGGTAAGGCAACTTAAGGCAACGTAAGGTAAAGCAACGTAAAGGCGAGGCAACGTAAGGTAAGGCAATGTAAGGCAACGTAAGGTAATGCAACGTAAGGCAACGTAAGCAAGGCAACGTAAGGTAAGGCAAAGTAAGGCAACGTAAGGCAATGTAAGGCAATGCAACGTAAGGCAACGTAAGGTAAGGCAACGTAAGGCAACGTTAGGTAAGGCAACGCAAGGCAACGTAAGGTAACGCAACGTAAGGTAAAGCAACGTAAAGGCGAGGCAACGGAAGGTAAGGCAATGTAAGGCAACGTAAGTTAAGGCAACGTAAGGCAAGGCAACGTAAGGTAATGCAACGTAAGGCAACGTAATCAAGGCAACGTAAGGTAAGGCAACGTAAGGCAACGTAAGGTAAGGCAACGTAAGGCAACGTAAGGCAAGGCAACGTAAGGCATCGTAAGGTAAGGCAGCGTAAGGCAAAGTAAGGCAAGGCAACGTAAGGTAAGGCAACGTAAGGCAACGTTAGGTAAGGCAACGTAAGGCAACGTAAGGTAAGGCAACGTAAGGCAACGTAAGGAAAGGCAACATAATGTAAGGCAACGTAAGGTAAGGCAACGTAAGGTAAGGCAACGTAAGGGAATGTAAGGCAAGGCAACGTAAGGTAAGGCAACGTAAAGTAAAGGTAACGTAAGGTAAAGGAAACGTGAAGTAAGGCAACTGAAGGTAAGGCAACGTAAGGTAAGGCAACGTAAGGTAACGCAATGTAAGGTAAAGCAACGTAAAGGCGAGGCAAGGTAAGGTAAGGCAACGTAAGGTAAGGAAACGTAAGGCAACGTAACGTAAGGCAACGTAAAGTAAGGCAACGTAAAGTAAGGCAACGTAAGGCAAGGCAACGTAAGGCAAGGCAACGTAAGGCAAGGCAACGTAAGGCAAGGGAACATAAGGTAAGGCAACGGAAGGTAAGGCAAAGTAAGGCAACGTAAGTTAAGGCAACGTAAGGCAAGGCAACGTAAGGTAATGCAACGTAAGGCAACGTAATCAAGGCAACGTAAGGTAAGGCAACGTAAGGCAAAGTAAGGCAAGGCAATGTAAGGCAACGTAAGGCAACGTAAGGCAAGGCAACGTAAGGCATCGTAAGGTAAGGCAGCGTAAGGCAAAGTAAGGCAAGGCAACGTAAGGTAAGGCAACGTAAGGCAACGTTAGGTAAGGCATCGTAAGGCAACGTAAGGTAAGGCAACGTAAGGCAACGTAAGGTAAGGCAACATAATGTAAGGAAACGTAAGGTAAGGCAACGTAAGGTAAGGCAACGTAAGGCGAAGTATGGCATGGCAACGTAAAGTAAGGCAACTTAAGGCAATATAAGGTAAGGAAAAGTAAGGCAACGTAAGGTAAGGCAACGTAAGGTAAGGCAACGTAAGGGAATGTAAGGCAAGGCAACGTAAGTAAAGGCAACATAAGGCAACGTAACGTAATGCAACGTAAGGCAAGGCAACGTAAGGTAAGGCAACGTAAATCAACGTAAGGTAAGGCAACGTAATGCAACTTAAGGCAAGGCAACGTAATGGAAGGCAACGTAAGGCAACGTAAGGTAAGGCAACGTAAGGCAATGTAAGGTAAGGCAAAGTAAGGTAAGGTAACGTAAGTCAAGGAGAGGCAAGGCAACGTAAGGTAAGGCAACTTAAGACAACGTAAAGTAAGGCAACGTAAGGTAAGGAAATGTAAGGCAACGTAATGTAAGGCAACGTAAATTAAGGCAACGTAAGGTAAGGCAACTTAAGGCAACGTAAGGTAAAGCAACGTAAAGGCGAGGTAACGGAAGGTAAGGCAATGTAAGGCAACGTAAGTTAAGGCAATGTAAGGCAAGGCAACGTAAGGTAATGCAACGTAAGGCAACGTAAGCAAGGCAACGTAAGGTAAGGCAAAGTAAGGCAACGTAAGGCAATGTAAGGCAATGCAATGTAAGGCAACGTAAGGTAAGGCAACGTAAGGCAAAGTAAGGCAAGGCAACGTAAGGTAAGGCAACGTAAGGCAACGTTAGGTAAGACAACGCAAGGCAACGTAAGGTAACGCAACGTAAGGTAAAGCAACGTAAAGGCGAGGCAACGTAAGGTAATGCAACGTAAGGCAACGTAATCAAGGCAACGTAAGGTAAGGCAACGTAAGGCAACGTTAGGTAAGGCAACGTAAGGCAACGTAAGGTAAGGCAACGTAAGGTAAGGCAACATAATGTAAGGCAACGTAAGGTAAGGCAACGTAAGGTAACGCAATGTAAGGTAAAGCAACGTAAAGGCGAAGCAACGTAAGGTAAGGCAACGTAAGGTAACGTAAGGTAAGGCAACGTAAGGCAAGGCAACGTAAGGCAAGGCAACGTAAGGCAACGTAAGGTAAGGCAACGTAAGTTAATGCAACGTAAGGCAACGTAAGGTAAGGCAACGTAAGGTAAGGCAACGTACGGCAATGTAAGGTAAGCAATGTAAGGTAAGGCAACGTAAGGTAAGGAAACGTAAGGCAACGTAACGTAAGGCAACGTAAAGTAAGGCAACGTAAAGTAAGGCAACGTAAGGCAAGGCAACGTAAGGCAAGGCAACGTAAGGCAAGGCAACGTAAGGCAAGGCAACGTAAGGCAAGGCAACGTAAGGCAAGGGAACCTAAGGTAAGGCAACGTAAGGCAACGTAAGTTAAGGCAAAGTAAGGTAAGGCAACGTAAGGTAAGACAACGTAAAGTAAGACAACGTAAGGCAACGTAAGGTAAGGCAACGTAAGGCAACGGAAGATAAGGCAACGTAAGGTAAGGCAACGCAAAGTAAGGCAACGTAAGGTAAGGCAAAGTAAGGTAAGGTAACGTAAGTCAAGGAGAGGCAAGGCAACGTAAGGTAAGGCAACTTAAGACAACGTAAAGTAAGGCAACGTAAGGTAAGGAAATGTAAGGCAACGTAATGTAAGGCAACGTAAATTAAGGCAACGTAAGGTAAGGCAACTTAAGGCAACGTAAGGTAAAGCAACGTAAAGGCGAGGCAACGTAAGGTAATGCAACGTAAGGCAACGTAATCAAGGCAACGTAAGGTAAGGCAACGTAAGGAAACGTAAGGCAAAGTAAGGCAAGGCAATGTAAGGCAACGTAAGGCAACGTAAGGCAAGGCAACGTAAGGCAACGTAAGGCAAGGCAACGTAAGGCATCGTAAGGTAAGGCAGCGTAAGGCAAAGTAAGGCAAGGCAACGTAAGGTAAGGCAACGTAAGGCAACGTTAGGTAAGGCAACGTAAGGCAACGTAAGGTAAGGCAACGTAAGGCAACGTAAGGTAAGGCAACATAATGTAAGGCAACGTAAGGTAAGGCAACGTAAGGTAAGGCAACGTAAGGGAATGTAAGGCAAGGCAACGTAAGGTAAGGCAACGTAAAGTAAAGGTAACGTAAGGTAAAGGAAACGTGAAGTAAGGCAACTGAAGGTAAGGCAACGTAAGGTAAGGCAACGTAAGGTAACGCAATGTAAGGTAAAGCAACGTAAAGGCGAGGCAACGTAAGGTAAGGCAACGTAAGGTAAAGTAAGGTAAGGCAACGTAAGGCAAGCCAACGTAAGGAGAGGCAACGTAAGGCAACGTAAGGTAAGGCATCGTAAGTTAATGCAACGTAAGGCAACGTAAGGTAAGGCAACGTAAGGTAAGGCAACGTAAGGTAAGGAAACGTAAGGCAACGTAACGTAAGGCAACGTAAAGTAAGGTAACGTAAAGTAAGGCAATGTAAGGCAAGGCAACGTAAGGCAAGGCAACGTAAGGCAAGGCAACGTAAGGCAAGGCAAAGTAAGGCAAGGCAACGTAAGGCAAGGGAACCTAAGGTAAGGCAACGTAAGGCAACGTAAGTTAAGGCAAAGTAAGGTAAGGCAACGTAAGGTAAGACAACGTAAGGTAAGACAACGTAAGGCAACGTAAGGTACGGCAACGTAAGGCAACGGAAGATAAGGCAACGTAAGGTAAGGCAACGTAAGGCAACGTAAGGTAAGGCAACGTAAGTTAGGACAACGTAAGGTAAGGTAAGGCAACGTAAGGCAACATAAGGTACAGGCAACGTAAGACAACGTAAGGTAAGGTAAGGCAATGTAAGGCAACGTAAGGCAAGGCAACGTAAGGCAACGTAAATGCAACGTAAGGTAAGGCAACGTAAGGTAAGGCAACGTAAATCAAATTAAGGTAAGGCAAGGCAAGGGAACGTAAGGCAAGGCAACGTAAGGCAAGGCAACATAAGGCAAGGCAACGTAAGGTAAGGCAAAGTAAGGCAACGTAAAGCAACGTAAGGTAAGGTAACATAAGGAAACGTAAGGTAAGGAAAGGTACGGTAAAGCAACGTTAGGTAAAGCAACGTAAGGTAAGGCAACGTAAGGCAACGTAAGGTAAGGCAACGTAAGGTAAGGCAACATAAGACAACGTAAGGTAAGGAAACGTAAGGTAAGTCAACGTAAGGTAAGGCAATTTAAGGCAACATAAGGTAAGGCAACGTAAGGTAAAGGAACGTAAGATAAAGGCAACGTAAGGTAAAGGAAAAGTAAAGTAAGACAACGTAAATTAAGGCAACGTAAGGTAAGGCAACGTAAGGCAACGCAAAGTAAGGCAACGTAAAGCAAGGCAACGTAAAGCAACGTAAAGCAAGGCAACGTAAAGCAACGTAAAGCAAGGCAACGTAATCCAAGGCAACTTAAAGCAACGTAAAGCAAGGCAACGTAAAGCAAGGCCACGTAAAGCAACGTAAAGTAAGGAAACGTAAAGCAAGGCAACGTAAATCAACGTAAAGAAAGGCAACGTAAAGCAAGGCACTTAAAGCTACGTAAAGTAAGGCAACGTAAATAAGGCAACGTAAGTAAGGCAACGTAAAGCAACGCAACGTAAAGCAAGCCAACATAAAGTAAGGCAACGTAAAGCAACGTAAAGCAAGGCAACGTAATGTAAGGCAACGTAAAGAAAGGCAACGTAAAGCAAGGCAACGTAAAGCAACGTAAAGCAAGGCAACGTAAAGCAAAACAACATAAAGCAAGGCAACGTAAAGCAAGGCAAATTAAAGCAAGGCAACGTAAAGCAACGTAAAGCAAGGCAACGTAAAGCAAGGCAACGTAAAGTAAGGCAATGTAAGGCAACGTAAAGCAAGGCAACGTAAGGTAACGTAAAGAAAGGCAAGTTAAAGCAAGGCAACGTAAAGCAACGAAAACCAAGGCAATGCAAGGCAACGTAAAGCAAGGCAACGTAAAGTAAGGCAACGTAAAGCAACGTAAAGCAAGGCAAGGCAAGGCAACGTAAAGCAAGGCAACGTAAAGCAAGGCCACGTAAAGCAACGTAAAGCAAGGAAAATTAAAGTAAGTAAACATAAAGCAAGGCAACGTAAAGCAACTTAAAGCAAGGCAACGTAAAGGAACGTAAAGCAAGGCAACGTAAAGCAAGGCAACGTAAGGCAAAGTAAAGCATCGTAAAGCTAGGCAACGTAAGGCAACGTAAATCAAGGCAACGTAAAGCAACGCAACGTAAAGCAACGCAACGTAAAGCAACGTAATTCAAGACAAGGCAAAGCAAGGCAATGTAAAGCAAAGTAAAGCAAGGCAACGTAAAGCAAGGCAACGTAAGGCAACGTAAAGCAACGTAAAGCAAGAAAACATAAAGCAAGGCAACGTAAAGAAAGGTAAAACAAGGCAACGTAAAGAAAGGCAACGTAAGGCAACGTAAAGCAACGTAAAGCAAGGCAAAGTAAAGCAACGCAAAGCAAGGCAACGTAAAGGAACGTTAAGCAAGGCAACGTAAAGGAACGTAAAGCAAGGAAACGTAAAGCAAGGCAACGTAAAGCAACGTAAAGCAAGGCAACGTAAAGCAACGTAAAGCAAGGCAACGTTAAACAAGGCAACGTAAAGCAACCTAAAGCAAGGCAACGTAAAGCAAGGCCACGTAAAGCAACGTAAAGTAAGGAAACGTAAAGCAAGGCAACGTAAATCAACGTAAAGGAAGGCAACGTAAAGCAAGGCACTTAAAGCTACGTAAAGTAAGGCAACGTAAATAAGGCAACGTAAGGCAACGTAAAGTAAGGCAACGTAAAGCAACGTAAAGCAAGGCAACGTAAAGCAAGGCAACGTAAAGCAAGGCAACATAAAGTAAGGCAACGTTAAGCAACGTAAAGCAAGGTAACGTAAAGAAAGGCAACGTAAAGCAAGGCAACGTAAAGCAAGGCAACGTAAAGCAACGTAAAGCAAGGCAACGTAAAGCAAAGCAACGTAAAGCAAGGCAACGTAAAGCAAGGCAAATTAAAGCAAGGCAACGTAAAGCAACGTAAAGCAAGGCAACGTAAAGCAAGGCAACGTAAAGTAAGGCAACGTAAAGCAAGGCAACGTTAATTAAGGCAACGTAAGGCAACGTAGAGTAAGGCAAAGTAAAGCAACGCAACGTAAAGCATGGCAACGTAAAGCAACGTAAAGCAAGGCAAAGTAAAGAAAGGAAACGTAAAGCAATGTATAGCAAGGCAACTTAAAATAAGGCAACGTAAAGCAACGTAAAGAAAGGCAACGTAAAGCAAGGCAACGTAAGGTAACGTAAAGCAAGGCAACTTAAAGCAACGAGAAGCAAGGCAATGCAAGGCAACGTAAAGCAAGGCAACGTAAAGCAAGGCAACGTAAAGCAATATAAAGCAAAGCAACGTAAAGCAAGGCAACTTAAAGCAACGTAAAGCAAGGGAACGTAAAGTAAGGCAACGTAAGGCAACATAAAGCAAGGCAACATAAAGGAAGGCAACGTAAAGCAAGGCAACGTAAAGCAACGTAAAGCAAGGCAACGTAAAGCAAGGCAACGTAAAGGAACGTAAAGCAAGGCAATGTAAAGGAACGTAAAGCAAGGCAACGTAAAGCAAGGCAACTTAAGGCAACGTAAAGCATCGTAAAGCAAGGCAGCATAAAGCAACGTAAAGCAAGGCAACATATAGCAACGCAACGTAAGGCAACGTAAAGCAAGGCAACGTAAAGCAAGGCAACGTAAAGCAAGGCAACGTAAAGCAACGTAAATAAAGGCAACGAAAAGCAAGGCAACGTAAAGCAAGGCAACGTAAAGCAAGGCAACTTAAGGAAACATAAAGCAACGTAAAGCAAGAAAACGTAAACCAAGAAAACGTAATGCAAGGCAACGTAAAGAAAGGTAAAGCAAGCCAACGTAAAAAAAGGCAACGTAAGGCAACGTAAAGCAACGTAAATCAAGGCAACGTAAAGCAACGCAAAGCAAGGCAACGTAAAGGAACGTAAAGCAAGGCAACGTAAAGGAACGTAAAGCAAGGAAACGTAAAGTAAGGCAACGTAAAGCAAGGCAACGTAAAGCAACGTAAAGCAATAAAACGTAAAGCAAGGCAACGTAAAGAAAGGTAAAGCAAGCCAACGTAAAGAAAGGCAACGTAAGGCAACGTAAAGCAAGGCAACGTAAAGCAACGTAAAGCAAGGCAACGTAAAGCAACGCAAAGCAAGGCAACGTAAAGGAACGTAAAGCAAGGCAACGTAAAGGAACGTAAAGCAAGGAAACGTAAAGTAAGGCAACGTAAAGTTAGGCAAAGTAAAGCAATGTAAAGCAAGGCAACGTAAACCAAGAAGAGCAAGACAAGGCAAGGCAACGTAAAGCAAGGCAAGGCAAGGCAACGTAAAGCAAGGCAACGTAAAGCAAGGCAATGAAAAGCAACGTAAAGCAAGGCAAAGTAAAGCAAGGCAAGGCAAGGCAACGTAAAGAAAGGCAACGTAAAACAACGTAAAGCAAGGCAAGGCAACGTAAAGCAAGGCAAGGCAAGGCAACTTAAAGCAAAACAAGGCAGGCAACGTAAAGCAACGTAAAGCAAGGCAAAGTTAAGTAAGGCAACGTAAAGCAACGTAAAGCAAGGCAACGTAAAGTAAGGCAACGCAAAGCAACGTAAGGCAACGTAAAGTAAGGCAACGTAAAGAAACGTAAAGCAAGGAAACGTAAAGCAAGGCAACGTAAAGCAACGAAAAGCAAGGTAACGTAAAGCAAGGCAAAGTAAAGCAACGTAAAGCAAGACAAGGTAAAGTAAGGCAAAGTAAAGCAACGTAAAGCAAGGCAAAGTAAAGCAAGGCAACGTAAAGCAAGGCAAAGTAAAGCAAAGTAAAGTAAAGCAACGTAAAGCAACGTAAAGCAACGTAAAGCAACGTAAAGCAAGGCAACGTAAAGCAAGGCAACTTAAAGCAACGTAAAGTAAGGCAACGTAAAGTAAGGCAACGTAAGGCAATGTAAAGCAAGGCAACGTAAAGTAAGGCAACGTAAAGCAAGGCAACGTAAAATTAGGCAACGTAAGGCAACGTAAAGTAAGGCAACGTAAAGCAACGTAAAGCAAGGCAACGTAAAGCAAGGCAAAGTAAAGCAACGTAAAGCAAGGCAACGTAAAGTAGCGTAAAGCAAGGCAACGTAAAGCAAGGTAACGTAAAGCAACGTAAAGCAAGACAACGTGAAGTTAGGCAACGTAAAGCAACGTAAATCAAGGCAACGTAAAGAAAGGCAACGTAAAGCAACGTAAAGTAAAGCAACATAAAGCAACGTAAATCAAGGCAAAGTAAAGCAACGTAAAGCAAGGCAACGTAAAGCAACGTAAAGTAAGGCAACGTAAAGTAAGGCAACATAAGGCAACGTAAAGTAAGGCAACGTAAAGCAACGTAAAGCAAGGCAATGTAAAGCAAGTCAACGTAAAGCAACGTAAAGCAAGGCAACGTGAAGTAAGACAACATAAGGCAACGTAAAGCAAGGCAACGTAAAGCAACGTAAAGCAAGGCAACATAAAGTATCGTAAAGCAAGGCAACGTAAAGCAAGGAAACGTAAAGCAACATAAAGCAAGGGAACATAAAGCAAGGCAACGTAAAGCAACGTAAAGCAAGGCAACGTAAAGCAAGGCAACGTAAAGCAACGTAAAGCAAGGCAACGTAAGACAACGTAAAGCAAGGCAACGTAAAGAAACATAAAGCAAGTCAACGTAAAGCAAGGCAACGTAAGGCAACGTAAAGCAACATAAAGCAAGGCAACTTAAAGCAACGTAAGGTAACGTAAAGGAAGGCAACTTAAAACAAGGCATCGTAAAGCAACGTAAAGCAAGGCAACGTAAAGCAACGTAAAGCAAGGCAATGTAAACCAACGTAAAGCAAGGCAAGGCAACGTAAATCAAGGCAACGTAAAGCAACGTAAAGCAAGGCAACGTAAAGCAACGTAACGCAAGGCAAAGTTAAGTAAGGAAACATAAAGCAACGTAAAGCAGGGCAACGTAAAGTAAGGCAACGTAAAGAAACGTAAAGCAAGGCAACGTAAAGTAAGGCAACGTAAAGCAACTTAAGGCAACGTAAAGTAAGGCAACGTAAAGCAACGTAAAGCAAGGCAAAGTTAAGCAAGGCAACGTAAAGCAAAGTAAGGCAAGACAACGTAAAGTAAGGCAAAGCAAGGCAACCTAAAGCAAGGCAACGTAAAGCAAGGCAACGTAAAGCAAGGCAACGTAAAGCAATATAAGCAAGGCAACGTAAAGCAACGTAAAGCAAGGGAAGGCAAGGCAAAGTAAAGCAAGGCAACGTAAAGCAATGTAAAGCAAGGCAACGTAAAGCAACGTAAAGCAAGGTAAGGTAAGGCAACGTAAAGCAAGGCAACGTAAACCAACGTAAAGCAAGGCAAGGCAATGCAACGTAAACCAAGGCAACGTAAAGCAATGTAAAGCAAGGCAACGTAAACCAAGAAAAGCAAGACAAGGCAAGGCAACGTAAAGCAAGACAAGGCAAGGCAACGTAAAGCAAGGCAACGTAAAGCAACTTAAAGCAAGGCAATGAAAAGCAAAGACAAGCAAGGCAAAGTAAAGCAAGGCAAGGCAAGGCAACGTAAAGCAACGTAAAGCAAGGCAAGGCAACATAAAGCAAGGCAAGGCAAGGCAACTTAAAGCAAAGCAAGGCAAGGCAACATAAAGCAAGGAAACGTAAAGCAACGTAAAGCAAGGCAACGTAAAGCAACGTAAAGCAAGGCAAAGTTAAGTAAGGCAACGTAAAGCAACGTAAAGCACGGCAACGTAAAGTAAGGCAACGTAAAGCAACGTAAGGCAACGTAAAGTAAGGCAATGTAAAGCAACGTAAAGCAAGGAAACTTAAAGCAAAGGAACGTAAAGCAAGGCAACGTAAAGTATCGTAAAGCAAGGCAACGTAAAACAAGGCAAAGCAAGGCAAAGCAACGTAAAGAAAGGGAACTTAGGGCAAGGCAACGTAAGGCAACGTAAAGCAACGAAAAGCAATGCAACGTATAGCAAGCCAACGTAAAGCAAGGCAACGTAAGGCAACGTAAAGCAAGGCAACGTAAAGCAAGGCAACGTAAAGCAAGGCAACGTAAGGAAACGTAAAGCAAGGCATCGTAAAGCAACGTAAAGCAAGGCAACGTAAGGCAACGTAAAGTAAAGCAAGGCAACGTAAAGCAACAAAAAGCAAGGCAACGTAAAGCAAAGAAACGTAAGGCAACGTAAAGCAAGGGAACGTAAAGCAAGGAAACGTAAAGCAAGGCAACGTCAAGCAAAGTAAATCAAGGCAACGTAAAGCAATGTAAAGCAAGGCAACGTAAAGCAACGTAAAGCAAGTCAACGTAAAGCAATGCAAGGCAAGGTAACGTAAAGCAAGGCAACGTAAAGCAAAGTAAAGCAAGGCAAGGCAACGTAAAGCAACGTAAAGCAAGGGAACGTTAAGCAAGGCAACGTAAAGCAACGTAAAGCAAAGCAATGTAAAGTAAGGCAACGTAAAGCAAGGCAACGTAAAGCAACGTAAAGCAAGGCAAGTTAAGGCAACGTAAAGCAAGGCAAGGTAAGGCAACGTAAAGCAAGGAAACGTAAAGCAACGTAAAGCAAGGCAACGTAAAGCAAGGCAAGGCAAGGCAACGTAAAGCAAGGCAACGTAAAGCAACGTAAAGTAAGGCAAGGCAAGGCAACGTAAAGCAAGTCAAGGCAAGGCAACGTAAAGCAAATCAAGGCAATGAAACGTAAAGCAAGGCAACGTAAAGCAACGTAAAACAAGGCAACGTAAAGCAACGTAAAGCAAGGCAACTTAAAGTAAGGCAAAGCAAGGCAACGGAAAGCAAGGCAACGTAAAGCAAGGCAACGTAAAGCAACGTAAAGCAAGGCAAGGCAAGGCAAAGTAAAGCAAGGCAACGTAAAGCAATGTAAAGCAAGGCAACGTAAAGCAACGTAAAGCAAGGCAAGGGAAGGCAACGTAAAGCAAGGCAATGTAAAGCAACGTAAAGCAAGGCAACGTAAACCAACGTAAAGCAAGACAAGGCAAGGCAACGTAAAGCAAGGCAAGGCAAGGCAACGTAAAGCAAGGCAACGTAAAGCAAGGCAAGGTAAAGAAAGGCAAGCAAGGCAACTTAAAGCAAGGCAAGCAAGGCAACGTAAAGGAAGTCAAGGCAAGGCAACGTAAAGCAAGGCAACGTAAAGCAACTTAAAACAAGGAAACGTAAAGCAACGTAAAGCAAGGCAACGTAAAGTAAGGCAAAGCAAGGCAACGTAAAGCAAGGCAACGTAAAGCAAGGCAACGTAAAGCAAGGCAACGTAAAGCAACGTAAAGCAAGGCAACTTAAAGCAACGTAAAGCAAGGCAAGGCAAGGCAACGTAAAGCAAGGCAAGGCAAGGCAAGGTAAAGCAAGGCAACATAAAGCAACGTAAATCAAGGCAATGTAAAGCAACGTAAAGCAAGGCAACGTAAAGCAAGGCAAGGCAAGGCAACATAAAGCAAGGCAACGTAAAGCAAGGCAAGGGAAGGCAACGTAAAGCAAAGCAAGGCAAGGCAACGTAAAGCAAGGCAAAGTTAAGTAAGGCAACGTAAAGCAACGTAAAGCAAGGTAACGTAAAATAAGGCAACGTAAAGCAACGTAAGGCAACGTAAAGTAAGGCAACGTAAAGCAACGTAAAGCAAGGAAACGTAAAGCAAGGCAACGTAAAGCAACGTAAAGCAAGGCAACGTAAAGCAACGTAAAGCAAGGCAATGTAAACCAACGTAAAGCAAGGCAAGGCAAGGCAACGTAAATCAAGGCAACGTAAAGCAACGTAAAGCAAGGCAACGTAAAGCAGTGTAACGCAAGGCAAAGTTAAGTAAAGAAACGTAAAGCAACGTAAAGCAGGGCAACGTAAAGTAAGGCAACGTAAAGAAACGTAAAGCAAGGCAACGTAAATTAAGGCAACGTAAAGCAACGTAAGGCAACGTAAAGTAAGGCAACGTAAAGAAACGTAAAGCAAGGCAAAGTAAAGCAAAGTAAAGTAAGACAACGTAAAGTAAGGCAAAGCAAGGCAACCTAAAGCAAGGCAACGTAAAGCAAAGCAACGTAAAGCAACGTAAAGCAAGGCAACGTAAAGCAACGTAAAGCAAGGGAAGGCAAGGCAAATTAAAGTAAGGCAACTTATAGCAATGTAAAGCAAGGCAAGGCAAGGCAAAGTAAAGCAAGGCAACGTAAAGCAATGTAAAGCAAGGCAACGTAAAGCAACGTAAAGCAAGGCAAGGTAAGGCAACGTAAAGCAAGGCAACGTAAAGCAAGGCAACGTAAAGCAAGGCAACGTAAGGAAACGTAAAGCAAGGCAAGGTAAGGCAACGTAAAGCAAGGCAACGTAATGCAAGGCAACGTAAACCAACGTAAAGCAAGGCAAGGCAATGCAACGTAAAGTAAGGCAACGTAAAGCAATGTAAAGCAAGGCAACGTAAACTAAGAAAAGGAAGATAAGGCAAGGCAACGTAAAGCAAGGCAACGTAAAGCAACTTAAAGCAAGGCAATGAAAAGCAAAGTAAAGCAAGGCAAAGTAAAGCAAGGCAAGGCAAGGCAACGTAAAGCAACATAAAGCAATGAAAGGCAACATAAAGCAAGGCAAGGCAAGGCAACGTAAAGCAAAGCAAGGCAAGGCAACGTAAAGCAAGGAAACGTAAAGCAACGTAAAGCAAGGCAACGTAAAGCAACGTAAAGCAAGGCAAAGTTAAGTAAGGCAACGTAAAGCAACGTAAAGCAAGGCAACGTAAAGTAAAGCAACGTAAAGCAAGGCAACGTAAAGTAAGGCAACGTAAACAACGTAAAGCAAGGCAACGTAAAGTACAGCAACGTAAAGCAATGTAAGGCAACGTAAAGTAAGGCAACGTAAAGCAACGTAAAGCAAGGAAAATTAAAGCAAGGCAACGTAAAGCAAGGCAACGTAAAGTATCGTAAAGCAAGGCAACGTAAAGCAAGGCAACGTAAAGCAACGTAAAGAAAGGGAACGTAAAGCAAGGCAACGTAAGGCAACGTAAAGTAACGAAAAGCAAGGCAACGTAAAGCAAGCCAACGTAAAGCAAGGCAACGTAAGGCAACGTAAAGGAAGGCAACGTAAAGCAAGGCAACGTAAAGCAAGGCAACGTAAAGCAAGGCAACGTAAGGAAACGTAAATCAAGGCAACGTAAAGCAACGTAAAGCAAGGCAACGTAAGGCAACGTAAAGTAAAGCAAGGCAACGTAAAGCAACATAAAGCAAGGCAACGTAAAGCAAAGCAACGTAAGGCAACGTAAAGCAAGGGAACGTAAAGCAAGGAAACGTAAAGCAAGGCAACGTAAAGCAAAGTTAATCAAGGCATCGTAAAGCAATGTAAAGCAAGGCAACGTAAAGCAACGTAAAGCAAGTCAACGTAAAGCAATGCAAGGCAAGGTAACGTAAAGCAAGGCAACGTAAAGCAAAGTAAAGCAAGGCAACGTAAAGCAAGGCAACGTAAAGCAACGTAACGCAAAGCAATGTAAAGTAAGGCAACGTAAAGCAAGGCAACGTAAAGCAACGTAAAGCAAGGCAAGGTAAGGCAACGTAAAGAAAGGCAAGGTAAGGCAATGTAAAGCAAGGAAACGTAAAACAACGTAAAGCAAGGCAACGTAAAGCAAGGCAAGGCAAGGCAACGTAAAGCAACGTAAAGTAAGGCAAGGCAAGGCAACGTAAAGCAAGGCAACGTAAAGCAACGTAAAGCAAGGCAAGGCAAGGCAAAGTAAAGCAAGGCAACGTAAAGAAATGTAAAGCAAGGCAACGTAAAGCAACGTAAAGCAAGGCAAGGGAAGGCAACGTAAAGCAAGGCAACGTAAAGCAACGTAAAGCAAGGCAACGTAAACCAACGTAAAGCAAGACAAGGCAAGGCAACGTAAAGCAAGGCAAGGCAAGGCAACGTAAAGCAAGGCAACGTAAAGCAAGGCAAGGTAAAGAAAGGCAAGCAAGGCAACGTAAAGGAAGTCAAGGCAAGGCAACGTAAAGCAAGGCAACGTAAAGCAACATAAGGCAAGGCAACGTAAAGTAAGGCAAAGCAAGGCAACGTAAAACAAGGCAACGTAAAGCAAGGCAACGTAAAGCAACGTAAAGCAAGGCAACTTAAAGCAACGTAAAGCAAGGCAAGGCAAGGCAACGTAAAGCAAGGCAACCTAAAGCAATGTAAAGCAAGGCAACGTAAAGCAACGTAAAGCAAGGCAACGTAAAGCAACGTAAAGCAAGGCAAGGCAAGGCAACGTAAAGCAAGGCAACGTAAAGCAACGTAAAGAAAGGCAACTTAAAGCAACATAAAGCAAGGCAAGTCAAGGCAACGTAAAGCAAGACAACGTAAAGCTACGTAAAGCAAGGCAACGTAAAGCAATGTAAATCAAGGCAATGTAAAGCAACGTAAAGCAAGGCAACGTAAAGCAAGGAAACGTAAAGCAACGTAAAGCAAGGCAACGTAAAGCAAAGTAAAGCAAGGCAAGGCAAGGCAACGTAATGCAAGGCAAGGGAAGGCAACGTAAAGCAAAGCAAGGCAAGGAAAGGTAAAGCAAGGCAACGTAAAGTAAGGCAACGTAAAGCAACGTAAGGCAACGTAAAGTAAGGCAACGTAAAGAAACATAAAGCAAGGAAACGTAAAGCAAGGCAACGTAAAGCAACGTAAAGCAAGGCATCGTAAAGCAACGTAAAGCAAGACAAGGTAAATTAAGGCAAAGTAATGCAACGTAAAGCAGGCAACGTAAAGTAAGGCAAAGTAAAGAAAGCAACGTAACGCAACGTAAAGTAAAGCAACGTAAAGCAACGTAAAGCAAGGCAACGTAAAGCAAGGCAACGTAAAGCAACGTAAAGTAAAGCAACGTAAAGTAAGGCAACGTAATGTAATTTAAAGCAAGGCAACGTAAAGCAAGGCAACATATAGCAAAGTAAAGCAAGGCAACGTAAAGTTAGGCAACGTAAGGCAACGTAAAGTAAGGCAACGTAAAGCAACGTAAGCAAGGCAACGTAAAGCAAGGCAACGTAAAGCAACGTAAAGCAAGGCAACGTAAAGCAACGTAAAGCAATACAACGTAAAGTAAGGCAACGTAAAGCAACGTAAAGCAACGCAACGTAAATCAAGGCAACCGAAAGCAACGTAAAGTAAAGCAACGTAAAGCAACGTAAATCAAGGCAAAGTAAAGCAACGTAAAGAAAGGCAACGTAAAGCAAGGCAACGTAAAGCAACGTAAAGTAAGGCAACGTAAAGTAAGGCAACGTAAGGCAACATAAGGCAAGGCAACGTAAAATAAGGCAACGTAAGGCAACGTAAAGTAAGGCAACGTAAGGCAACGTAAAGTAATGCAAAGTAAAGCAACGTAAAGGAAGGCAACGTAAAGCAAGTCAACGTAAAGAAACGTAAAGCAAGGCAAGGTGAAGTAAGACAACGTAAGGCAACGTAAAGCAAGTCAACGTAAGGCAACATAAAGTAATGCAACGTAAAGCAAGGCAACGTAAAGCAAGGCAACGTAAGGCAACGTAAAGCAAGGCAACGTAAAGCAAGGCAACTTAAAGCAAGGCAACGTAAAGCAAGGCAACGTAAGGAAACGTAAAGCATGGCAACATAAAGCAAGGAAACGTAAAGCAACATAAAGAAAGGCAACGAAAAGCAAGGCAACGTAAGGCAACGTAAGGCAAAGTAAAGCAACATAAAGCAAGGCAACTTAAAGCAACGTAAGGGAACGTAAAGCAAGGCAACGTAAAGCAAGGCATCATAAAGCAACGTAAATCAAGGGAACGTAAAGCAAGGAAACTTAAAGCAAGGCAAAGTAAAGCAAAGTAAATCAAGGCAACGTAAAGGAAGGCAACGTAAGGAAACTTACACCATCGTAAAGCAAGGCAAAGTAAAGCAATGTAAAGCAAGGCGACGTAAAGCAAGGCTACGTAAGGCAACGTAAAGCAACTTAAAGCAATTCAACGTAAAGCAATTCAAGGCAAGGCAACGTAAAGCAAGGCAACGTAAAGCAACATAAAGCAAGGCAACATAAAGCAAGGCAACGTAAAGCAACGTAAAGCAAGGCAACGTAAAGCAAGGCAACGTATAGCAAAGTAAAGCAAGGCAACGTAAAGTAAGGCAACGTAAGGCAACGTAAAGTAAGGCAAAGTAAAGCAACGTAAAGGAAGGCAACGTAAAGCAAGTCAACGTAAAGCAACGTAAAGCAAGGCAACGTGAAGTAAGACAACGTAAGGCAACGTAAAGCAAGGCAACGTAAAGCAACGTAAAGCAAGGCAATGTAAAGCAAGGCAATGTAAGGCAACGTAAAACAAGGCAACAAAAAGCAAGGCAACGTAAAGCAAGCCAACGTAAGGCAACGTAAAGTAAGGCAACGTAAAGCAAGGCAACGTAAAGCAAGGCAACGTAAGGCAACGTAAATCAAGGCACCGTAAAGCAAGGCAACTTAAAGCAAGGCAACGTAAAGCAAGGCAACGTAAGGAAACGTAAAGCATGGCAAAATAAAGCAAGGAAACGTAAAGCAACATAAAGAAAGGCAACGTAAAGCAAGGCAACGTAAAGCAACATAAAGCAAGGCAACGTAAAGCAAGGCAACGTAAGGCAACGTAAAGCAACATAAAGCAAGGCAACTTAAAGCAACGTAAGGTAACGTAAAGCAAGGCAACGTAAAGCAAGGCATCGTAAAGCAACGTAAATCAAGGGAACGTAAAGCAAGGAAACGTAAAGCAAGGCAAAGTAAAGCAAAGTAAATAAAGGCAACGTAAAGGAAGGCAACGTAAGGAAACGTACAGCATCGTAAAGCAAGGCAAAGTAAAGCAAGGCAACGTAAAGCAACGTAAAGAAGGGAACGTAAAGCAAGGCAACGTAAGGCAACGTAAAGCAACTTAAAGCAATTCAACGTAAAGCAATGCAAGGCAAGGCAACGTAAAGGAAGGCAACGTAAAGCTACGTAAAGCAAGGTAAGGCAACGTAAAGCAACGTAAAGCAAGGCAACGTAAAGCAAGGCAACGTAAAGCAACGTAACGCAATGCAACGTAAAGTAAGGCAACGTAAAGTAAGGCAACGTAAAGCAACGTAAAGCAACGTAAAGCAAGGCAAGGTAAGGCAACGTAAAGCAAGGCAACTTAAAGCAACATAAAGCAAGGCAACGTAAACCAAGGCAAGGCAAGGCTACATAAAAAAGGCAAGGTAAAGCAACGTAAAGCAAGGCAAGGCAAGGCAACGTAAAGCAAGGCAACGTAAAGCAACGGAAAGCAAGGCAACGTAAAGCAACGTAAAGCAAGGTAACGTAAAGAAACATAATGCAAGAAAAGGCAAGGAAACGTAAAGCAAGGCAAGGCAACGTAAAGCAAGGCAACGTAAAGCAACGTAAAGCAAGGCAACGTAAAGCAACATAAAGCAAGGCAACGTAAAGCAAGGCAACGTAAAGCAAGACAAGGCAAGGTAAAGGAAGGCAACGTAAAGCAACGCAACGTAAAGCAACGTAAAGCAAGGTAAAGCAACGTAAAGGAAGGCAACGTAAAGCAACGTAAGGCAAACCAACGTAAAGCAACGTAAAGCAAGGTAAAGCAAGGGAAAGCAACGTAAAGCAACATAAAGCAAGGCAACGTAAAGCAACGTAAAGCAAGGCAAAGTAAAGAAAGGTAAAGCAAAGTAAAGCAACGTAAAGCAAGGCAACGTAAAGCAATGTAAAGCTAGGTAAAGCAAGGTAAAGTAACATAAAGAAACGTAAAGCAAGGCAACGTAAAGCAAGGCAATGTAAAGCAAGATAAAGCAAGGTAAAGCAACGTAAAGCAACGCAAATCAAGGCAACGTAAAGGAACGTAAAGCAAGGCTACGTAAAGGAACGTAAAGCAAGGAAACGTAAAGTAAGGCAACGTAAAGTAACGCAACATAAAGCAATGTAAAGCAAGGCAACGTAAAGCAAGGCAAGGCAAGGCAACGTAAAGCAAGGCAACATAAAGCAACGTAAAGCAAGGCAAGTGAAGGCAACGTAAAGCAAGGCAACGTAAAGCAAGGCAAGGTAAACCAACGTAAAGCAAGGCAAGGTAAGACAAAATAAAGCAAGACAACGTAAAGCAACGTAAAGCAAGGCAACGTAAAGCAATGTAAAACAAGGCAACGTAAACCAACGTAAAGCAAGGCAAGGCAAGGCAACGTAAAGCAAGGCAACCTAAGGCAACGTAAAGCAACGTAAAGCAAGAAAATGTAAAGCAACGCAAAGCAAGGCAACGTAACGGAACGTAAAGCAAGGCAACGTAAAGTAACGTAAAGCAAGGAAACGTAACGTAAGGCAAAGTAAAGCAAGGCAACATAAAGCAACGTAAAGCAAGGCAACGTAAAGCAAGGCAAAGCAAGGCAACGTAAAGCAAGGCAACGTAAAGCAACGTAAAGCAAGGCAAGTCAAGGCAAAGTAAAGCATGGCAACATAAAGCAACGTAAAGCAAGGCAAGTCAAGGCAACGTAAAGCAAGGCAACGTAAAGCAACGTAAAGCAAGGCAACATAAACCAACGTAAAGCAAGGCAAGGCAAGGCAACGTAAAGCAAGGCAAGGCAACGTAAAGCAATGCAACGTAAAGCAACGTAAAGCAAGGCAACGTAAAGTATCGTAAAGCAAGGCAACGTAAAGCAACGTAAAGCAAGGCAACGTAAAGCAACGTAAAGCAAGGCAACGTAAAGCAAGGCAACGTAAAGCAAGCCAACGTAAGGCAACGTAAAGGAAGGCAAAGTAAAGCAAGGCAACGTAAAGAAACGTAAAGCAAGGCAACGTAAGGCAACGTAAAGCAACATAAAAAAGGCAACTTAAAGCAAAGTAAGGTAACGTAAAGGAAGGCAACGTAAAGCAAGGCATTGTAAAGCAACGTAAAGCAAGGCAACGTAAAGCAACGTAAAGCAAGGCAAGGCAAGGCAACGTAAATCAAGGCAACGTAAAGCAACGTAAAGCAAGGCAACGTAAAGCAACGTAACGCAAGGCAAAGTTAAGTAAGGCAACGTAAAGCAACGTAAAGCAAGGCAACGTAAAGTAAGGCAACGTAAAGCAACGTAAAGCAAGGCAACGTAAAGTAAGGCAACGTAAAGCAACGTAAGGCAACGTAAAGTAAGGCAACGTAAAGCAACGTAAATCAAGGCAACGTAAAGCAAGGCAACGTAAAGCAAGGCAACTTAAAGCAACGTAAAGCAAGACAACGTAAAGTAAGGCAAAGCAAGGCAACGTAAAGCAAGGCAACGTAAAGCAAGGCAACGTAAAGCAAGGCAACGTAAAGCAACGTAAAGCAAAGCAACGTAAAGCAACGTAAAGCAAGGGAAGGCAAGGCAACGTAAAGCAAGGCAATGTAAAGCAATGTAAAACAAGGCAACGTAAAGCAACGTAAAGCAAGGCAACGGCAAGGCAACGTAAAGCAAGGCAACGTAAACCAAGAAAAGCAAGACAAGGCAAGGCACCGTAAAGCAAGACAAGGCAAGGCAACGTAAAGCAAGGTAACGTAAAGCAACGTAAAGCAAGGCAATGAAAAGCAACGTAAAGCAACGTAAAGCAAGGCAACGTAAAGCAAGGCAACGTAAAGCAACGTAAAGCAAGGCAAGGCAACATAAAGCAAGGCAAGGCAAGGCAACGTAAAGCAAAGTAAGGCAAGGCAACGTAAAGCAAATTAAGGCAAGGCAACGTAAAGCAAGGAAACGTAAAGCAACGTAAAGCAAGGCAACGTAAAGCAACGTAAAGCAAGGCAAAGTTAAGTAAGGCAACGTAAAGCAACGTAAAGCAAGGCAACGTAAAGTAAGGCAACGTAAAGCAACGTAAGGCAACGTAAAGTAAGGCAACGTAAAGCAACGTAAAGCAAGGAAACTTAAAGCAAGGCAACGTAAAGCAAGGCAAAGTAAAGTATCGTAAAGCAAGGCAACGTAAAGCAACGTAAACCAACGTAAAGCAACGTAAAGCAACGTAGAGCAAGGCAACGTAAATAAAGGTAAAGCATGGCAACGTAAAACAACGTAAAGCAAGGCAACGTAAAGCAACGTAAAGCAACGTAAACAAGGCAAATGAAGGCAACGTAAAGCAACGTAAAGCAAGGCAACGTAAAGCAAGGTAAAGCAAGGCAAAGCAACGTAAGGCAAGGTAAAGCAAGGCAACGTAAAGTAAGGTAAAGCAAGGCAAAGCAACGTAAAGCAAGGTAAAGGAAGGCAAGGTAAAGCAAGACAAAGCAAGGTAAAGCAAGGTAAAGCAAGGTAAAGCAATGTAAAGCAAGGTAATGCAAGGTAAAGCAAGGCAACGTAAAGCAACGTAAAGCAAGGCAACTTAAAGCAACATAAAGCAAGGCAACGTAAAGCAAGGCAAGGCAAGGCAACGTAAAGCAAGGCAACGTAGAGAAACATAAGGCAAGGCAACGTAAAGCAACGTAAAGCAAGGCAACGTAAAGCAACGCAACGTAAAGCAACGCAACATAAAGCAACGTAAAGCAACGTAAAGGAAGGCAACGTAAAGCAACGTAAGGCAAACCAATGTAAAGCAACGTAAAGCAAGGTAAAGCAAGGTAAAGCTAGGTAAAGCAACGTAAAGCAAAATAAAGCAAGGCAACGTAAAGCAACGTAAAGCAAGGGAAAGTAAAGAAAGGTAAAGCAAGGTAAAGCAACGTAAAGCAAGGCAACGTATAGCAACGTAAAGGAAGTCAACGTAAAACAACAAAAAGCAAGGCAACGTAAAGCAAGGTAAAGCAAGGTAAAGCAACGTAAAGCAAGGTAAAGCAAGGCAATGTAAAGCAAGGTAAAGCAAGGTAAAGCAAGGCAAAGCAAGGCAACGTAAAGCAAAGTAAAGCAACGAAAAGCAACATAGAGCAAGGCAACGTAAAGCAACGAACAGCAAGGCAACGTAAAGAAACGTAAAGCAACGTAAAGCAAGGTAAAGCAAGGCAACGTAAAGCAAGGCAACGTAAAGCAAGGCAACGTAAAGCAACGTAAAGCAACGTAAAGCAAGGCAACGTAAAGCAAGGGAACGTAAAGCAACGTAAAGCAAGGCAACGTAAAGCAACATAAAGCAAAGAAAAGCAAGGCAAATCAAGGCAACGTAAAGCAACGTAAAGCAAGGCAACGTAAAGCAAGGTAAAGAAAGGCAAAGCAACGTAAGGCAAGGTAAAGAAAGGCAACGTAAAGTAAGGTAAAGCAATGTAAAGCTAGGTAATGCAAGGTAAAGCAAGGCAACGTAAAGCAACGTAAAGAAAGGTAAAGCAATGCAAGGTAAAGCAAGGTAAATCAAGGTAAAGCAAGGCAACGTAAAGCAACGTAAAGCAAGGTAAAGCAAGGCAAGGCAAAGCAAGGTAAAGCAACGTAAAGCAAGGCAACGTAAAGCAAGGCATCGTAAAGGAACGTAAAGCAAGGCTACGTAAAGGAACGTAAAGCAAGGAAATGTAAAGTAAGGCAACCTAAAGCAAGGCAACGTAATGCAACCTAAAGCAAGGCAACGTAAAGCAACGTAAAGACAGGCAACGTAAAGCAACGTAAAGCAAGGCAACGTAAACCAAGGCAACTTAAAGCAACGTAAACCAAGGCAACGTAAAGCAAGGCCACGTAAAGCAACGTAGAGTAAGGAAACGTAAAGGAAGGCAACGTAAAAAAAGGCAACGTAAATCAACGTAAAGGAAGGCAACGTTAAGCAAGGCAACGTAAAGCTACGTAAAGCAAGGCAACGTAAAGTAAGGCAACGTAAAGCAACATAAAGCAAGGCAACCTAAAGCAAGGCAACGTAAAGCAACGTAAAGAAAGGCAACGTAAAGCAAGGCAACGTAAAGCAAGGCAACGTAAAGGAAGGCAACGTAAAGCACGGCAACGTAAAGCAAGGCAACGTAAAGCAACGCAACGTAAAGCACAGCAACGTAAAGCGACGTAAAGCAACTTAAAGCAATTCAACGTAAAGCAATGCAAGGCAAGGCAACGTAAAGCAAGGTAACGTAAAGCTACGTAAATCAAGGCAAGGCAACGTAAAGCAAGTAAAGGCAAGGCAACTTAAAGCAAGTCAAAGCAAGGAAACGTAAAGCAAGGCAACGTAAAGTAACGTAAAACAAGGCAACGTAAAGCAAGGCAAGGCAAGGCAACGTAAAGCAAGGCAACGTAAAACAACGTAAAGCAAGGCAACGTAAAGCAACGTAAAGCAAGGCAAGGCAAGGCAACGTAAAGCAAGGCAACGTAAAGCAACGGAAAGCAAGGCAACGTAAAGCAACGTAAAGCAAGGTAACGTAAAGAAACATAATGCAAGAAAAGGAAAGGAAACGTAAAGCAAGGCAAGGCAACGTAAAGCAAGGCAACGTAAAGCAACGTAAAGCAAGGCAACGTAAAGCAACATAAAGCAAGGCAACGTAAAGCAAGGCAAGTCAAGGTAATGTAAAGCAAGGCAAGGCAAGGCAACGTAAAGCAAGGCAACGTAAAGCAAGACAAGGCAAGGTAAAGGAAGGCAACGTAAAGCAACGCAACGTAAAGCAACGTAAAGCAAGGTAAAGCAACGTAAAGGAAGGCAACGTAAAGCAACGTAAGGCAAACCAACGTAAAGCAACGTAAAGCAAGGTAAAGCAAGGGAAAGCAACGTAAAGCAAGGCAACGTAAAACAACGTAAAGCAAGGCAACGTAAAGCAACGTAAAGCAAGGCAAGGCAAGGCAACATAAAGCAAGGAAACGTAAAGCAACGTAAAGCAAGGCAACGTAAAGCAACGTAAAGCAAGGCAAAGTTAAGTAAGGCAACGTAAAGCAACGTAAAGCACGGCAACGTAAAGTAAGGCAACGTAAAGCAACGTAAGGCAACGTAAAGTAAGGCAATGTAAAGCAACGTAAAGCAAGGAAACTTAAAGCAAAGGAACGTAAAGCAAGGCAACGTAAAGTATCGTAAAGCAAGGCAACGTAAAACAAGGCAAAGCAAGGCAAAGCAACGTAAAGAAAGGGAACTTAGGGCAAGGCAACGTAAGGCAACGTAAAGCAACGAAAAGCAATGCAACGTATAGCAAGCCAACGTAAAGCAAGGCAACGTAAGGCAACGTAAAGCAAGGCAACGTAAAGCAAGGCAACGTAAAGCAAGGCAACGTAAGGAAACGTAAAGCAAGGCATCGTAAAGCAACGTAAAGCAAGGCAACGTAAGGCAACGTAAAGTAAAGCAAGGCAACGTAAAGCAACAAAAAGCAAGGCAACGTAAAGCAAAGAAACGTAAGGCAACGTAAAGCAAGGGAACGTAAAGCAAGGAAACGTAAAGCAAGGCAACGTCAAGCAAAGTAAATCAAGGCAACGTAAAGCAATGTAAAGCAAGGCAACGTAAAGCAACGTAAAGCAAGTCAACGTAAAGCAATGCAAGGCAAGGTAACGTAAAGCAAGGCAACGTAAAGCAAAGTAAAGCAAGGCAAGGCAACGTAAAGCAACGTAAAGCAAGGGAACGTTAAGCAAGGCAACGTAAAGCAACGTAAAGCAAAGCAATGTAAAGTAAGGCAACGTAAAGCAAGGCAACGTAAAGCAACGTAAAGCAAGGCAAGTTAAGGCAACGTAAAGCAAGGCAAGGTAAGGCAACGTAAAGCAAGGAAACGTAAAGCAACGTAAAGCAAGGCAACGTAAAGCAAGGCAAGGCAAGGCAACGTAAAGCAAGGCAACGTAAAGCAACGTAAAGTAAGGCAAGGCAAGGCAACGTAAAGCAAGTCAAGGCAAGGCAACGTAAAGCAAATCAAGGCAATGAAACGTAAAGCAAGGCAACGTAAAGCAACGTAAAACAAGGCAACGTAAAGCAACGTAAAGCAAGGCAACTTAAAGTAAGGCAAAGCAAGGCAACGGAAAGCAAGGCAACGTAAAGCAAGGCAACGTAAAGCAACGTAAAGCAAGGCAAGGCAAGGCAAAGTAAAGCAAGGCAACGTAAAGCAATGTAAAGCAAGGCAACGTAAAGCAACGTAAAGCAAGGCAAGGGAAGGCAACGTAAAGCAAGGCAACGTAAAGCAACGTAAAGCAAGGCAACGTAAACCAACGTAAAGCAAGACAAGGCAAGGCAACGTAAAGCAAGGCAAGGCAAGGCAACGTAAAGCAAGGCAACGTAAAGCAAGGCAAGGTAAAGAAAGGCAAGCAAGGCAACTTAAAGCAAGGCAAGCAAGGCAACGTAAAGGAAGTCAAGGCAAGGCAACGTAAAGCAAGGCAACGTAAAGCAACTTAAAACAAGGAAACGTAAAGCAACGTAAAGCAAGGCAACGTAAAGTAAGGCAAAGCAAGGCAACGTAAAGCAAGGCAACGTAAAGCAAGGCAACGTAAAGCAAGGCAACGTAAAGCAACGTAAAGCAAGGCAACTTAAAGCAACGTAAAGCAAGGCAAGGCAAGGCAACGTAAAGCAAGGCAAGGCAAGGCAAGGTAAAGCAAGGCAACATAAAGCAACGTAAATCAAGGCAATGTAAAGCAACGTAAAGCAAGGCAACGTAAAGCAAGGCAAGGCAAGGCAACATAAAGCAAGGCAACGTAAAGCAAGGCAAGGGAAGGCAACGTAAAGCAAAGCAAGGCAAGGCAACGTAAAGCAAGGCAAAGTTAAGTAAGGCAACGTAAAGCAACGTAAAGCAAGGTAACGTAAAATAAGGCAACGTAAAGCAACGTAAGGCAACGTAAAGTAAGGCAACGTAAAGCAACGTAAAGCAAGGATACGTAAAGCAAGGCAACGTAAAGCAACGTAAAGCAAGGCAACGTAAAGCAACGTAAAGCAAGGCAATGTAAACCAACGTAAAGCAAGGCAAGGCAAGGCAACGTAAATCAAGGCAACGTAAAGCAACGTAAAGCAAGGCAACGTAAAGCAGTGTAACGCAAGGCAAAGTTAAGTAAAGAAACGTAAAGCAACGTAAAGCAGGGCAACGTAAAGTAAGGCAACGTAAAGAAACGTAAAGCAAGGCAACGTAAATTAAGGCAACGTAAAGCAACGTAAGGCAACGTAAAGTAAGGCAACGTAAAGAAACGTAAAGCAAGGCAAAGTAAAGCAAAGTAAAGTAAGACAACGTAAAGTAAGGCAAAGCAAGGCAACCTAAAGCAAGGCAACGTAAAGCAAAGCAACGTAAAGCAACGTAAAGCAAGGCAACGTAAAGCAACGTAAAGCAAGGGAAGGCAAGGCAAATTAAAGTAAGGCAACTTATAGCAATGTAAAGCAAGGCAAGGCAAGGCAAAGTAAAGCAAGGCAACGTAAAGCAATGTAAAGCAAGGCAACGTAAAGCAACGTAAAGCAAGGCAAGGTAAGGCAACGTAAAGCAAGGCAACGTAAAGCAAGGCAACGTAAAGCAAGGCAACGTAAGGAAACGTAAAGCAAGGCAAGGTAAGGCAACGTAAAGCAAGGCAACGTAATGCAAGGCAACGTAAACCAACGTAAAGCAAGGCAAGGCAATGCAACGTAAAGTAAGGCAACGTAAAGCAATGTAAAGCAAGGCAACGTAAACTAAGAAAAGGAAGATAAGGCAAGGCAACGTAAAGCAAGGCAACGTAAAGCAACTTAAAGCAAGGCAATGAAAAGCAAAGTAAAGCAAGGCAAAGTAAAGCAAGGCAAGGCAAGGCAACGTAAAGCAACATAAAGCAATGAAAGGCAACATAAAGCAAGGCAAGGCAAGGCAACGTAAAGCAAAGCAAGGCAAGGCAACGTAAAGCAAGGAAACGTAAAGCAACGTAAAGCAAGGCAACGTAAAGCAACGTAAAGCAAGGCAAAGTTAAGTAAGGCAACGTAAAGCAACGTAAAGCAAGGCAACGTAAAGTAAGGCAACGTAAACAACGTAAAGCAAGGCAACGTAAAGTACAGCAACGTAAAGCAATGTAAGGCAACGTAAAGTAAGGCAACGTAAAGCAACGTAAAGCAAGGAAAATTAAAGCAAGGCAACGTAAAGCAAGGCAACGTAAAGTATCGTAAAGCAAGGCAACGTAAAGCAACGTAAAGAAAGGGAACGTAAAGCAAGGCAACGTAAGGCAACGTAAAGTAACGAAAAGCAAGGCAACGTAAAGCAAGCCAACGTAAAGCAAGGCAACGTAAGGCAACGTAAAGGAAGGCAACGTAAAGCAAGGCAACGTAAAGCAAGGCAACGTAAAGCAAGGCAACGTAAGGAAACGTAAATCAAGGCAACGTAAAGCAACGTAAAGCAAGGCAACGTAAGGCAACGTAAAGTAAAGCAAGGCAACGTAAAGCAACATAAAGCAAGGCAACGTAAAGCAAAGCAACGTAAGGCAACGTAAAGCAAGGGAACGTAAAGCAAGGAAACGTAAAGCAAGGCAACGTAAAGCAAAGTTAATCAAGGCATCGTAAAGCAATGTAAAGCAAGGCAACGTAAAGCAACGTAAAGCAAGTCAACGTAAAGCAATGCAAGGCAAGGTAACGTAAAGCAAGGCAACGTAAAGCAAAGTAAAGCAAGGCAACGTAAAGCAAGGCAACGTAAAGCAACGTAACGCAAAGCAATGTAAAGTAAGGCAACGTAAAGCAAGGCAACGTAAAGCAACGTAAAGCAAGGCAAGGTAAGGCAACGTAAAGAAAGGCAAGGTAAGGCAACGTAAAGCAAGGAAACGTAAAACAACGTAAAGCAAGGCAACGTAAAGCAAGGCAAGGCAAGGCAACGTAAAGCAACGTAAAGTAAGGCAAGGCAAGGCAACGTAAAGCAAGGCAACGTAAAGCAACGTAAAGCAAGGCAAGGCAAGGCAAAGTAAAGCAAGGCAACGTAAAGAAATGTAAAGCAAGGCAACGTAAAGCAACGTAAAGCAAGGCAAGGGAAGGCAACGTAAAGCAAGGCAACGTAAAGCAACGTAAAGCAAGGCAACGTAAACCAACGTAAAGCAAGACAAGGCAAGGCAACGTAAAGCAAGGCAAGGCAAGGCAACGTAAAGCAAGGCAACGTAAAGCAAGGCAAGGTAAAGCAAGGCAAGCAAGGCAACGTAAAGGAAGTCAAGGCAAGGCAACGTAAAGCAAGGCAACGTAAAGCAACATAAGGCAAGGCAACGTAAAGTAAGGCAAAGCAAGGCAACGTAAAACAAGGCAACGTAAAGCAAGGCAACGTAAAGCAACGTAAAGCAAGGCAACTTAAAGCAACGTAAAGCAAGGCAAGGCAAGGCAACGTAAAGCAAGGCAACCTAAAGCAATGTAAAGCAAGGCAACGTAAAGCAACGTAAAGCAAGGCAACGTAAAGCAACGTAAAGCAAGGCAAGGCAAGGCAACGTAAAGCAAGGCAACGTAAAGCAACGTAAAGAAAGGCAACTTAAAGCAACATAAAGCAAGGCAAGTCAAGGCAACGTAAAGCAAGACAACGTAAAGCTACGTAAAGCAAGGCAACGTAAAGCAATGTAAATCAAGGCAATGTAAAGCAACGTAAAGCAAGGCAACGTAAAGCAAGGAAACGTAAAGCAACGTAAAGCAAGGCAACGTAAAGCAAAGTAAAGCAAGGCAAGGCAAGGCAACGTAATGCAAGGCAAGGGAAGGCAACGTAAAGCAAAGCAAGGCAAGGAAAGGTAAAGCAAGGCAACGTAAAGTAAGGCAACGTAAAGCAACGTAAGGCAACGTAAAGTAAGGCAACGTAAAGAAACATAAAGCAAGGAAACGTAAAGCAAGGCAACGTAAAGCAACGTAAAGCAAGGCATCGTAAAGCAACGTAAAGCAAGACAAGGTAAATTAAGGCAAAGTAATGCAACGTAAAGCAGGCAACGTAAAGTAAGGCAAAGTAAAGAAAGCAACGTAACGCAACGTAAAGTAAAGCAACGTAAAGCAACGTAAAGCAAGGCAACGTAAAGCAAGGCAACGTAAAGCAACGTAAAGTAAAGCAACGTAAAGTAAGGCAACGTAATGTAATTTAAAGCAAGGCAACGTAAAGCAAGGCAACATATAGCAAAGTAAAGCAAGGCAACGTAAAGTTAGGCAACGTAAGGCAACGTAAAGTAAGGCAACGTAAAGCAACGTAAGCAAGGCAACGTAAAGCAAGGCAACGTAAAGCAACGTAAAGCAAGGCAACGTAAAGCAACGTAAAGCAATACAACGTAAAGTAAGGCAACGTAAAGCAACGTAAAGCAACGCAACATAAATCAAGGCAACCGAAAGCAACGTAAAGTAAAGCAACGTAAAGCAACGTAAATCAAGGCAAAGTAAAGCAACGTAAAGAAAGGCAACGTAAAGCAAGGCAACGTAAAGCAACGTAAAGTAAGGCAACGTAAAGTAAGGCAACGTAAGGCAACATAAGGCAAGGCAACGTAAAATAAGGCAACGTAAGGCAACGTAAAGCAAGGCAAAGTATAGCAAAGTAAAGCAAGGCAACGTAAAGTAAGGCAACGTAAGGCAACGTAAAGTAATGCAAAGTAAAGCAACGTAAAGGAAGGCAACGTAAAGCAAGTCAACGTAAAGAAACGTAAAGCAAGGCAAGGTGAAGTAAGACAACGTAAGGCAACGTAAAGCAAGTCAACGTAAGGCAACATAAAGTAATGCAACGTAAAGCAAGGCAACGTAAAGCAAGGCAACGTAAGGCAACGTAAAGCAAGGCAACGTAAAGCAAGGCAACTTAAAGCAAGGCAACGTAAAGCAAGGCAACGTAAGGAAACGTAAAGCATGGCAACATAAAGCAAGGAAACGTAAAGCAACATAAAGAAAGGCAACGAAAAGCAAGGCAACGTAAGGCAACGTAAGGCAAAGTAAAGCAACATAAAGCAAGGCAACTTAAATCAACGTAAGGGAACGTAAAGCAAGGCAACGTAAAGCAAGGCATCATAAAGCAACGTAAATCAAGGGAACGTAAAGCAAGGAAACTTAAAGCAAGGCAAAGTAAAGCAAAGTAAATCAAGGCAACGTAAAGGAAGGCAACGTAAGGAAACTTACAGCATCGTAAAGCAAGGCAAAGTAAAGCAATGTAAAGCAAGGCGACGTAAAGCAAGGCTACGTAAGGCAACGTAAAGCAACTTAAAGCAATTCAACGTAAAGCAATTCAAGGCAAGGCAACGTAAAGCAAGGCAACGTAAAGCAACATAAAGCAAGGCAACATAAAGCAAGGCAACGTAAAGCAACGTAAAGCAAGGCAACGTAAAGCAAGGCAACGTATAGCAAAGTAAAGCAAGGCAACGTAAAGTAAGGCAACGTAAGGCAACGTAAAGTAAGGCAAAGTAAAGCAACGTAAAGGAAGGCAACGTAAAGCAAGTCAACGTAAAGCAACGTAAAGCAAGGCAACGTGAAGTAAGACAACGTAAGGCAACGTAAAGCAAGGCAACGTAAAGCAACGTAAAGCAAGGCAATGTAAAGCAAGGCAATGTAAGGCAACGTAAAACAAGGCAACAAAAAGCAAGGCAACGTAAAGCAAGCCAACGTAAGGCAACGTAAAGTAAGGCAACGTAAAGCAAGGCAACGTAAAGCAAGGCAACGTAAGGCAACGTAAATCAAGGCACCGTAAAGCAAGGCAACTTAAAGCAAGGCAACGTAAAGCAAGGCAACGTAAGGAAACGTAAAGCATGGCAAAATAAAGCAAGGAAACGTAAAGCAACATAAAGAAAGGCAACGTAAAGCAAGGCAACGTAAAGCAACATAAAGCAAGGCAACGTAAAGCAAGGCAACGTAAGGCAACGTAAAGCAACATAAAGCAAGGCAACTTAAAGCAACGTAAGGTAACGTAAAGCAAGGCAACGTAAAGCAAGGCATCGTAAAGCAACGTAAATCAAGGGAACGTAAAGCAAGGAAACGTAAAGCAAGGCAAAGTAAAGCAAAGTAAATAAAGGCAACGTAAAGGAAGGCAACGTAAGGAAACGTACAGCATCGTAAAGCAAGGCAAAGTAAAGCAAGGCAACGTAAAGCAACGTAAAGTAGGGAACGTAAAGCAAGGCAACGTAAGGCAACGTAAAGCAACTTAAAGCAATTCAACGTAAAGCAATGCAAGGCAAGGCAACGTAAAGGAAGGCAACGTAAAGCTACGTAAAGCAAGGTAAGGCAACGTAAAGCAACGTAAAGCAAGGCAACGTAAAGCAAGGCAACGTAAAGCAACGTAACGCAATGCAACGTAAAGTAAGGCAACGTAAAGTAAGGCAACGTAAAGCAACGTAAAGCAACGTAAAGCAAGGCAAGGTAAGGCAACGTAAAGCAAGGCAACTTAAAGCAACATAAAGCAAGGCAACGTAAACCAAGGCAAGGCAAGGCTACATAAAAAAGGCAAGGTAAAGCAACGTAAAGCAAGGCAAGGCAAGGCAACGTAAAGCAAGGCAACGTAAAGCAACGGAAAGCAAGGCAACGTAAAGCAACGTAAAGCAAGGTAACGTAAAGAAACATAATGCAAGAAAAGGCAAGGAAACGTAAAGCAAGGCAAGGCAACGTAAAGCAAGGCAACGTAAAGCAACGTAAAGCAAGGCAACGTAAAGCAACATAAAGCAAGGCAACGTAAAGCAAGGCAAGTCAAGGTAATGTAAAGCAAGGCAAGGCAAGGCAACGTAAAGCAAGGCAACGTAAAGCAAGACAAGGCAAGGTAAAGGAAGGCAACGTAAAGCAACGCAACGTAAAGCAACGTAAAGCAAGGTAAAGCAACGTAAAGGAAGGCAACGTAAAGCAACGTAAGGCAAACCAACGTAAAGCAACGTAAAGCAAGGTAAAGCAAGGGAAAGCAACGTAAAGCAACATAAAGCAAGGCAACGTAAAGCAACGTAAAGCAAGGCAAAGTAAAGAAAGGTAAAGCAAAGTAAAGCAACGTAAAGCAAGGCAACGTAAAGCAATGTAAAGCTAGGTAAAGCAAGGTAAAGTAACATAAAGAAACGTAAAGCAAGGCAACGTAAAGCAAGGCAATGTAAAGCAAGATAAAGCAAGGTAAAGCAACGTAAAGCAACGCAAATCAAGGCAACGTAAAGGAACGTAAAGCAAGGCTACGTAAAGGAACGTAAAGCAAGGAAACGTAAAGTAAGGCAACGTAAAGTAACGCAACATAAAGCAATGTAAAGCAAGGCAACGTAAAGCAAGGCAAGGCAAGGCAAAGTAAAGCAAGGCAACATAAAGCAACGTAAAGCAAGGCAAGTGAAGGCAACGTAAAGCAAGGCAACGTAAAGCAAGGCAAGGTAAACCAACGTAAAGCAAGGCAAGGTAAGACAAAATAAAGCAAGACAACGTAAAGCAACGTAAAGCAAGGCAACGTAAAGCAATGTAAAACAAGGCAACGTAAACCAACGTAAAGCAAGGCAAGGCAAGGCAACGTAAAGCAAGGCAACGTAAGGCAACGTAAAGCAACGTAAAGCAAGAAAATGTAAAGCAACGCAAAGCAAGGCAACGTAACGGAACGTAAAGCAAGGCAACGTAAAGTAACGTAAAGCAAGGAAACGTAACGTAAGGCAAAGTAAAGCAAGGCAACATAAAGCAACGTAAAGCAAGGCAACGTAAAGCAAGGCAAAGCAAGGCAACGTAAAGCAAGGCAACGTAAAGCAACGTAAAGCAAGGCAAGTCAAGGCAAAGTAAAGCATGGCAACATAAAGCAACGTAAAGCAAGGCAAGTCAAGGCAACGTAAAGCAAGGCAACGTAAAGCAACGTAAAGCAAGGCAACATAAACCAACGTAAAGCAAGGCAAGGCAAGGCAACGTAAAGCAAGGCAAGGCAACGTAAAGCAATGCAACGTAAAGCAACGTAAAGCAAGGCAACGTAAAGTATCGTAAAGCAAGGCAACGTAAAGCAACGTAAAGCAAGGCAACGTAAAGCAACGTAAAGCAAGGCAACGTAAAGCAAGGCAACGTAAAGCAAGCCAACGTAAGGCAACGTAAAGGAAGGCAAAGTAAAGCAAGGCAACGTAAAGAAACGTAAAGCAAGGCAACGTAAGGCAACGTAAAGCAACATAAAAAAGGCAACTTAAAGCAAAGTAAGGTAACGTAAAGGAAGGCAACGTAAAGCAAGGCATTGTAAAGCAACGTAAAGCAAGGCAACGTAAAGCAACGTAAAGCAAGGCAAGGCAAGGCAACGTAAATCAAGGCAACGTAAAGCAACGTAAAGCAAGGCAACGTAAAGCAACGTAACGCAAGGCAAAGTTAAGTAAGGCAACGTAAAGCAACGTAAAGCAAGGCAACGTAAAGTAAGGCAACGTAAAGCAACGTAAAGCAAGGCAACGTAAAGTAAGGCAACGTAAAGCAACGTAAGGCAACGTAAAGTAAGGCAACGTAAGGCAACGTAAATCAAGGCAACGTAAAGCAAGGCAACGTAAAGCAAGGCAACTTAAAGCAACGTAAAGCAAGACAACGTAAAGTAAGGCAAAGCAAGGCAACGTAAAGCAAGGCAACGTAAAGCAAGGCAACGTAAAGCAAGGCAACGTAAAGCAACGTAAAGCAAAGCAACGTAAAGCAACGTAAAGCAAGGGAAGGCAAGGCAACGTAAAGCAAGGCAATGTAAAGCAATGTAAAACAAGGCAACGTAAAGCAACGTAAAGCAAGGCAACGGCAAGGCAACGTAAAGCAAGGCAACGTAAACCAAGAAAAGCAAGACAAGGCAAGGCACCGTAAAGCAAGACAAGGCAAGGCAACGTAAAGCAAGGTAACGTAAAGCAACGTAAAGCAAGGCAATGAAAAGCAACGTAAAGCAACGTAAAGCAAGGCAACGTAAAGCAAGGCAACGTAAAGCAACGTAAAGCAAGGCAAGGCAACATAAAGCAAGGCAAGGCAAGGCAACGTAAAGCAAAGTAAGGCAAGGCAACGTAAAGCAAGGAAACGTAAAGCAACGTAAAGCAAGGCAACGTAAAGCAACGTAAAGCAAGGCAAAGTTAAGTAAGGCAACGTAAAGCAACGTAAAGCAAGGCAACGTAAAGTAAGGCAACGTAAAGCAACGTAAGGCAACGTAAAGTAAGGCAACGTAAAGCAACGTAAAGCAAGGAAACTTAAAGCAAGGCAACGTAAAGCAAGGCAAAGTAAAGTATCGTAAAGCAAGGCAACGTAAAGCAACGTAAACCAACGTAAAGCAACGTAAAGCAACGTAGAGCAAGGCAACGTAAATAAAGGTAAAGCATGGCAACGTAAAACAACGTAAAGCAAGGCAACGTAAAGCAACGTAAAGCAACGTAAACAAGGCAAATGAAGGCAACGTAAAGCAACGTAAAGCAAGGCAACGTAAAGCAAGGTAAAGCAAGGCAAAGCAACGTAAGGCAAGGTAAAGCAAGGCAACGTAAAGTAAGGTAAAGCAAGGCAAAGCAACGTAAAGCAAGGTAAAGGAAGGCAAGGTAAAGCAAGACAAAGCAAGGTAAAGCAAGGTAAAGCAAGGTAAAGCAATGTAAAGCAAGGTAATGCAAGGTAAAGCAAGGCAACGTAAAGCAACGTAAAGCAAGGCAACTTAAAGCAACATAAAGCAAGGCAACGTAAAGCAAGGCAAGGCAAGGCAACGTAAAGCAAGGCAACGTAGAGAAACATAAGGCAAGGCAACGTAAAGCAACGTAAAGCAAGGCAACGTAAAGCAACGCAACGTAAAGCAACGCAACATAAAGCAACGTAAAGCAACGTAAAGGAAGGCAACGTAAAGCAACGTAAGGCAAACCAATGTAAAGCAACGTAAAGCAAGGTAAAGCAAGGTAAAGCAAGGTAAAGCAACGTAAAGCAAAATAAAGCAAGGCAACGTAAAGCAACGTAAAGCAAGGGAAAGTAAAGAAAGGTAAAGCAAGTTAAAGCAACGTAAAGCAAGGCAACGTATAGCAACGTAAAGGAAGTCAACGTAAAACAACAAAAAGCAAGGCAACGTAAAGCAAGGTAAAGCAAGGTAAAGCAACGTAAAGCAAGGTAAAGCAAGGCAATGTAAAGCAAGGTAAAGCAAGGTAAAGCAAGGCAAAGCAAGGCAACGTAAAGCAAAGTAAAGCAACGAAAAGCAACATAGAGCAAGGCAACGTAAAGCAACGAACAGCAAGGCAACGTAAAGAAACGTAAAGCAACGTAAAGCAAGGTAAAGCAAGGCAACGTAAAGCAAGGCAACGTAAAGCAAGGCAACGTAAAGCAACGTAAAGCAACGTAAAGCAAGGCAACGTAAAGCAAGGGAACGTAAAGCAACGTAAAGCAAGGCAACGTAAAGCAACATAAAGCAAAGAAAAGCAAGGCAAATCAAGGCAACGTAAAGCAACGTAAAGCAAGGCAACGTAAAGCAAGGTAAAGAAAGGCAAAGCAACGTAAGGCAAGGTAAAGAAAGGCAACGTAAAGTAAGGTAAAGCAATGTAAAGCTAGGTAATGCAAGGTAAAGCAAGGCAACGTAAAGCAACGTAAAGAAAGGTAAAGCAATGCAAGGTAAAGCAAGGTAAATCAAGGTAAAGCAAGGCAACGTAAAGCAACGTAAAGCAAGGTAAAGCAAGGCAAGGCAAAGCAAGGTAAAGCAACGTAAAGCAAGGCAACGTAAAGACAGGCAACGTAAAGCAACGTAAAGCAAGGCAACGTAAACCAAGGCAACTTAAAGCAACGTAAACCAAGGCAACGTAAAGCAAGGCCACGTAAAGCAACGTAGAGTAAGGAAACGTAAAGGAAGGCAACGTAAAAAAAGGCAACGTAAATCAACGTAAAGGAAGGCAACGTTAAGCAAGGCAACGTAAAGCTACGTAAAGCAAGGCAACGTAAAGTAAGGCAACGTAAAGCAACATAAAGCAAGGCAACCTAAAGCAAGGCAACGTAAAGCAACGTAAAGAAAGGCAACGTAAAGCAAGGCAACGTAAAGCAAGGCAACGTAAAGGAAGGCAACGTAAAGCACGGCAACGTAAAGCAAGGCAACGTAAAGCAACGCAACGTAAAGCACAGCAACGTAAAGCGACGTAAAGCAACTTAAAGCAATTCAACGTAAAGCAATGCAAGGCAAGGCAACGTAAAGCAAGGTAACGTAAAGCTACGTAAATCAAGGCAAGGCAACGTAAAGCAAGTAAAGGCAAGGCAACTTAAAGCAAGTCAAGGCAAGGAAACGTAAAGCAAGGCAACGTAAAGTAACGTAAAACAAGGCAACGTAAAGCAAGGCAAGGCAAGGCAACGTAAAGCAAGGCAACGTAAAACAACGTAAAGCAAGGCAACGTAAAGCAACGTAAAGCAAGGCAAGGCAAGGCAACGTAAAGCAAGGCAACGTAAAGCAACGGAAAGCAAGGCAACGTAAAGCAACGTAAAGCAAGGTAACGTAAAGAAACATAATGCAAGAAAAGGCAAGGAAACGTAAAGCAAGGCAAGGCAACGTAAAGCAAGGCAACGTAAAGCAACGTAAAGCAAGGCAACGTAAAGCAACATAAAGCAAGGCAACGTAAAGCAAGGCAAGTCAAGGTAATGTAAAGCAAGGCAAGGCAAGGCAACGTAAAGCAAGGCAACGTAAAGCAAGACAAGGCAAGGTAAAGGAAGGCAACGTAAAGCAACGCAACGTAAAGCAACGTAAAGCAAGGTAAAGCAACGTAAAGGAAGGCAACGTAAAGCAACGTAAGGCAAACCAACGTAAAGCAACGTAAAGCAAGGTAAAGCAAGGGAAAGCAACGTAAAGCAACATAAAGCAAGGCAACGTAAAGCAACGTAAAGCAAGGCAAAGTAAAGAAAGGTAAAGCAAAGTAAAGCAACGTAAAGCAAGGCAACGTAAAGCAAGGTAAAGCTAGGTAAAGCAAGGTAAAGTAACATAAAGAAACGTAAAGCAAGGCAACGTAAAGCAAGGCAATGTAAAGCAAGATAAAGCAAGGTAAAGCAACGTAAAGCAACGCAAATCAAGGCAACGTAAAGGAACGTAAAGCAAGGCTACGTAAAGGAACGTAAAGCAAGGAAACGTAAAGTAAGGCAACGTAAAGTAACGCAACATAAAGCAATGTAAAGCAAGGCAACGTAAAGCAAGGCAAGGCAAGGCAAAGTAAAGCAAGGCAACATAAAGCAACGTAAAGCAAGGCAAGTGAAGGCAACGTAAAGCAAGGCAACGTAAAGCAAGGCAAGGTAAACCAACGTAAAGCAAGGCAAGGTAAGACAAAATAAAGCAAGACAACGTAAAGCAACGTAAAGCAAGGCAACGTAAAGCAATGTAAAACAAGGCAACGTAAACCAACGTAAAGCAAGGCAAGGCAAGGCAACGTAAAGCAAGGCAACGTAAGGCAACGTAAAGCAACGTAAAGCAAGAAAATGTAAAGCAACGCAAAGCAAGGCAACGTAACGGAACGTAAAGCAAGGCAACGTAAAGTAACGTAAAGCAAGGAAACGTAACGTAAGGCAAAGTAAAGCAAGGCAACATAAAGCAACGTAAAGCAAGGCAACGTAAAGCAAGGCAAAGCAAGGCAACGTAAAGCAAGGCAACGTAAAGCAACGTAAAGCAAGGCAAGTCAAGGCAAAGTAAAGCATGGCAACATAAAGCAACGTAAAGCAAGGCAAGTCAAGGCAACGTAAAGCAAGGCAACGTAAAGCAACGTAAAGCAAGGCAACATAAACCAACGTAAAGCAAGGCAAGGCAAGGCAACGTAAAGCAAGGCAAGGCAACGTAAAGCAATGCAACGTAAAGCAACGTAAAGCAAGGCAACGTAAAGTATCGTAAAGCAAGGCAACGTAAAGCAACGTAAAGCAAGGCAACGTAAAGCAACGTAAAGCAAGGCAACGTAAAGCAAGGCAACGTAAAGCAAGCCAACGTAAGGCAACGTAAAGGAAGGCAAAGTAAAGCAAGGCAACGTAAAGAAACGTAAAGCAAGGCAACGTAAGGCAACGTAAAGCAACATAAAAAAGGCAACTTAAAGCAAAGTAAGGTAACGTAAAGGAAGGCAACGTAAAGCAAGGCATTGTAAAGCAACGTAAAGCAAGGCAACGTAAAGCAACGTAAAGCAAGGCAAGGCAAGGCAACGTAAATCAAGGCAACGTAAAGCAACGTAAAGCAAGGCAACGTAAAGCAACGTAACGCAAGGCAAAGTTAAGTAAGGCAACGTAAAGCAACGTAAAGCAAGGCAACGTAAAGTAAGGCAACGTAAAGCAACGTAAAGCAAGGCAACGTAAAGTAAGGCAACGTAAAGCAACGTAAGGCAACGTAAAGTAAGGCAACGTAAAGCAACGTAAATCAAGGCAACGTAAAGCAAGGCAACGTAAAGCAAGGCAACTTAAAGCAACGTAAAGCAAGACAACGTAAAGTAAGGCAAAGCAAGGCAACGTAAAGCAAGGCAACGTAAAGCAAGGCAACGTAAAGCAAGGCAACGTAAAGCAACGTAAAGCAAAGCAACGTAAAGCAACGTAAAGCAAGGGAAGGCAAGGCAACGTAAAGCAAGGCAATGTAAAGCAATGTAAAACAAGGCAACGTAAAGCAACGTAAAGCAAGGCAACGGCAAGGCAACGTAAAGCAAGGCAACGTAAACCAAGAAAAGCAAGACAAGGCAAGGCACCGTAAAGCAAGACAAGGCAAGGCAACGTAAAGCAAGGTAACGTAAAGCAACGTAAAGCAAGGCAATGAAAAGCAACGTAAAGCAACGTAAAGCAAGGCAACGTAAAGCAAGGCAACGTAAAGCAACGTAAAGCAAGGCAAGGCAACATAAAGCAAGGCAAGGCAAGGCAACGTAAAGCAAAGTAAGGCAAGGCAACGTAAAGCAAGGAAACGTAAAGCAACGTAAAGCAAGGCAACGTAAAGCAACGTAAAGCAAGGCAAAGTTAAGTAAGGCAACGTAAAGCAACGTAAAGCAAGGCAACGTAAAGTAAGGCAACGTAAAGCAACGTAAGGCAACGTAAAGTAAGGCAACGTAAAGCAACGTAAAGCAAGGAAACTTAAAGCAAGGCAACGTAAAGCAAGGCAAAGTAAAGTATCGTAAAGCAAGGCAACGTAAAGCAACGTAAACCAACGTAAAGCAACGTAAAGCAACGTAGAGCAAGGCAACGTAAATAAAGGTAAAGCATGGCAACGTAAAACAACGTAAAGCAAGGCAACGTAAAGCAACGTAAAGCAACGTAAACAAGGCAAATGAAGGCAACGTAAAGCAACGTAAAGCAAGGCAACGTAAAGCAAGGTAAAGCAAGGCAAAGCAACGTAAGGCAAGGTAAAGCAAGGCAACGTAAAGTAAGGTAAAGCAAGGCAAAGCAACGTAAAGCAAGGTAAAGGAAGGCAAGGTAAAGCAAGACAAAGCAAGGTAAAGCAAGGTAAAGCAAGGTAAAGCAATGTAAAGCAAGGTAATGCAAGGTAAAGCAAGGCAACGTAAAGCAACGTAAAGCAAGGCAACTTAAAGCAACATAAAGCAAGGCAACGTAAAGCAAGGCAAGGCAAGGCAACGTAAAGCAAGGCAACGTAGAGAAACATAAGGCAAGGCAACGTAAAGCAACGTAAAGCAAGGCAACGTAAAGCAACGCAACGTAAAGCAACGCAACATAAAGCAACGTAAAGCAACGTAAAGGAAGGCAACGTAAAGCAACGTAAGGCAAACCAATGTAAAGCAACGTAAAGCAAGGTAAAGCAAGGTAAAGCAAGGTAAAGCAACGTAAAGCAAAATAAAGCAAGGCAACGTAAAGCAACGTAAAGCAAGGGAAAGTAAAGAAAGGTAAAGCAAGTTAAAGCAACGTAAAGCAAGGCAACGTATAGCAACGTAAAGGAAGTCAACGTAAAACAACAAAAAGCAAGGCAACGTAAAGCAAGGTAAAGCAAGGTAAAGCAACGTAAAGCAAGGTAAAGCAAGGCAATGTAAAGCAAGGTAAAGCAAGGTAAAGCAAGGCAAAGCAAGGCAACGTAAAGCAAAGTAAAGCAACGAAAAGCAACATAGAGCAAGGCAACGTAAAGCAACGAACAGCAAGGCAACGTAAAGAAACGTAAAGCAACGTAAAGCAAGGTAAAGCAAGGCAACGTAAAGCAAGGCAACGTAAAGCAAGGCAACGTAAAGCAACGTAAAGCAACGTAAAGCAAGGCAACGTAAAGCAAGGGAACGTAAAGCAACGTAAAGCAAGGCAACGTAAAGCAACATAAAGCAAAGAAAAGCAAGGCAAATCAAGGCAACGTAAAGCAACGTAAAGCAAGGCAACGTAAAGCAAGGTAAAGAAAGGCAAAGCAACGTAAGGCAAGGTAAAGAAAGGCAACGTAAAGTAAGGTAAAGCAATGTAAAGCTAGGTAATGCAAGGTAAAGCAAGGCAACGTAAAGCAACGTAAAGAAAGGTAAAGCAATGCAAGGTAAAGCAAGGTAAATCAAGGTAAAGCAAGGCAACGTAAAGCAACGTAAAGCAAGGTAAAGCAAGGCAAGGCAAAGCAAGGTAAAGCAACGTAAAGCAAGGCAACGTAAAGCAAGGCATCGTAAAGGAACGTAAAGCAAGGCTACGTAAAGGAACGTAAAGCAAGGAAATGTAAAGTAAGGCAACCTAAAGCAAGGCAACGTAATGCAACCTAAAGCAAGGCAACGTAAAGCAACGTAAAGACAGGCAACGTAAAGCAACGTAAAGCAAGGCAACGTAAACCAAGGCAACTTAAAGCAACGTAAACCAAGGCAACGTAAAGCAAGGCCACGTAAAGCAACGTAGAGTAAGGAAACTTAAAGGAAGGCAACGTAAAAAAAGGCAACGTAAATCAACGTAAAGGAAGGCAACGTTAAGCAAGGCAACGTAAAGCTACGTAAAGCAAGGCAACGTAAAGTAAGGCAACGTAAAGCAACATAAAGCAAGGCAACCTAAAGCAAGGCAACGTAAAGCAACGTAAAGAAAGGCAACGTAAAGCAAGGCAACGTAAAGCAAGGCAACGTAAAGGAAGGCAACGTAAAGCACGGTAACGTAAAGCAAGGCAACGTAAAGCAACGCAACGTAAAGCACAGCAACGTAAAGCGACGTAAAGCAACTTAAAGCAATTCAACGTAAAGCAATGCAAGGCAAGGCAACGTAAAGCAAGGTAACGTAAAGCTACGTAAATCAAGGCAAGGCAACGTAAAGCAAGTAAAGGCAAGGCAACTTAAAGCAAGTCAAAGCAAGGAAACGTAAAGCAAGGCAACGTAAAGTAACGTAAAACAAGGCAACGTAAAGCAAGGCAAGGCAAGGCAACGTAAAGCAAGGCAACGTAAAACAACGTAAAGCAAGGCAACGTAAAGCAACGTAAAGCAAGGCAAGGCAAGGCAACGTAAAGCAAGGCAACGTAAAGCAACGGAAAGCAAGGCAACGTAAAGCAACGTAAAGCAAGGTAACGTAAAGAAACATAATGCAAGAAAAGGAAAGGAAACGTAAAGCAAGGCAAGGCAACGTAAAGCAAGGCAACGTAAAGCAACGTAAAGCAAGGCAACGTAAAGCAACATAAAGCAAGGCAACGTAAAGCAAGGCAAGTCAAGGTAATGTAAAGCAAGGCAAGGCAAGGCAACGTAAAGCAAGGCAACGTAAAGCAAGACAAGGCAAGGTAAAGGAAGGCAACGTAAAGCAACGCAACGTAAAGCAACGTAAAGCAAGGTAAAGCAACGTAAAGGAAGGCAACGTAAAGCAACGTAAGGCAAACCAACGTAAAGCAACGTAAAGCAAGGTAAAGCAAGGGAAAGCAACGTAAAGCAACATAAAGCAAGGCAACGTAAAGCAACGTAAAGCAAGGCAAAGTAAAGAAAGGTAAAGCAAAGTAAAGCAACGTAAAGCAAGGCAACGTAAAGCAAGGTAAAGCTAGGTAAAGCAAGGTAAAGTAACATAAAGAAACGTAAAGCAAGGCAACGTAAAGCAAGGCAATGTAAAGCAAGATAAAGCAAGGTAAAGCAACGTAAAGCAACGCAAATCAAGGCAACGTAAAGGAACGTAAAGCAAGGCTACGTAAAGGAACGTAAAGCAAGGAAACGTAAAGTAAGGCAACGTAAAGTAACGCAACATAAAGCAATGTAAAGCAAGGCAACGTAAAGCAAGGCAAGGCAAAGTAAAGCAAGGCAACATAAAGCAACGTAAAGCAAGGCAAGTGAAGGCAACGTAAAGCAAGGCAACGTAAAGCAAGGCAAGGTAAACCAACGTAAAGCAAGGCAAGGTAAGACAAAATAAAGCAAGACAACGTAAAGCAACGTAAAGCAAGGCAACGTAAAGCAATGTAAAACAAGGCAACGTAAACCAACGTAAAGCAAGGCAAGGCAAGGCAACGTAAAGCAAGGCAACGTAAGGCAACGTAAAGCAACGTAAAGCAAGAAAATGTAAAGCAACGCAAAGCAAGGCAACGTAACGGAACGTAAAGCAAGGCAACGTAAAGTAACGTAAAGCAAGGAAACGTAACGTAAGGCAAAGTAAAGCAAGGCAACATAAAGCAACGTAAAGCAAGGCAACGTAAAGCAAGGCAAAGCAAGGCAACGTAAAGCAAGGCAACGTAAAGCAACGTAAAGCAAGGCAAGTCAAGGCAAAGTAAAGCATGGCAACATAAAGCAACGTAAAGCAAGGCAAGTCAAGGCAACGTAAAGCAAGGCAACGTAAAGCAACGTAAAGCAAGGCAACGTAAACCAACGTAAAGCAAGGCAAGGCAAGGCAACGTAAAGCAAGGCAAGGCAACGTAAAGCAATGCAACGTAAAGCAACGTAAAGCAAGGCAACGTAAAGTATCGTAAAGCAAGGCAACGTAAAGCAACGTAAAGCAAGGCAACGTAAAGCAACGTAAAGCAAGGCAACGTAAAGCAAGGCAACGTAAAGCAAGCCAACGTAAGGAAACGTAAAGGAAGGCAAAGTAAAGCAAGGCAACGTAAAGAAACGTAAAGCAAGGCAACGTAAGGCAACGTAAAGCAACATAAAAAAGGCAACTTAAAGCAAAGTAAGGTAACGTAAAGGAAGGCAACGTAAAGCAAGGCATTGTAAAGCAACGTAAAGCAAGGCAACGTAAAGCAACGTAAAGCAAGGCAAGGCAAGGCAACGTAAATCAAGGCAACGTAAAGCAACGTAAAGCAAGGCAACGTAAAGCAACGTAACGCAAGGCAAAGTTAAGTAAGGCAACGTAAAGCAACGTAAAGCAAGGCAACGTAAAGTAAGGCAACGTAAAGCAACGTAAAGCAAGGCAACGTAAAGTAAGGCAACGTAAAGCAACGTAAGGCAACGTAAAGTAAGGCAACGTAAAGCAACGTAAATCAAGGCAACGTAAAGCAAGGCAACGTAAAGAAAGGCAACTTAAAGCAACATAAAGCAAGACAACGTAAAGTAAGGCAAAGCAAGGCAACGTAAAGCAAGGCAACGTAAAGCAAGGCAACGTAAAGCAAGGCAACGTAAAGCAACGTAAAGCAAAGCAACGTAAAGCAACGTAAAGCAAGGGAAGGCAAGGCAACGTAAAGCAAGGCAATGTAAAGCAATGTAAAACAAGGCAACGTAAAGCAACGTAAAGCAAGGCAACGGCAAGGCAACGTAAAGCAAGGCAACGTAAACCAAGAAAAGCAAGACAAGGCAAGGCACCGTAAAGCAAGACAAGGCAAGGCAACGTAAAGCAAGGTAACGTAAAGCAACGTAAAGCAAGGCAATGAAAAGCAACGTAAAGCAACGTAAAGCAAGGCAACGTAAAGCAAGGCAACGTAAAGCAACATAAAGCAAGGCAAGGCAACATAAAGCAAGGCAAGGCAAGGCAACGTAAAGCAAAGTAAGGCAAGGCAACGTAAAGCAAGGAAACGTAAAGCAACGTAAAGCAAGGCAACGTAAAGCAACGTAAAGCAAGGCAAAGTTAAGTAAGGCAACGTAAAGCAACGTAAGGCAACGTAAAGTAAGGCAACGTAAAGCAACGTAAAGCAAGGAAACTTAAAGCAAGGCAACGTAAAGCAAGGCAAAGTAAAGTATCGTAAAGCAAGGCAACGTAAAGCAACGTAAAGCAACGTAAACAAGGCAAATGAAGGCAACGTAAAGCAACGTAAAGCAAGGCAACGTAAAGCAAGGTAAAGCAAGGCAAAGCAACGTAAGGCAAGGTAAAGCAAGGCAACGTAAAGTAAGGTAAAGCAAGGCAAAGCAACGTAAAGCAAGGTAAAGGAAGGCAAGGTAAAGCAAGACAAAGCAACGTAAAGCAAGGTAAAGCAAGGTAAAGCAATGTAAAGCAAGGTAATGCAAGGTAAAGCAAGGCAACGTAAAGCAACGTAAAGCAAGGCAACGTAAAGCAACGTAAAGCAAGGTAAAGCAAGGGAAGGCAAAGCAAGGTAAAGCAACGTAAGCAAGGCAAGGTAAAGCAAGGCATCGTAAAGGAAGGTAAAGTAAGGAAACGTAAAGTAAGGCAACGTAAAGCAAGGCAACGTAATGCAACCTAAAGCAAGGCAACGTAAAGCAACGTAAAGCCAGGCAACGTAAAGCAACGTAAAGCAAGGCAACGTAAATTAAGGCAACTTAAAGCAACGTAAACCAAGGCAACGTAAAGCAAGGCCGCGTAAAGCAACGTAAAGTAAGGAAACGTAAAGCAAGGCAACGTAAAGCAAGGCAACGTAAATCATCGTAAAGGAAGGCAACGTAAAGCAAGGCAACGTAAAGCTACGTAAAGCAAGGCAACGTAAAGTAAGGCAACGTAAAGCAACATAAAGCAAGGCAACGTAAAGCAACGTAAAGCAAGGCAACTTAAAGCAAGGCAACGTAAAGCAAGGCAACGTAAAGGAAGGAAACGTAAAGCAACGTAATGTAAGGCAACGTAAAGCAAGGCAACGTAAAGGAACGCAACTTAAAGCATGGCAACGTAAAGCAACGTAGAGCAAGGCAAAGTAAAGAAAGGAAACGTAAAGCAATGTATAGCAAGGCAACTTAAAATAAGGCAACGTAAGGCAACGTAAAGCAACATGAAGCAAGGCAACGTAAAGCAAGGCAACGTAAGGTACCGTAAAACAAGGCAAGTTAAAGCAAGGCAACTTAAAGCAACGAAAAGCAAGGCAATGCAAGGCAACGTAAAGCAAGGCAACGTAAAGCAAGGCAACGTAAAGCAACGTAAAGCAAGACAACGTAAAACAAGGCAACTTAAAGCAACGTAAAGCAAGGCCACGTAAGGCAACGTAAAGCATGGCAAAGTTAAGCAAGGCAAAGTAAAGTAAGGCAACGTAAAGCATGGCAACGTAAAGCAACGTAAAGCAAGGAAACGTAAAGGAACGTAAATTAAGGCAACGTAAAGAAAGGCAACGTAATGCAAAGTAAAGCATCGTAAAGCAAAGCAACGTAAAGCAACGTAAAGCAAGGCAACATAAAACTACGCAACGTAAGGCAACGTAAAGCAAGGCAACGTAAAGCAAGGCAACGTAAAGCAAAGTAAAGCAAGGCAACGTAAAGCAAGGCAACGTAAGACAACGTAAAGCAACGTAAAGGAAGAAAACGTAAAGCAAGGCAACGTAAAGAAATGTAAAACAATGCAACTTAAAGAAAGGCAACGTAAGGCAACCTAAAGCAACGTAAAGTAAGGCAACGTAAAGCAATGCAAAGCAAGGCAACGTAAAGGAACGTAAACCAAGGAAACGTAAAGTAAGGCAACGTAAAGTAAGGCAACGTAAAGCCAGGCAACATAAAGCAACGTAAAGCAAGGCAACGTAAAGCAAGGCAAGGCAAGGCAACGTAAAGCAAGGCAACGTAAAGCAACGTAAAGCAAGGCAAGTCAAGGCAATGTAAAGCAAGGCAACGTAAAGGAACGTAAAGCAAGGCAACGTAAACCAACGTAAAGCAAGGCAATGTAAAGCAACGTAAAGCAAGGCAACGTAAAGCAAGGAAACGTAAAGCAACGTAAAGCAAGGCAACGTAAAGCAAAGTAAAGCAAGGCAAGGCAAGGCAACGTAATGCAAGGCAAGGGAAGGCAACGTAAAGCAAAGCAAGGCAAGGAAAGGTAAAGCAAGGCAACGTAAAGTAAGGCAACGTAAAGCAATGTAAGGCAACGTAAAGTAAGGCAACGTAAAGAAACATAAAGCAAGGAAACGTAAAGCAAGGCAACGTAAAGCAACGTAAAGCAAGGCATCGTAAAGCAACGTAAAGCAAGACAAGGTAAATTAAGGCAAAGTAATGCAACGTAAAGCAGGCAACGTAAAGCAAGGCAAAGTAAAGAAAGCAACGTAACGCAACGTAAAGTAAAGCAACGTAAAGCAACGTAAAGCAAGGCAACGTAAAGCAAGGCAACGTAAAGCAACGTAAAGTAAAGCAACGTAAAGTAAGGCAACGTAATGTAATTTAAAGCAAGGCAACGTAAAGCAAGGCAACATATAGCAAAGTAAAGCAAGGCAACGTAAAGTTAGGCAACGTAAGGCAACGTAAAGTAAGGCAACGTAAAGCAACGTAAAGCAAGGCAACGTAAAGCAAGGCAACGTAAAGCAACGTAAAGCAAGGCAACGTAAAGCAACGTAAAGCAATACTACGTAAAGTAAGGCAACGTAAAGCAACGTAAAGCAACGCAACGTAAATCAAGGCAACCGAAACAACGTAAAGTAAAGCAACGTAAAGCAACGTAAATCAAGGCAAAGTAAAGCAACGTAAAGAAAGGCAACGTAAAGCAAGGCAACGTAAAGCAACGTAAAGTAAGGCAACGTAAAGTAAGGCAACGTAAGGCAACATAAGGCAAGGCAACGTAAAATAAGGCAACGTAAGGCAACGTAAAGCAAGGCAAAGTATAGCAAAGTAAAGCAAGGCAACGTAAAGTAAGGCAACGTAAGGCAACGTAAAGTAATGCAAAGTAAAGCAACGTAAAGGAAGGCAACGTAAAGCAAGTCAACGTAAAGAAACGTAAAGCAAGGCAACGTGAAGTAAGACAACGTAAGGCAACGTAAAGCAAGTCAACGTAAGGCAACATAAAGTAATGCAACGTAAAGCAAGGCAACGTAAAGCAAGGCATCATAAAGCAACGTAAATCAAGGGAACGTAAAGCAAGGAAACTTAAAGCAAGGCAAAGTAAAGCAAAGTAAATCAAGGCAACGTAAAGGAAGGCAACGTAAGGAAACTTACAGCATCGTAAAGCAAGGCAAAGTAAAGCAAGGCAAAGTAAAGCAATGTAAAGCAAGGCGACGTAAAGCAAGGCTACGTAAGGCAACGTAAAGCAACTTAAAGCAATTCAACGTAAAGCAATTCAAGGCAAGGCAACGTAAAGCAAGGCAACGTAAAGCAACATAAAGCAAGGCAACATAAAGCAAGGCAACGTAAAGCAACGTAAAGCAAGGCAACGTATAGCAAAGTAAAGCAAGGCAACGTAAAGTAAAGCAACGTAAGGCAACGTAAAGTAAGGCAAAGTAAAGCAACGTAAAGGAAGGCAACGTAAAGCAAGTCAACGTAAAGCAACGTAAAGCAAGGCAACGTGAAGTAAGACAACGTAAGGCAACGTAAAGCAAGGCAACGTAAAGCAACGTAAAGCAAGGCAATGTAAAGCAAGGCAATGTAAGGCAACGTAAAACAAGGCAACAAAAAGCAAGGCAACGTAAAGCAAGCCAACGTAAGGCAACGTAAAGTAAGGCAACGTAAAGCAAGGCAACGTAAAGCAAGGCAACGTAAGGCAACGTAAATCAAGGCACCGTAAAGCAAGGCAACTTAAAGCAAGGCAACGTAAAGCAAGGCAACGTAAGGAAACGTAAAGCATGGCAAAATAAAGCAAGGAAACGTAAAGCAACATAAAGAAAGGCAACGTAAAGCAAGGCAACGTAAAGCAACATAAAGCAAGGCAACGTAAAGCAAGGCAACGTAAGGCAACGTAAAGCAACATAAAGCAAGGCAACTTAAAGCAACGTAAGGTAACGTAAAGCAAGGCATCGTAAAGCAACGTAAATCAAGGGAACGTAAAGCAAGGAAACGTAAAGCAAGGCAAAGTAAAGCAAAGTAAATAAAGGCAACGTAAAGGAAGGCAACGTAAGGAAACGTACAGCATCGTAAAGCAAGGCAAAGTAAAGCAAGGCAACGTAAAGCAACGTAAAGTAGGGAACGTAAAGCAAGGCAACGTAAGGCAACGTAAAGCAACTTAAAGCAATTCAACGTAAAGCAATGCAAGGCAAGGCAACGTAAAGGAAGGCAACGTAAAGCTACGTAAATCAAGGTAAGGCAACGTAAAGCAACGTAAAGCAAGGCAACGTAAAGCAAGGCAACGTAAAGCAACGTAACGCAATGCAACGTAAAGTAAGGCAACGTAAAGTAAGGCAACGTAAAGCAACGTAAAGCAACGTAAAGCAAGGCAAGGTAAGGCAACGTAAAGCAAGGCAACTTAAAGCAACATAAAGCAAGGCAACGTAAACCAAGGCAAGGCAAGGCTACATAAAAAAGGCAAGGTAAAGCAACGTAAAGCAAGGCAAGGCAACGTAAAGCAAGTAAAGGCAATGCAACGTAAAGCAATTCAAGGCAAGGAAACGTAAAGCAAGGCAACGTAAAGCAACGTAAAACATGGCAACGTAAAGCAACCTAAAGCAAGGCAAGGCAAGGCAACGTAAAGCAAGTAAAGGCAAAGCAACGTAAAGCAATTCAAGGCAAGGAAACGTAAAGCAAGGCAACGTAAAGCAACGTAAAACATGGCAACGTAAAGCAACGTAAAGCAAGGCAAGGCAAGGCAACGTAAAGCAAGGCAACGTAAAGCAACGTAAAGCAAGGAAACGTAAAGCAACGTAAAGCAAGGTAACGTAAAGAAACATAATGCAAGAAAAGGCAAGGAAACGTAAAGCAAGGCAAGGCAACGTAAAGCAAGGCAACGTAAAGCAACGTAAAGCAAGGCAACTTAAAGCAACATAAAGCAAGGCAACGTAAAGCAAGGCAAGGCAAGGCAACGTAAAGCAAGGCAACGTAGAGAAACATAAGGCAAGGCAACGTAAAGCAACGTAAAGCAAGGCAACGTAAAGCAAGGCAACGTAAAGCAACGCAACATAAAGCAACGTAAAGCAACGTAAAGGAAGGCAACGTAAAGCAACGTAAGGCAAACCAATGTAAAGCAACGTAAAGCAAGGTAAAGCAAGGTAAAGCAACGTAAAGCAACGTAAAGCAAAATAAAGCAAGGCAACGTAAAGCAACGTAAAGCAAGGGAAAGTAAAGAAAGGTAAAGCAAGGTAAAGCAACGTAAAGCAAGGCAACGTATAGCAACGTAAAGGAAGTCAACGTAAAACAACATAAAGCAAGGCAACGTAAAGCAATGTAAAGCAAGGTAAAGCAACGTAAAGCAAGGTAAAGCAAGGAAATGTAAAGCAAGGTAAAGCAAGGTAAAGCAAGGCAAAGCAAGGCAACGTAAAGCAAGGTAAAGCAAGGCAACGTAAAGCAAAGTAAAGCAACGAAAAGCAACGTAGAGCAAGGCAACGTAAAGCAACGAACAGCAAGGCAACGTAAAGAAACGTAAAGCAACGTAAAGCAAGGTAAAGCAAGGCAACGTAAAGCAAGGCAACGTAAAGCAAGGCAACGTAAAGCAACGTAAAGCAACGTAAAGCAACGTATAGAAAGGCAACGTAAATAAAGGTAAAGCATGGCAACGTAAAGCAACGTAAAGCAAGGCAACGTAAAGCAACATAAAGCAAAGAAAAGCAAGGCAAATCAAGGCAACGTAAAGCAACGTAAAGCAAGGCAACGTAAAGCAAGGTAAAGAAAGGCAAAGCAACGTAAGGCAAGGTAAAGAAAGGCAACGTAAAGTAAGGTAAAGCAATGTAAAGCTAGGTAATGCAAGGTAAAGCAAGGCAACGTAAAGCAACGTAAAGAAAGGTAAAGCAATGCAAGGTAAAGCAAGGTAAATCAAGGTAAAGCAAGGCAACGTAAAGCAACGTAAAGCAAGGTAAAGCAAGGCAAGGCAAAGCAAGGTAAAGCAACGTAAAGCAAGGCATCGTAAAGGAACGTAAAGCAAGGAAATGTAAAGTAAGGCAACCTAAAGCAAGGCAACGTAATGCAACCTAAAGCAAGGCAACGTAAAGCAACGTAAAGACAGGCAACGTAAAGCAACGTAAAGCAAGGCAACGTAAACCAAGGCAACTTAAAGCAACGTAAACCAAGGCAACGTAAATCAAGGCCACGTAAAGCAACGTAGAGTAAGGAAACGTAAAGGAAGGCAACGTAAAAAAAGGCAACGTAAATCAACGTAAAGGAAGGCAACGTTAAGCAAGGCAACGTAAAGCTACGTAAAGCAAGGCAACGTAAAGTAAGGCAACGTAAAGCAACATAAAGCAAGGCAACCTAAAGCAAGGCAACGTAAAGCAACGTAAAGAAAGGCAACGTAAAGCAAGGCAACGTAAAGCAAGGCAACGTAAAGGAAGGCAACGTAAAGCACGGCAACGTAAAGCAAGGCAACGTAAAGCAACGCAACGTAAAGCACAGCAACGTAAAGCGACGTAAAGCAACTTAAAGCAATTCAACGTAAAGCAATGCAAGGCAAGGCAACGTAAAGCAAGGTAACGTAAAGCTACGTAAATCAAGGCAAGGCAACGTAAAGCAAGTAAAGGCAAGGCAACTTAAAGCAAGTCAAGGCAAGGAAACGTAAAGCAAGGCAACGTAAAGTAACGTAAAACAAGGCAACGTAAAGCAAGGCAAGGCAAGGCAACGTAAAGCAAGGCAACGTAAAGCAACGTAAAGCAAGGCAACGTAAAGCAACGTAAAGCAAGGCAAGGCAAGGCAACGTAAAGCAAGGCAACGTAAAGCAACGGAAAGCAAGGCAACGTAAAGCAACGTAAAGCAAGGTAACGTAAAGAAACATAATGCAAGAAAAGGCAAGGAAACGTAAAGCAAGGCAAGGCAACGTAAAGCAAGGCAACGTAAAGCAACGTAAAGCAAGGCAACGTAAAGCAACATAAAGCAAGGCAACGTAAAGCAAGGCAAGTCAAGGTAATGTAAAGCAAGGCAAGGCAAGGCAACGTAAAGCAAGGCAACGTAAAGCAAGACAAGGCAAGGTAAAGGAAGGCAACGTAAAGCAACGCAACGTAAAGCAACGTAAAGCAAGGTAAAGCAACGTAAAGGAAGGCAACGTAAAGCAACGTAAGGCAAACCAACGTAAAGCAACGTAAAGCAAGGTAAAGCAAGGGAAAGCAACGTAAAGCAACATAAAGCAAGGCAACGTAAAGCAACGTAAAGCAAGGCAAAGTAAAGAAAGGTAAAGCAAAGTAAAGCAACGTAAAGCAAGGCAACGTAAAGCAAGGTAAAGCTAGGTAAAGCAAGGTAAAGTAACATAAAGAAACGTAAAGCAAGGCAACGTAAAGCAAGGCAATGTAAAGCAAGATAAAGCAAGGTAAAGCAACGTAAAGCAACGCAAATCAAGGCAACGTAAAGGAACATAAAGCAAGGCTACGTAAAGGAACGTAAAGCAAGGAAACGTAAAGTAAGGCAACGTAAAGTAACGCAACATAAAGCAATGTAAAGCAAGGCAACGTAAAGCAAGGCAAGGCAAGGCAACGTAAAGCAAGGCAACATAAAGCAACGTAAAGCAAGGCAAGTGAAGGCAACGTAAAGCAAGGCAACGTAAAGCAAGGCAAGGTAAACCAACGTAAAGCAAGGCAAGGTAAGACAAAATAAAGCAAGACAACGTAAAGCAACGTAAAGCAAGGCAACGTAAAGCAATGTAAAACAAGGCAACGTAAACCAACGTAAAGCAAGGCAAGGCAAGGCAACGTAAAGCAAGGCAACGTAAGGCAACGTAAAGCAACGTAAAGCAAGAAAATGTAAAGCAACGCAAAGCAAGGCAACGTAACGGAACGTAAAGCAAGGCAACGTAAAGTAACGTAAAGCAAGGAAACGTAACGTAAGGCAAAGTAAAGCAAGGCAACATAAAGCAACGTAAAGCAAGGCAACGTAAAGCAAGGCAAAGCAAGGCAACGTAAAGCAAGGCAACGTAAAGCAAGGCAACGTAAAGCAACGTAAAGCAAGGCAAGTCAAGGCAACGTAAAGCAAGGCAACGTAAAGCAACGTAAAGCAAGGCAACGTAAACCAACGTAAAGCAAGGCAAGGCAAGGCAACGTAAAGCAAGGCAAGGCAACGTAAAGCAATGCAACGTAAAGCAACGTAAAGCAAGGCAACGTAAAGTATCGTAAAGCAAGGCAACGTAAAGCAACGTAAAGCAAGGCAACGTAAAGCAACGTAAAGCAAGGCAACGTAAAGCAAGGCAACGTAAAGCAAGCCAACGTAAGGCAACGTAAAGGAAGGCAAAGTAAAGCAAGGCAACGTAAAGCAACGTAAAGCAAGGCAACGTAAGGCAACGTAAAGCAACATAAAAAAGGCAACTTAAAGCAAAGTAAGGTAACGTAAAGGAAGGCAACGTAAAGCAAGGCATTGTAAAGCAACGTAAAGCAAGGCAACGTAAAGCAACGTAAAGCAAGGCAAGGCAAGGCAACGTAAATCAAGGCAACGTAAAGCAACGTAAAGCAAGGCAACGTAAAGCAACGTAACGCAAGGCAAAGTTAAGTAAGGCAACGTAAAGCAACGTAAAGCAAGGCAACGTAAAGTAAGGCAACGTAAAGCAACGTAAAGCAAGGCAACGTAAAGTAAGGCAACGTAAAGCAACGTAAGGCAACGTAAAGTAAGGCAACGTAAAGCAACGTAAATCAAGGCAACGTAAAGCAAGGCAACGTAAAGCAAGGCAACTTAAAGCAACGTAAAGCAAGACAACGTAAAGTAAGGCAAAGCAAGGCAACGTAAAGCAAGGCAACGTAAAGCAAGGCAACGTAAAGCAAGGCAACGTAAAGCAACGTAAAGCAAAGCAACGTAAAGCAACGTAAAGCAAGGGAAGGCAAGGCAACGTAAAGCAAGGCAATGTAAAGCAATGTAAAACAAGGCAACGTAAAGCAACGTAAAGCAAGGCAACGGCAAGGCAACGTAAAGCAAGGCAACGTAAACCAAGAAAAGCAAGACAAGGCAAGGCACCGTAAAGCAAGACAAGGCAAGGCAACGTAAAGCAAGGTAACGTAAAGCAACGTAAAGCAAGGCAATGAAAAGCAACGTAAAGCAACGTAAAGCAAGGCAACGTAAAGCAAGGCAACGTAAAGCAACGTAAAGCAAGGCAAGGCAACATAAAGCAAGGCAAGGCAAGGCAACGTAAAGCAAAGTAAGGCAAGGCAACGTAAAGCAAGGAAACGTAAAGCAACGTAAAGCAAGGCAACGTAAAGCAACGTAAAGCAAGGCAAAGTTAAGTAAGGCAACGTAAAGCAACGTAAAGCAAGGCAACGTAAAGTAAGGCAACGTAAAGCAACGTAAGGCAACGTAAAGTAAGGCAACGTAAAGCAACGTAAAGCAAGGAAACTTAAAGCAAGGCAACGCAAAGTAAGGCAAAGTAAAGTATCGTAAAGCAAGGCAACGTAAAGCAACGTAATCCAACGTAAAGCAACGTAAAGCAACGTAGAGCAAGGCAACGTAAATAAAGGTAAAGCATGGCAACGTAAAACAACGTAAAGCAAGGCAACGTAAAGCAACGTAAAGCAACGTAAACAAGGCAAATGAAGGCAACGTAAAGCAACGTAAAGCAAGGCAACGTAAAGCAAGGTAAAGCAAGGCAAAGCAACGTAAGGCAAGGTAAAGCAAGGCAACGTAAAGTAAGGTAAAGCAAGGCAAAGCAACGTAAAGCAAGGTAAAGGAAGGCAAGGTAAAGCAAGACAAAGCAACGTAAAGCAAGGTAAAGCAAGGTAAAGCAATGTAAAGCAAGGTAATGCAAGGTAAAGCAAGGCAACGTAAAGCAACGTAAAGCAAGGCAACGTAAAGCAACGTAAAGCAAGGTAAAGCAAGGGAAGGCAAAGCAAGGTAAAGCAACGTAAAGCAAGGCAAGGTAAAGCAAGGCATCGTAAAGGAAGGTAAAGTAAGGGAACGTAAAGTAAGGCAACGTAAAGCAAGGCAACGTAATGCAACCTAAAGCAAGGCAACGTAAAGCAACGTAAAGCCAGGCAACGTAAAGCAACGTAAAGCAAGGAAACGTAAATTAAGGCAACTTAAAGCAACGTAAACCAAGGCAACGTAAAGCAAGGCCGCGTAAAGCAACGTAAAGTAAGGAAAGGTAAAGCAAGGCAACGTAAAGCAAGGCAACGTAAATCATCGTAAAGGAAGGCAACGTAAAGCAAGGCAACGTAAAGCTACGTAAAGCAAGGCAACGTAAAGTAAGGCAACGTAAAGCAACATAAAGCAAGGCAACGTAAAGCAAGGCAACGTAAAGCAACGTAAAGCAAGGCAACTTAAAGCAAGGCAACGTAAAGCAAGGCAACGTAAAGGAAGGAAACGTAAAGCAACGTAATGTAAGGCAACGTAAAGCAAGGCAACGTAAAGCAACGCAACTTAAAGCATGGCAACGTAAAGCAACGTAGAGCAAGGCAAAGTAAAGAAAGGAAACGTAAAGCAATGTATAGCAAGGCAACTTAAAATAAGGCAACGTAAGGCAACGTAAAGCAACATGAAGCAAGGCAACGTAAAGCAAGGCAACGTAAGGTACCGTAAAACAAGGCAAGTTACAGCAAGGCAACGTAAAGCAACGAAAAGCAAGGCAATGCAAGGCAACGTAAAGCAAGGCAACGTAAAGCAAGGCAACGTAAAGCAACGTAAAGCAAGGCAACGTAAAACAAGGCAACTTAAAGCAACGTAAAGCAAGGCCACGTAAGGCAACGTAAAGCATGGCAAAGTAAAGCAAGGCAAAGTAAAGTAAGGCAACGTAAAGCATGGCAACGTAAAGCAACGTAAAGGAACGTAAATTAAGGCAACGTAAAGAAAGGCAACGTAATGCAAAGTAAAGCATCGTAAAGCAAAGCAACGTAAAGCAACGTAAAGCAAGGCAACATAAAACTACGCAACGTAAGGCAACGTAAAGCAAGGCAACGTAAAGCAAGGCAACGTAAAGCAAAGTAAAGCAAGGCAACGTAAAGCAAGGCAACGTAAGACAACGTAAAGCAACGTAAAGCAAGAAAACGTAAAGCAAGGCAACGTAAAGAAATGTAAAGCAATGCAACTTAAAGAAAGGCAACGTAAGGCAACCTAAAGCAACGTAAAGTAAGGCAACGTAAAGCAATGCAAAGCAAGGCAACGTAAAGGAACGTAAACCAAGGAAACGTAAAGTAAGGCAACGTAAAGTAAGGCAACGTAAAGCCAGGCAACATAAAGCAACGTAAAGCAAGGCAACGTAAAGCAAGGCAAGGCAAGGCAACGTAAAGCAAGGCAACGTAAAGCAACGTAAAGCAAGGCAAGTCAAGGCAATGTAAAGCAAGGCAACGTAAAGGAACGTAAAGCAAGGCAACGTAAACCAACGTAAAGCAAGGCAAGGTAAGGCAACGTAAAGCAAGACAACGTAAAGCAACGTAAAGCAAGGCAACGTAAAGCAATGTAAAACAAGGCAACGTAAACCAACGTAAAGCAAGGCAAGGCAAGGCAACGTAAAGCAAGGCAAGGCAACGTAAAGCAATGCAACGTAAAGAAACGTAAAGCAAGGCAACGTGAAGTATCGTAAAGCACGGCAACGTAAAGCAAGGCAACGTAAAGCAACATAAAGCAAGGCAACGTAAAGCAAGGCAACGTAAAGCAACGTAAAGCAAGGCAACGTAAAGCAAGGCAACGTAAAGTAAGCCAACATAAGGCAACGTAAAGGAAGGCAACGTAAAGCAAGGCAACTTAAAGCAAGGCAACGTAAAGCAACGTAAAGCAAGGCAACGTAAGGCAACGTAAAGCAAGGCAACGTAAAACAACGTAAAGCAAGGCAACGTAAAGCAAGGCAACGTAAGGCAACGTAAAGAAACATAAAGCAAGGCAAAAAAAGCAACGTAAGTTAACGTAAAGGACGGCAACGTAAAGCAAGGCATTGTAAAGCAACGTAAAGCAAGGCAACGTAAAGCAACGTAAAGCAAGGCAAGGCAAGGAAACGTAAATCAACGCAACGTAAAGCAACCTAAAGCAAGGCAACGTAAAGCAATGTAACGCAAGGAAAGTTAAGTAAGGCAACGTAAAGCAACGTAAAGCAAGGCAACGTAAAGTAAGGCAACGTAAAGCAACTTAAAGCAAGGCAACGTAAAGTAAGGCAACGTAAGGCAACGTAAAGTAAGGCAACGTAAAGCAACATAAAGCAAGGCAACGTAAAGCAAGGCAACGTAAAGCATGGCAACTTAAAGCAACGTAAAGCAAGACAACGTAAAGTAAGGCAAAGCAAGGCAACGTAAAGCAAGGCAACGTAAAGCAACGTAAAGCAAGGCAACGTAAAGCAACGTAAAGCAAGGGAAGGCAAGGCAACGTATAGCAAGGCAATGTAAAGCAATGTAAAGCAAGGAAAAGTAAAGCAACGTAAAGCAAGGCAAGGCAAGGCAACGTAAAGCAAGGCAATGTAAATCAACGTAAAGCAAGCAAGGCAAGGCAACGTAAAGCAAGGCAACGTAAACCAAGAAAAGCAAGACAAGGCAAGGCACCGTAAAGCAATACAAGGCAAGGCAACGTAAAGCAAGGCAACGTAAAGCAATGTAAAGCAAGGCAATGAAAAGCAACGTAAAGCAAGGCTAAGTAAAGCAAGGCAAGGCAAGGCAACGTAATGCAAGGCAACGTAAAGCAACGTAAAGCAAGGCAAGGCAACATAAAGCAAGGCAAGGCAAGGCAACGTAAAGCAAAGAAAGGCAAGGCAACGTAAAGCAAGGAAACGTAAAGCAACGTAAAGCAAGGCAACGTAAAGCAACGTAAAGCAAGGCAAAGTTAAGTAAGGCAACGTAAAGCAACGTAAAGCAAGGCAACGTAAAGTAAGGCAACGTAAAGCAACGTAAGGCAACGTAAAGTAAGGCAACGTAAAGCAACGTAAAGCAAGGAAACGTAAAGCAAGGCTACGTAAAGCAATGCAAAGTAAAGAATCGTAAAGAAAGGCAGAGTAAAGCAAGGCAACGTAAAGCAACGTAAAGCAAGGGAACGTAAAGGAAGGCAACGTAAGGCAATGTAAAGCATCGAAAACAAGGCAACGTAAAGCAAGCCAACGTAAAGCAAGCAAACGTAAGGCAACGTAACTAAGGCAACGTAAAGCAAGTCATCGTAAAGCAAGGCTACGTAAAGCAAGGCAACGTAAATCAACATAAAGGAAGGCAACATAAAGCAAAGCAACGTAAGGCAACGTAAAGCAACATAAAGCAAGGCAACTTAAAGCAACGTAAGGTAACTTAAAGCAAGGCAACGTAAAGCAAGGCATCGTAAAGCAACGTAAAGCAAGGGAACGTAAAGCAAGGGAACGTAAAGCAAGGCAACGTAAAGCAAAGTAAAGCAAGGCAATGTTAAGCAACGTAAATCAAGGCAACGTAAAGCAACGTAAAGCAAGTCAACGTAAAGCAATGCAAGGCAAGGTAACATAAAGCAAGGCAACGTAAAGCAACGTAAAGCAAGGCAAGGCAACGTAAAGCAACGTAAAGCAAGGCAACTTATAGCAAGGCAACGTAAAGCAACGTAACGCAAAGCAACGTAAAGTAAGGCAACATAAAGCAAGGCAACGTAAAGCAACGTAAAGCAAGGCAACATAAAGCTACGTAAAGCAAGGCAAGGCAAGGCAACGTAAAGCAAGGCAACGTAAAGCAACGTAAAGCAAGGCAAGGCAAGGCAACGTAAAGCAAGTCACGGCAAGGCAACGTAAAGCAAATCAAGGTAAGGAAACGTAAGGCAAGGCAACGTAAAGCAACGTAAAACAAGGCAACGTAAAGCAACATAAAGCAAGGCAAATTAAAGTAAGGCAACGTAAAGCAACGTAAAGCAAGGCAAGGCAAGGCAAAGTAAAGCAAGGTAACGTAAAGCAATGTAAAGCAAGGCAACGTAAAGCAAAGTAAAGCAATGAAAGGCAAGGCAACGTAAAGCAAGGCAACGTAAAGCAACGTAAAGCAAGGCAACGTAAACCAACGTAAAGCAAGACAAGGCAAGGCAACGTAAAGCAACGCAAGGCAAGGCAACGTAAAGCAAGGCAACGTAAAGCAAGGCAATGTAAGGAAAGGCAAGGCAAGGCAACGTAAAGGAAGTTAAGGCAAGGCAACGTAAAGCAAGTCAAGGCATGGAAAGGTAAAGCAAGGCAACGTAAAGCAACTTAAAACAAGGCAACGTAAAGTAAGGCAAAGCAAGGCAACGTAAAGCAAAGCAACGTAAAGCAACGTAAAGCAAGGCAAATTAAAGCAACGTAAAGCAAGGAAAGGCAAGGCAACGCAAAGCAAGACAACGTAAAGCAACGTAAAGCAAGGCAACGTAAAGCAACGTAAAGTAAGGCAAGGGAAGGCAACGTAAAGCAAGGCAACGTATAGCAACGTAAAGCAAGGCAACGTAAACCAACGTAAAGCAAGGCAAGGCAAGGCAACGTAAAGCAAGACAACGTAAAGAAACGTAAAGCAAGCCAACGTAAAGCAATGTAAAGCAAGGCAATGTAAACCAAGAAAAGCAAGACAAGGCAAGGCAACGTAAAGCAAGGCAAGGCAAGGAAACGTAAAGCAAGGGAACGTAAAGCAACATAAATCAAGGTAATGTAAAGCAACGTAAAGCAAGGCAACGTAAAGCAGGGCAAGGCAAGGCAACGTAAAGGAAGGCAAGGCAAGGCAAGGTAAATCAAAGCAAGGCAAGGCAACGTAAAGTAAAGTAAAGCAAGGCAAGGCAAGGCAACGTAAAGGAAGGCAAGGCAAGGCAACGTTAATCAAAGCAAGGCAAGGCAACGTAAAGCAAGGCAACGTAAAGCAAGGCAACGTAAAGTAAGGCAACGTAAAGCAACGTAATGCAACGTAAAGTAAGGCAACGTAAAGCAACGTAAAGCAAGGCAAGGTAAAGCAAGGCAACGTAAAGCAACGTAAAGCAAGGCAACGTAAAGCAAGGCAACGTAAAGCAACGTAAAGCAAGAAAACGTAAAGTAAGGCAAAGTAAAGCAACGTAAAGCAGGCAACGTAAAGCAAGGCAACGTAAAGAAAGCCAACGTAACGCAACGTAAAGTAAAGCAACGTAAAGCAATATAAAGCAAGGCAACGTAAAGCAAGGCAACGTAAAGCAAGGCAACGTAATGCAACGTAAATAAGGCAACGTAAAGTAAGGCAACGTAAGGTAATGTAAAGCAAGGCAACGTAAATCAAGGCAACATATAGCAAAGTAAAGCAAGGCAACGTAAAATTAGAGAACGTAAGGCAACGTATAGTAAGGAAACTTAAAGCAACGTTAGCAAGGCAATGTAAAGCAAGGCAACGTAAAGCAACGTAAAGCAAGGCAACGTAAAGCAAGGCAACGTAAAGCAACGTAAAGCAAGGCAACGTAAAGCAAGGTAACGTAAATCAACGTAAAGCAAGACAACGTAAAGTAAAGGCAATGTAATGTACGTAAAGCAAGGCAACGTAAAGCAAGGCAACGTAAAGCAACGTAAAGTAAAGAAACGTAAAGCAACGTAAATCAAGGCAAAGTAAAGCAACATAAAGCAATGCAACGTAAAATAAGGCAACGTAAGGCAACGTAAAGCAAGGCAACGTATAGCAAAGTAAAGCAAGGCAACGTAAAGTAAGGCAACGTAAGGCAACGTATAGTAAGGCAAAGTAAAGCAACGTAAAGGAAGGCAACGTAAAGCAAGTCAACGTAAAGCAACGTAAAGCAAGGCAACGTGAAGTAAGACAAAGTAAGGCAACGTAAAGCAAGGCAACGTAAAGCAACGTAAAGCAAGGAAACGTAAAGCACGGCAATGTAAGGCAACGTAAAACAAGGCAACAAAAAGCAAGGCAACGTAAAGCAAGCCAACGTAAGGCAACGTAAAGTAAGGCAACGTAAAGAAAGGCAACGTAAAATTAGGCAACGTAAGGCAACGTAAAGTAAGGCAACGTAAAGCAAAGTAAGCAAGGCAACGTAAAGCAAGGCAACGTAAAGCAACGTAAAGCAAGGCAACGTAAAGCAAGGCATCGTAAAGCAACGTAAAGCAAGGCAACGTAAAGCAAGGCAACCTAAAGCAACGTAAAGTAAGGCAACATAAAGTAAGGCAACGTAAGGCAACATAAAGCAAGGCAACGAAAATAAGGCAACGTAAGGCAACGTAAAGCAAGGCAACGTATAGCAAAGTAAAGCAAGGCAACGTAAAGTAAGGCAAGGCAAGGCAACGTAAAGTAAGGCAACGTAAGGCAACATAAAGTAAGGCAAAGTAAAGCAACGTAAAGGAAGGCAACGTAAAGCAAGTCAACGTAAAGCAACGTAAAGCAAGGCAACGTGAAGTAAGAAAACGTAAGGCAACGTAAAGCAAGGCAACGTAAAGCAACGTAAAGCAAGGCAACGTAAAGCAAGGCAAAGCAAGGCAACGTAAAGCAAGGCAATGTAAGGCAATGTAAAACAAGGCAACAAAAAGCAAGGCAACGTAAAGCAAGCCAACGTAAAGCAAGGCAACGTAAAGCAAGGCAACGTAAGTCAACGTAAAGCAAGGCAACATAAAGCAAGGCAAATTAAAGCAATGCAACGTAAAGCTAGGTAACGTAAGGAAACGTAAAGCATGGCAACATAAAGCAAGGAAACGTAAAGCAACATAAAGAAAGGCAACGTAAAGCAAGGCAACGTAAAGCAACATAAAGCAAGGCAACGTAAAGCAAGGCAACGTAAGGCAACGTAAGGCAACGTAAAGCAATATAAAGCAAGGCACCTTAAAGCAACGTAAGGTAACGTAAAGCAAGGCAACGTAAAGCAAGGCATCGTAAAGCAACGTAAATCAAGGGAACGTAAAGCAAGGAAACGTAAAGCAAGGCAACGTAAAGCAAAGTAAATCAAGGCAACGTAAAGGAAGGCAACGTAAGGAAACGTACAGCATCGTAAAGCAAGGCAAAGTAAAGCAAGGCAACGTAAAGCAACGTAAAGCAAGGCAACGTAAAGCAAGGCAACGTAAGGCAACATAAAGCAACTTAAAGCAATTCAACGTAAGGCAATGCAAGGCAAGGCAACGTAAAGCAAGGCAACGTAAAGCTACGTAAAGCAAGGGAAGGCAACGTAAAGCAACGTAAAGCAAGGCAACGTAAAGCAAGGCAACGTAAAGCAACGTAACGCAATGCAACGTAAAGTAAGGCAACGTAAAGTAAGGCAACGTAAAGCAAGGTAAAGCAACGTAACGCAAGGCAGGTAAGGCAACGTAAAGCAAGGCAACGTAAATCAACGAAAAGCAAGGCAACGTAAAGCAAGGCAAGGCAAGGCAACGTAAAGCAAGGCAAGGTAAGACAACGTAAAGCACGACAACGTAAAGCAACGTAAAGCAAGTAAAGGCAAGGCAACGTACAGAAAGGAAACGTAAAGCAACGGAAAGCAAGGCAACGTAAAGCAACGTAAAGCAACGTAAAGCAAGCTAACTTAAAGAAACATAATGCAAGAAAAGGCAAGGAAACATAAAGCAAGGGAATGCAACGTAAAGCAAGGCAACGTAAAGCAACGTAAAGCAAGGCAACGTAAAGCAACATAAAGCAAGGCAACGTAAAGCAAGGCAAGGCAAGGCAACGTAAAGCAAGGCAAGGCAAGGCAACGTAAAGCAAGGCAACGTAAAGCAACGTAAGGCGAGGCAACGTAAAGAAACGTAAACAAGGCAAGGCAACGTAAAGCAACGCTACATAAAGCAACGCAAAGTAAAGCAACATAAAGCAATGTTAAGCAACGTAAAGCAAGGTAAAGCAACGTAAAGGAAGGCAACGTAAAACAACGTAAGGCAAACCAACGTAAAGCAACGTAAAGCAAGGTAAAGCAAGGTAATGTAAGTTAAAGCAACGTAAAGCAACGTAAAGCAAGGCAACGTAAAGCAGGGTAAAGCAAGGTAAAGCAACGTAAAGCAACGTAAAGCAAGGACACATAAATCAACGTAAAGCAAGGCAAACTAAAGCAAGTTAAAGCAAGGTAAAGCAACGTAAAGCAACATAAGGCAAGGCAACGTAAACCAACGTAAAGCAAGGCAACGTAAAGAAAGGTAAAGCAAGGTAAAGCAACATAAAGAAACGTAAAGCAAGGCAACGTAAAGCAAGGCAATGTAAAGCAAGATAAAGCAAGGTAAAGCAAGGTAAAGCAACGTAAAACAAGGTAAACAAGGTAATGCAAGGTAAAGCAACGTAAAGCAAGGCAATGTAAGGCAAGGTAAAGCAAGGTAAATCAAGGTAAAGCAAGGTAAAACAAGGCAACGTAAAGCTAGGTAAAGCAAGACAACGTAAAGCAACGTAAAGTAAGGTAAAGCAACGTATAGCAACGTAAAGCAAGGCAACGTAAAGCAACGTAAAGCAACGTAGAGCAAGGCAACTTAAAGCAACGTACAGCAAGGCAACGTAAAGCAACGTAAATCAACGTAAAGCAAGGTAAAGCAAGGCAACGTAAAGCAAGGCAACGGAAAGCAACGTAAAGCAACATAAAGCAACGTAAAGAAAGGCAACGTAAAGCAAGGTAAACATGGCAACGTAAAGCAACGTAAAGCAACGTAAAGCAAGGTAAAGCAAGGCAACGTAAAGCAACGTAAAGCAACGTAAAGCAAGGCAAATCAAGGCGACGTAAAGCAACGTAAAGCAAGGCAACGTAAAGCAAGGTAAAGCAAGGCAAAGCAACGTAAGGCAAGGTAAAGCAAGGCAACGTAAAGTAAGGTAAAGCAACGAAAAGCAACGTAAAGCAAGGTAAAGCAAGGCAAGGTAAAGAAAGACAAAGCAACGTAAAGCAAGATAAAGCAAGGTAAAGCAATGTAAAGCAAGGTAAAGCAAGGTAAAGCAATGCAAGGTAAAGCAACGTAAAGCAAGGTAAAGCAATGCAAGGTAAAGCAAGGTAAATCAAGGTAAAGCAAGGCAAAGTAAAGCAACGTAAAGCAAGGTAAAGCAAGGCAAGGCAAAGCAAGGTAAAGCAACGTAAAGCAAGGCAACGTAAAGCAAGGCATCGTAAAGGAACGTAAAGCAAGGCAACGTAAAGGAACGTAAAGTAAGGAAACGTAAAGTAAGGGAACGTAAAGCAAGGCAACGTAATGCAACCTAAAGCAAGGCAACGTAAAGCAACGTAAAGCAAGGCAACGTAAAGCAACGTAAAGCAAGGCAACGTAAAGTAAGGCAACGTAAAGCAACGTAAAGCAAGGCAACGTAAAGCAAGGCAACGTAAAGCAAGGCAACGTAAAGCAACGTAAAGAAAGGCAACGTAAAGCAAGGCAACGTAAAGCAAGGCAACTTAAAGGAAGGCAAAGTAAAGCAACGTAAAGTAAGGCAACGTAAAGCAAGGCAACGTAAAGCAACGCAACGTAAAGCATGGCAACGTAAAGCAACGTAAATCAAGGCAAAGTAAAGAAAGGAAACGTAAAGCAATGTATAGCAAGGCAACTTAAAATAAGGCAACTTAAGGCAACGTAAAGCAACGTAAAGCAAGGCAACGTAAAGCAAGGCAACATAAGGTAACGTAATGCAAGGCAAGTTAAAGCAAGGCAACATAAAGCAACGAAAAGCAACGCAACGTAAAGCAACGTAAAGCAACGTAAAGCAACGTAAAGAAAGGCAAAGTAAAGCAAGGTAAATCATGGCAACGTAAAGCAACGTAAAGCAACGTAAAGCAAGGCAAATCAAGGCAACGTAAAGCAACGTAAAGCAAGGCAAGGTAAAGCAAGGTAAAGAAAGGCAAAGCAACGTAAGGCAAGGTAAAGCAAGGCAAAGTAAAGTAAGGTAAAGCAAGGCAAAGCAACGTAAAGCAAGGTAAAGCAAGGCAAGGTAAAATTGGCAAAGCAACATAAAGCAAGGTAAAGCAAGGCAAGGTAAAGCAAGACAAAGCAACGTAAAGCAATGTAGCGCAATGTAAAGCAATGTAAATCAAGGTAAAGCAAGGTAAAGCAAGGCAACGTAAAGCAACGTAAAGCAAGGTAAAGGAAGGCAAGGCAAAGCAAGGTAAAGCAACGTAAAGCAAGGCAACGTAAAGCAAGGCATCGTAAAGGAACGTAAATCAAGGCAACGTAAAGGAATGTAAAGCAAGGAAACGTAAAGTAAGGCAACGTAAAGCAAGGCAACGGAATGCAACCTAAAGCAAGGCAACGTAAAGGAACGTAAAGCAAGGCCACGTAAAGCAACGTAAAGCAAGGAAACATAAAGCAAGGCAACGTAAAGCAAGGCAACGTAAATCAACGTAAAGGAAGGCAAGGTAAAGCAAGGCAACGTAAAACTACGTAAAGCAAGGCAAGGCAAGGCAACGTAAAGGAAGGCAACGTAAAGCAAGGCAACGTAAAGCAAGGCAAAGTATAGCAACGTAAAGCAAGGCAACGTAAAGCGAGGCAACGTAAAGCAACGTAAAGTAAAGCAACGTAAAGCAACGTAAAGCAACGTAAATCAAGGCAAATAAAGTAACGTAAATTAAGGCAACGTAAAGCGAGGCAACGTAAAGCAACGTAAAGCAAGGCAACGTAAAGCAAGGCAACGTAAAGCAAGGTAAAGCAAGACAAAGCAACGTAAAGCAAGGTAAAGCAAGGTAAAGCAATGTAAATCAAAGTAAAGCAAGGTAAAGCAAGGCAACGTAAAGCAACGTAAAGCAAGGTAAAGCAATGCAAGGTAAAGCAAGGTAAATCAAGGTAAAGCAAGACAACGTAAAGCAACGTAAAGCAAGGTAAAGCAAGGCAGGGCAAAGCAAGGTAAAGCAACGTAAAGCAAGACAACGTAAAGCAAGGCTTCGTAAAGGAACGTAAAGCAAGGCAACCTAAAGGAACGTAAAGCAAGGAAACGTAAAGTAAGGCAACGTAAAGAAAGGCAACGTAATGCAACCTAAAGCAAGGCAACGTAAAGCAACGTAAAGCAAGGCAATGTAAAGCAACGTACAGCAAGGAAACGTAAACCAAGGCAACTTAAGCAACGTAAAGCAAGGCAACGTAAAGCAAGGCCACGTAAAGCAACGTAAAGGAAGGAAATGTAAAGCAAGGCAACGTAAATCATCGTAAAGGAAGGCAACGTAAAGCAAGGAAACGTAAAGCTACGAAAAGCAAGGCAACGTAAAGCAAGGCAAGGCAAGGCAACGTAAAGGAAGGCAACGTAAAGTAAGTAAATGTAAAGCAAGGCAACGTAAAGCAACGTAAAGCAAGGCAACGTAAAGCAAGGCAACGTAAATCAACGTAAAGCAAGACAACGTAAAGTAAGGCAAAGCAAGGCAACGTAAAGCAAGGCAACGTAAAGCAACGTAAAGCAAGGCAAGGCAAGGCAACGTAAAGCAAGGCAACGTAAATCAACGTAAAGGAAGGCAACGTAAAGCAAGGAAACGTAAAGCTACGTAAAGCAAGGCAACGTAAAGCAAGGCAAGGCAAGGCAACGTAAAGGAAGGCAAAGTAAAGTAAGGAAATGTAAAGAAAGGCAACGTAAAGCAACGTAAAGCAAGGCAACGTAAAGCAAGGCAACGTAAATCAACGTAAAGCAAGGCAACGTAAAGCAAGGCAACGTAAAGGAACGTAAAGCAAGGCAAGGCAAGGCAACGTAAAGCAAGGCAACGTAAAGCAATGTAAAGCAAGGCAACGTAAAGCAACGTAAAGCAAGGCAAGGCAAGGAAACGTAAAGCAAGGCAACGTAAAGCAACGGAAAGCAAGGCAAGGCAAGGCAACGTAAAGCAAGACAACGTAAAACAACGTAAAGCCAGGCAATGAAATGCAACGTAAAGCAAAGCAAAGTAAAGCAAGGCAAGGCAACGTAAAGCAAGGCAACGTAAAGCAACGTAAAGCAAGGCAAGGCAAGGCAACGTAAAGCAAGGCAACGTAAAGCAACGTAAAGTAAAGAAACGTAAAGCAACGTAAATCAAGGCAAAGTAAAGCAACGTAAAGCAAGGCAACGTAAAGGAAGGCAACGTAAAGCAACGTAAAGGAAGGCAACGTAAAGTAAGGCAACGTAAGGCAAAGTAAAGCAAGGCAACGTAAAGTAAGGCAACGTAAGGCAGAGTAAAGCAAGGCAACGTATAGCAAAGTAAAGCAAGGACACTTAAAGTTATGCAACGTAAGGCAACGTAAAGTAAGGCAACGTAAAGCAACTTAAAGCAAGGCAACGTAAAGTAAGCCATCGTAAAGCAACGTAGAGCAAGGCAACGTGAAGTAAGACAACGTAAGGCAACGTAAAGCAAGGCAAGGTAAAGCAACGTAAAGCAAGGCAACGTAAAGCAAGGCAATGTAAGGCAACGTAAAGGAAGGCAAGGTAAAGCAAGGGAACGTAAAGCAAGGTAAAGCAATGAAACGTAAAGTATAGTAAAGCAAGGGAACGTAAAGCAAGGCAACGTAAAGCAACGTAAAGCAAGGGAACGTAAACCAAGGCAACGTAAAGCAAGGCAACGTAAAGTAAACAAACGTAAGGCAGTGTAAAGTAAGGCAACGTAAAGCAAGGCAACATAAAGCAAGGCAACGTAAAGCAACGTAAAGTAAGGCAACGTAAGTCATCGTAAAGCAAGGCAACGTAAAGCAAGGCAACGTAAAGAAACATAAAGCAAGTCAACGTAAAGCAAGGCATCGTAAAGCAACGTAAAGCAAGGCAACGTTAAGCAACGTAAAGCAAGGCAACGTAAAGCAACGTAACGGAAGGAAAAGTTAAGTAAGGCAACTTAAAGCAACGTAAAGTAAGGCAACGTAAAGTAACGCAAGGTAAAGCAATGTAAAGCAACGTAAAGTAAGGCAACGTAAAGCAACGTAAAGCAAGGCAATAGAAAGCAAGGCAACGTAAAGCAACGTAAATCAAGGCAACATTAAGCAAGGCAACGTAAAGCAAGGTTAAGCTAGACAACGTAAAGTAAGGCAAAGCAAGGCAACGTAAAACAAGGCAACGTAAAGCAAGGCAACGTAAAGCAAGGCAACGCAAAGCAACGTAAAGCAAGGCAACGTAAAGCTACGTAAAGCAAGACAAGGCAAGGCAACGTAAAGCAAGGCAACGTAAAGCAATGTAAAGCATGGCAACGTAAAGCAACGTAAAGCAAGGCAAGGCAAGGCAACGTAAAGCAAGGCAACGTAAAGCAACGTAAAGCAAGGCAAGGGAAGGCAACGTAAAGCAAGGCAACGTAAAGCAAGGCAACGTAAACCAACGTAAAGCAAGGCAAGGCAAGGCAACGTAAAGCAAGACAACGTAAAGCAACGTAAAGCAAGGCAAAGTAAACCAAGAAAAGCAAGACAAGGCAAGGCAACGTAAAGCAAGGCAACGCAAGGCAACGTAAAGCAAGGCAACGTACAGCAACATAAATCAAGGCAATGAAAAGCAACGTAAAGCAAGGCAAATTAAAGCAAGGCAAGGCAAGGCAACGTAAAGCAACGTAAAGCAAGGCAAAGTTAAGTAAGGCAAAGTAAAGCAATGTAAAGCAAGGCAACGTAAAGAAAGGCAACGTAAAGCAACGTAAGGCAACGTAAAGTAAGGCAACGTAAAGCAAGTTAACATAAAGCAACGTAAAGCAAGGCAACGTAAAGCAAGGCAACGTAAAGCAACGTAAAGCAAGACAACGTAAAGTAAGGCAAAGTACAGCAACGTAAAGCAAGGCTACGTAAAGCAAGGCAACGTAAAGCAACGTAAAGTAAAGCAATGTAAAGCAACGTAAAGCAACGTAAAGCAACGTAAAGCAAGGCAACGTAAAGCAAGGCAACGTAAACCAACGTAAAGTAAGGCAACGTAAAGTAAAGCAACGAAAGGCAACGTAAAGTTAGGCAACGTAAAGCAACGTAAAGTAAAGCAACGAAAAGCAACGTAAAGCAAGGCAACGTAAAGCAACGTAAAGCAAGGCAACGTAAAGCAAGGCAACGTAAAGCAACGTAAAGCAAGGCAACGTAAAGCAAGGAAACGTAAAGCAACGTAAAGCAAGGCAACATAAAGCAACGTAAAGTAAAGCAACGTAAAGCAACGTAAATCAAGGCAAAGTAAAGCAACGTAAAGCAAGGCAACGTAAAGGAAGGCAATGTAAAGCAACGTAAAGTAAGGCAACTTAAAGTAAGGCAACGTAAGGCTACGTAAAGCAAGGCAACGTAAAATAAGGCAACGTAAGCCAGCGTAAAGCAAGTCAACGTAAGCCAGCGTAAAGCAAATCAACGTAAAGCAAGGGAACGTAAAGCAACGTAAAGCAAGGCAATGTAAAGCAATGTAAAGCAAGGCAACGTAAAGCAAGTCAACCTAAAGCAACGTAAAGCAAGGCAACGTAAAGCAAGGCAACGTGAAGCAAGACAACGTAAAGGCAACGTAAGGCAAGGCAATGTAAAGCAATGTAAAGCAAGGCAACGTAAAGCAAGGCAATGTAAGGCTACGTAAAGGAAGACAAGGTAAAGCAAGGCAAGGTAATGCAACGTAAAGCAAGGCAACGTAAAGTATCATAAAGCAAGGCAACGTAAAGCAAGGCAACGTAAAGCAACGTAAAGCAAGGCAACGTAAAGCAAGGCAACGTAAAGCAATCCAACGTAAAGAAAGCCAACGTAAGACAACGTAAAATAAGGCAACGTAAAGCAAGGCAACGTAAAGCAAGGCAACGTAAGGCAACGTAAATCAACGTAAAGCAACATAAAGCAAGGCAACGTAAGGCAACGTAAAGCAAGGCAAATTAAAGCAAGGCAACGTAAAGCAACATAAAGCAAGGCAACGTAAAGCAAGGCAACGTATAGCAAAGTAAAGCAAGGACACGTGAAGAAAGACAACGTAAGGCAACGTAAAGTAAGGCAACGTAAAGCAACGTAAAGCAAGGCAACGTAAAGCAAGGCAACCTAAAGCAAGCTAACATAAAGAAAGCCAACGTAAGGCAACCTTAAGGAAGGCAACGTAAAGCAAGGCAACGTAAAGCAAGGCAACGTAAGGCAACGTAAAGCAAGGCAACGTAAAGCAACATAACGCAAGGCAACGTAAGGCAACGTAAAGCAAGGCAAAGTAAAGCAAGGCAACGTAAAGCAACATAAAGCAAGGCAACGTAAAGCAAGGCAACGTAAGGCAACGTAAAGCAACATAAAGCAAGGCAACTTAAAGCAATGTAAAGTAACGTAAAGCAAGGCAACGTAAAGCAAGGCATTGTAAAGCAACGTAAAGCAAGGGAACGTAAAGCAAGGAAAGGTAAAGCAAGGCAACGTAAAGCAAAGTAAATCAAGGCATTGTAAAGGAAGGCAACGTAAGGCAACGTGAAGCATGGTAAAGCAAGACAACGTAAAGCAATGCAAGGCAAGGCAACGTAAACCAAGGCAACGTAAAGCAACGTAAAGCAAGGCAACGTAAAGCAAGGCAACGTAAAGCAACGTAACGCAAAGCAACGTCAAGTAAGGCAATGTAAAGCAAGGCAACATAAAGTAACCTAAAGCATGGCAACGTAAAGCAACGTAAAGGAAGGCAAGGTAAGGTAACGTAAATCAAGGCAACGTAAATCAACGTAAAGCAAGGCAACGTAAAGCAAGGCAAGGCAACGTAAAGCAACGTAAAGCAAGGCAAGGCAAGGCAACGTAAAGCAAGTCAAGGCAAGGCAACGTAAAGCAAATCAAGTCAAGGAAACGTAAAGCAAGGCAACGTAAAGCAAAGTAAATCAAGGCAACGTAAAGCAACGTAAAGCAAGGCAACGTAAAGTAAGGCAAAGCAAGGCAACGTAAAGCAAGGCAACGTAAAGCTAGGCAACGTAAAGGAATGTAAAGCAAGGCAACGTAAAGCAACGTAAAGCAAGGCAAGGCAAGGCAACGTAAAGCAATTTAAAGCAAGGCAACATAAAGCAAAGTAAAGCAAGGCAAGGCAAGGCAACGTAAAGCAAGGCAACGTAAAGCAACGTAAAGCAAGGCAACGTAAACCAACGTAAAGCAAGGCAAGGCAAGGCAACGTAAAGCAAGACAACGTAAAGCAACTTAAAACAAGGAAACGTAAAGCAACGTAAAGCAAGGCAACGTAAACCAAGAAAAGCAAGTCAAGGCAAGGCAACGTAAAGCAAGGCAAGGCAAGGCAACGTAAATCAAGTCAAGGCAAGGAAACGTAAAGCAAGGCAACGTAAAGCAACTTAAAACAAGGAAACGTAAAGCAACGTAAAGCAAGGCAACGTAAAGTAAGGCAAAGCAAGGCAACGTAAAGCAAGGAAACGTAAAGCAAGGGAACGTAAAGCAAGACAACGTAAAGCAAGGCAACTTAAAGCAACGTAAAGCAAGGCAAGGCAAGGCAACGTAAAGCAATGTAAAGCAAGGCAACGTAAAGCAACGTAAAGCAAGGCAACGTAAGGCAACGTAAGGTAAGGCGACGTAAAGTAAGGCAACGTAAAGCAAGGCAACGTAAAGCAAGGCAACGTAAGGCAACGTAAAGCAAGGCAACGTAAAGCAAGGCAACGTAAAGCAACGTAAAGCAAGGCAACGTAAAGAAACATAAATCAAGGCAACGTAAAGCAAGGCAATGTAAGGCATCGTAAGGCAACGTAAAGCAACATAAAGCAAGGCAACTTAAAGCAACGTAAGGTAACGTAAAGCAAGGCAACGTAAAGCAAGGCATCGTAAAGCAACGTAAAGCAAGGGAACGTAAAGCAAGGAAACGTAAAGCAAGGCAACGTAAAGCAAAGTAAATCAAGGCAACGTAAAGGAAGGCAACGTAAGGAAACGTACAGCATCGTAAAGCAAGGCAAATTAAAAAAAGGCAACGTAAAGCAACGTAAAGCAAGGCAACGTAAAGCAAGGCAACGTAAGGCAACAGAAAGCAACGTAAAGCAATGCAAGGCAAGGCAACGTAAAGCAAGGCAAAGTAAAGCTACGTAAAGCAAGGCAAGGCAACGTAAAGCAACGTAAAGCAAGGCAAAGTAAAGCAAGGCAACGTAAAGCAACGTAACGCAAAGCAACGTAAATTAAGGCAACGTAAAGCAAGGCAACGTAAAGCAACGTAAAGCAAGGCAACGTAAAGCAACGTAAAGCAAGGCAAGGTAAGGCAATGTAAAGCAAAGCAACGTAAAGCATCGTAAAGCAAGGCAACGTAAAGCAAGGCAAGGCAAAGCAACATAAAGCAAGGCAACGTAAAGCAATGTAAAGCAAGGCAAGGCAAGGCAACGTAAAGCAGGTAAAGGCAAGGCAACGTAAAGCAAGTCAAGGCAAGGAAACGTAAAGCAAGGCAACGTAAACCAAGAAAAGCAAGACAAGGCAAGGCAATGTAAAGCAAGGCAAGTCAAGGCAACGTAAGGCAAGGCAACGTAAAGCAACGTAAATCAAGGCAATGAAAAGCAATGTAAAGCAAAGCAAATTAAAGCAAGGCAAGGCAAGGCAACGTAAAGCAAGGCAACGTAAAGCAACGTAAAGCAAGGCAAGGCAAGGCAACATAAAGCAAGGCAAGGCAAGGCAACGTAAAGCAAAGCAAGGCAAGGCAACGTAAAGCAAGGCAACGTAAAGCAATGTAAAGTAATGCAACGTAAAGCAACGTAAAGCATCGCAAAGTTAAGTAAGGCAACGTAAAGCAACGTAAAGCAAGGCAACGTAAAGTAAGGCAACGTAAGGCAACGTAAAATAAGGCAACGTAAGGCAACGTAAAGCAACGTAAAGCAAGGAAACTTAAAGCAAGGCAACGTAAAGCAACGTAAAGCAAGACAACGTAAAGCAAGGCAACGTAAAGCAACGTAAAGCAAGACAACGTAGAGTAAGGCAAAGTGAAGCAACCTAAAGCAGGCAACGTAAAGCAAGGCAACGTAAAGCAAGGCAACGTAACGCAACGTAAAGTAAAGCAACGTAAAGCAACGTAAAGCAAGGCAACGTAAAGCAAAGCATCGTAAAGCAACGTAAAGTAAGGCAACGTAAAGTAAAGGCAACGTAAGTCAGCGTAAAGCAAGGCAACGTTTAGCAAAGAAAAGCAAGGCAACGTAAATTTAGGAAACGTAAGGCAACGTAAAGTAAGGCAACGTAAATCAACGTAAGCAAGGCAACGTAAAGAAAGGCAACGTAAAGCAACGTAAAGCAAGGGAACGTAAAGCAAGGAAACGTAAAGCAAGGCAACGTAAAGCAAAGTAAATCAAGGCAACGTAAAGGAAGGCAACGTAAGGAAACGTACAGCATCGTAAAGCAAGGCAAATTAAAAAAAGGCAACGTAAAGCAACGTAAAGCAAGGCAACGTAAAGCAAGGCAACGTAAGGCAACAGAAAGCAACGTAAAGCAATGCAAGGCAAGGCAACGTAAAGCAAGGCAAAGTAAAGCTACGTAAAGCAAGGCAAGGCAACGTAAAGCAACGTAAATCAAGGCAAAATAAAGCAAGGCAACGTAAAGCAACGTAACGCAAAGCAACGTTAATTAAGGCAACCTAAAACAAGGCAACGTAAAGCAACGTAAAGCAAGGCAACGTAAAGCAACGTAAAGCAAGGCAAGGTAAGGCAACGTAAAGCAAGGCAACGTAAAGCATCGTAAAGCAAGGCAACGTAAAGCAAGGCAAGGCAAGGCAACATAAAGCAAGGCAACGTAAAGCAATGTAAAGCAAGGCAAGGCAAGGCAACGTAAAGCAGGTAAAGGCAAGGCAACATAAAGCAAGTCAAGGCAAGGAAACGTAAAGCAAGGCAACGTAAACCAAGAAAAGCAAGACAAGGCAAGGCAATGTAAAGCAAGGCAAGTCAAGGCAACGTAAGGCAAGGCAACGTAAAGCAACGTAAATCAAGGCAATGAAAAGCAACGTAAAGCAAGGCAAATTAAAGCAAGGCAAGGCAAGGCAACGTAAAGCAAGGCAAAGTAAAGGAAGACAACATAAAGCAACATAAAGCAAGGCAACGTAAAGCAAAGTAAATCAAGGCAACGTGAAGGAAGGCAACGTAAGGCAACGTAAATCATCGTAAAGCAAGGCAAAGGAAAGCAAGGCAACGTAAAGCAACGTAAAGCAAGGCAACGTAAAGCAACGTAAAGCAAGGCAACGTAAAGCAATGCAAGGCAAGGCAACGTAAAGCAAGGCAACGTAAAGCAACATAAAGCAAGGCAAGGCAACGTATAAGCAACGTAAAGCAAGGCAACGTAAAGCAAGGCAACGTAAAGCTACGTAACGCAAAGCAACGTAAAGTCATGCAACGTAAAGCAAGGCAACGTAAAGCAACGTAAAGCTACGTAACGCTAAGCAACGTAAAGTAATGCAACGTAAAGCAAGGCAACGTAAAGCAACGTAAAGCAAGGCAATGTAAAGCAACGTAAAGCAAGGCAAGGCAAGGCAACGTAAAGCAAGGCAACGTAAAGCAAAGTAAAGCAAGGCAAGGCAAGGCAACGTAAAGCAAGTCAAGGCAAGGCAACGTAAAGCAAATCAAGGCAAGGAAACGTAAAGCAAGGCAACGTAAAGCAACGTAAAACAAGGCAACGTAAAGCAATGTAAAGTAAGGCAACGTAAAGTAAGGCATAGCAAGACATCGTAAAGCAAGGCAACATAAAATCAATGTAAAGCAAGGCAAAGTAAAGCAACGTAAAGCAAGGCAAGGCAAGGCAACGTAAAGCAAGGCAAAGTAAAGCAATGTAAAGCAAGGCAACGTAAAGCAACGTAAAGCAAGGCAAGGCAAGGCAATGTAAAGCAAGGCAACATAAAGCAACGTAAAGCAAGGCAACGTAAACCAACGTAAAGCAAGGCAAGGCAAGGCAACGTAAAGCAAGACAACGTAAAGCAACGTAAAGCAAGGCAACGTAAAGCAAAGTAAAGCATGGCAAAGTTAAGTAAGGCAACGTAAAGCAACGTAAAGCAAGGCAACGTAAAGTAAGGCAACGTAAGGCAACGTAAAATAAGGCAACGTAAGGCAACGTAAAGCAACGTAAAGCAAGGAAACTTAAAGCAAGGCAACGTAAAGCAACGTAAAGCAAGGCAACGTAAAGCAAGGCAACGTAAAGCAACGTAAAGCAAGACAACGTAGAGTAAGGCAAAGTAAAGCAACCTAAAGCAGGCAACGTAAAGCAAGGCAACGTCAAGCAAGGCAACGTAACGCAACGTAAAGTAAAGCAACGTAAAGCAACGTAAAGCAAGGCAACGTAAAGCAAAGCATCGTAAAGCAACGTAAAGTAAGGCAACGTAAAGTAAAGGCAACGTAAGTCAGCGTAAAGCAAGACAACGTTTAGCAAAGGAAAGCAAGGCAACGTAAATTTAGGAAACGTAAGGCAACGTAAAGTAAGGCAACGTAAATCAACGTAAGCAAGGCAACGTATAGAAAGGCAACGTAAAGCAACGTAAAGCAAGGCAATGTAAAGAAGGCAACGTAAAGCAACGTAAAGCAAGGCAACGTAAAGCAACGCAACGAAAAGCAACGTAAAGCAAGGCAACGTAAAAAAAGGCAACGTAAAGCAACATAAAGTAAAGCAACGTAAAGCAACATAAATCAAGGCAAAGTAAAGCAACGTAAAGCAAGGCAAAGTAAAGCAAGGCAACGTAATGCAAGGCAACGTAAAGCAACGTAAATCAAGGCAACGTAAGGCAAGGCAACGTAAAGCAACGTAAAGCAAGACAACGTAAAGTAAGGCAACATAAAGCAACGTAAAGCAAGTCAACGTAAAGCAAGGCAACGTAAAGCAACGTAAAGTAAAGCAACGTAAAGCAACGTATATCAAGGCAAAGTAAAGCAACGTAAAGCAAGGCAACGTAAAGGCAGGCAACGTAAAGCAACGTAAAGTAAGGCAACGTAAAGTAAGGCAACGTAAGGCAAAGTAAAGCAAGGCAACGTAAAACAAGGCAACGTAAGGCAGCGTAAAGCAAGGCAACGTATATCAAAGTAAAGCAAGGACACGTAAAGTAAGGCAACGTAAGGCAACGTAAAGTAAGGCAACGTAAAGCAACGTAAAGCAAGGCAACGTAAAGCAACATAAAGCAAGGCAACGTAAAGGAAGTCAACGTAAAGGAACGTAAAGCAAGGTAACGTGAAGTAAGACAACGTAAGGCAACTTAAAGCAAGGGAACGTAAAGCAACCTAAAGCAAGGCAATGTAAGGCAACGTAAAGGAAGGCAAGGTAAAGCAAGGCAACGTAAAGCAACGTAAAGGAAGGCAACGTAAAGTATCGTAAAGCAAGGCAAAGTAAAGCAACGTAAAGCAAGGGAAGGTAAAGCAAGGCAACGTAAAGCAAGGCAACGTAAAGCAAGGAAACGTAAAGCAAGACAACGTAAAGCAAGACAACGTAAGGCAATGTAAAGTAAGGCAACGTAAAGCAAGGCAACGTAAAGCAAGGCAACGTGAAGCAAGGCAACGTAAGGCAACGTAAAGCAAGGAAACGTAAAGCAACGTAAAGCAACGTAAAGCAAGGCAACGTAAGGCAACGTAAAGCAAGGCAAAGTAAAGGAAGACAACATAAAGCAACATAAAGCAAGGCAACGTATAGCAAGGCAACGTAAGGCAACGTAAAGCAACATAAAGCAAGGCAACTTAAAGCAACGTAAGGTAACGTAAAGCAAGGCAACGTAAAGCAAGGCATCGTAAAGCAACGTAAAGCAAGGGAACGTAAAGCAAGGAAACGTAAAGCAAGGCAACGTAAAGCAAAGTAAATCAAGGTAACGTGAAGGAAGGCAACGTAAGGCAACGTAAATCATCGTAAAGCAAGGCAAAGTAAAGCAAGGCAACGTAAAGCAACGTAAAGCAAGGCAACGTAAAGCAACGTAAAGCAAGGCAACGTAAAGCAATTCAAGGCAAGGCAACGTAAAGCAAGGCAACGTAAAGCAACATAAAGCAAGGCAAGGCAACGTAAAGCAACGTAAAGCAAGGCAACGTAAAGCAAGGCAACGTAAATCTACGTAACGCAAAGCAACGTAAAGTCATGCAACGTAAAGCAAGGCAACGTAAAGCAACGTAAAGCTACGTAACGCTAAGCAACGTAAAGTAATGCAACGTAAAGCAAGGCAACGTAAAGCAACGTAAAGCAAGGCAACGTAAAGCAACGTAAAGCAAGGCAAGGCAAGGCAACGTAAATCAAGGCAACGTAAAGCAAAGTAAAGCAAGGCAAGGCAAGGCAACGTAAAGCAAGTCAAGGCAAGGCAACGTAAAGCAAGTCAAGGCAAGGCAACGTAAAGCAAATCAAGGCAAGGAAACGTAAAGCAAGGCAACGTAAAGCAACGTAAAACAAGGCAACGTAAAGCAATGTAAAGTAAGGCAACGTAAAGTAAAGCATAGCAAGACATCGTAAAGCAAGGCAACTTAAAATCATTGTAAAGCAAGGCAAAGTAAAGCAACGTAAAGCAAGGCAAGGCAAGGCAACGTAAAGCAAGGCAAAGTAAAGCAATGTAAAGCAAGGCAACGTAAAGCAACGTAAAGCAAGGCAAGGCAAGGCAATGTAAAGCAAGGCAACATAAAGCAACGTAAAGCAACGCAACGTAAACCAACGTAAAGCAAGGCAAGGCAAGGCAATGTAAAGCAAGACAACGTAAAGCAACGTAAAGCAAGGCAACGTAAAGCAATGTAAAGCAAGGCAACGTAAACCAAGAAAAGCAAGACAAGGCAAGACAACGTAAAGCAAGACAACGTAAAGCAACGTAAAGCAAGGCAACATAAAGCAATGTAAAGCAAAGCAACGTAAACCAAGAAAAGAAAGACAAGGCAAGGCAACGTAAAGCAAGGCAAGGCAAGGGAACGTAAAGGAAGTCAAGGCAAGGGAACGTAAAGCAAGGCAAGGCAAGGAAACGTAAAGGAAGGCAACGTAAAGCAACTTAAAACAAGGCAACGTAAAGCAACGTAAAGCAAGGCAATGTAAAGTAAGGCAAACAAGGCAACGTAAAGCAAGGCAACGTAAAGCAAGGCAACGTAAAGCAAGGCAACGTAAAGCAACGTAAAGCAAGGCAACGTAAAGCAACGTAAAGCAAGGCAAGGCAAGGCAACGTAAAAAGAGGCAACGTAAAGCAAGGTAAAGCAAGGCAACGTAAAGCAACATAAAGCAAGGCAAGGCAAGGCAACGTAAAGCAAGGCAGCGTAAACCAACATAAAGCAAGGCAAGGCATGGCAACGTAAAGCAAGACAACGTAAAGCAACGTAAAGCAAGACAACGTAAAGCAACGTAAAGCAAGGCAATGTAAAGCAATGTAAAGCAAGGAAACGTAAACCAAGAAAAGCAAGACAAGGCAAGGCAATGTAAAGCAAGGCAAGGCAAGGAAAGGTAAAGCAAGGCAACGTAAAGCAAGGTAAATCAAGGCAATGTAAAGCAACGTAAAGCAAGGCAACGTAAAGCAAGGCAAGGCAAGGCAACAAAAGCAAGGCAACGTAAAGCAACTTAAAGCAAGGCAAGGCAAGGCAACGTAAAGCAAGGAAAGGCAAGGCAACGTAAAGCAAAGCAAGGCAAGACAACGTAAAGCAAGGCAACGTAAAGCAACGTAAAGCAAGGCAACGTAAAGCAACGTAAAGCATGGCAAAGTTAAGTACAGCAACGTAAAGTAACATAAAGCAAGGCAACGTAAAGTAAGGCAACGTAAAGCAACGTAAGGCAACATAAAGTAAGGCAACGTAAAGCAAGGCAACGTAAAGCAACGTAAAGCAAGGCAACGTAAAGCAATGCAAGGCAAGGCAACGTAAAGCAAGGCAACGTAAAGCAACATAAAGCAAGGCAAGGCAACGTAAAGCAACGTAAAGCAAGGCAACGTACAGCAAGGCAACGTAAAGCTACGTAACGCAAAGCAACGTAAAGTCATGCAACGTAAAGCAAGGCAACGTAAAGCAACGTAAAGCTACGTAACGCTAAGCAACGTAAAGTAATGCAACGTAAAGCAAGGCAACGTAAAGCAACGTAAAGCAAGGCAACGTAAAGCAACGTAAAGCAAGGCAAGGCAAGGCAACGTAAAGCAAGGCAACGTAAAGCAAAGTAAAGCTAGGCAAGGCAAGGCAACGTAAAGCAAGTCAAGGCAAGGCAACGTAAAGCAAATCAAGGCAAGGAAACGTAAAGCAAGGCAACGTAAAGCAACGTAAAACAAGGCAACGTAAAGCAATGTAAAGTAAGGCAACGTAAAGTAAGGCATAGCAAGACATCGTAAAGCAAGGCAACATAAAATCAATGTAAAGCAAGGCAACGTAAAGCAACGTAAAGCAAGGCAAGGCAAGGCAAAGTAAAGCAAGACAAAGTAAATCAATGTAAAGCAAGGCAATGAAAAGCAACGTAAAGCAAGGCAAGGCAAGGCAATGTAAAGCAAGGCAACATAAAGCAACGTAAAGCAAGGCAACGTAAACCAACGTAAAGCAAGGCAAGGCAAGGCAACGTAAAGCAAGACAACGTAAAGCAACGTAAAGCAAGGCAACGTAAAGCAATGTAAAGCAAGGCAACGTAAACCAAGAAAAGCAAGACAAGGCAAGGCAACGTAAAGCAAGGCAAGGCAAGGCAACGTAAAGCAAGACAACGTAAAGCAACATAAGGCAAGGCAACATAAAGCAATGTAAAGCAAGGCAACGTAAACCAAGAAAAGCATGACAAGGCAAGGCAACGTAAAGCAAGGCAAGGCAAGGCAACGTAAAGGAACTCAAGGCAAGGGAACGTAAAGCAAGGCAAGGCAAGGAAACGTAAAGGAAGGAAACGTAAAGCAACTTAAAACAAGGCAACCTAAAGCAACGTAAAGCAAGGCAACGTAAAGTAAGGCAAACAAGGCAATGTAAAGCAAGGCAACGTAAAGCAAGGCAACGTAAAGCAAGGCAACGTAAAGCAACGTAAAGCAAGGCAACGTAAAGTAAGGCAAACAAGGCAATGTAAAGCAAGGCAACGTAAAGCAAGGCAACGTAAAGCAAGGCAACGTAAAGCAACGTAAAGCAAGGCAACGTAAAGCAACGTAAAGCAAGGCAAGGCAAGGCAACGTAAAAAGAGGCAACGTAAAGCAAGGTAAAGCGAGGCAACGTAAAGCAACATAAAGCAAGGCAAGGAAAGGAAAGGTAAAGCAAGGCAACGTAAAGCAAGGTAAATCAAGGCAATGTAAAGCAACGTAAAGCAAGGCAACGTAAAGCAAGGCAAGGCAAGGCAACAAAAGCAAGGCAATGTAAAGCAACTTAAAGCAAAGCAAGGCAAGGCAACGTAAAGCAAGGCAAGGCAAGGCAACGTAAATCAAAGCAAGGCAAGGCAACGTAAAGCAAGGCAACGTAAAGCAACGTAAAGCAAGGCAACGTAAAGCATGGCAAAGTTAAGTAAAGCAACGTAAAGCAACATAAAGCAAGGCAACGTAAAGTAAGGCAACGTAAAGCAACGTAAAGCAAGGAAAAGTAAAGCAAGGCAACGTAAAGCAACGTAAAGCAAGGCAACGTAAAGCAATGTAAAGCAAGGCAACGTAAAGCAAGGCAACGTAAAGCAACGTAAAGCAAGACAACGTAAAGTAAGGCAATGTAACGCAACGTAAAGTAAAGCAACGTAAAGCAACGTAAAGCAAGGCAACGTAAAGCAAGGCAACTTAAAGCAAGGCAACGTATAGCAACGTAAAGTAAGGCAACGTAAAGTAAAGGCAAAATAAGGCAATGTAAAGCAAGGCAACGTAAAGTAAGGCAACGTAAGTCAACGTAAAGCAAGGCAACGTATAGCAAAGTAAAGCAAGGCAACGTAAAGTAAGGCAATGTAAGGCAACATAAAGTAAGGCAAAGTAAAGCAACGTAAGGAAGGCAACGTAAAGCAAGGCAACGTAAAGCAACGTAAAGCAAGGCAACGTAAAGCAACGTAAAGCAAGGCAACGTAAAGCAAGGCAACTTAAAGCAACATAAAGCAAGGCAACGTAAAGCAAGACAACGTAAAGTAAGGCAACGTAAAGCAACGTAAAGCAAGGCAACATAAAGCAAGACAACGTAAATTAAGGCAACGTAAAGCAACGTAAAGGAAGGCAACGTAAAGTAAGGCAACGTAAGGCAACTTAAAATAAGGCAACGTAAAGCAACGTAAAGCAAGGAAACTTAAAGCAAGGCAACGTAAATCAACGTAAAGTAAGGCAACGTAAAGCAAGGCAACGTAAAGCAACGTAAAGCAAGACAACGTAGAGTAAGGCAAAGTAAAGCAACCTAAAGCAGGCAACGTAAAGCAAGGCAACGTAAAGCAAGGCAACGTAAAGCTACGTAACGCAAAGCAACGTAAAGTCATGCAACGTAAAGCAAGGCAACGTAAAGCAACGAAATGCTACGTAACGCTAAGCAACGTAAAGTAATGCAACGTAAAGCAAGGCAACGTAAAGCAATGTAAATCAAGGCAACGTAAAGCAACGTAAAGCAAGGCAAGGCAAGGCAACGTAAAGCAAAGTAAAGCAAGGCAAGGCAAGGCAACGTAAAGCAAGTCAAGGCAAGGCAACTTAAAGCAAATCAAGGCAAGGAAACGTAAAGCAAGGCAACGTAAAGCAACGTAAAACAAGGCAACTTAAAGCAATGTAAAGTAAGGCAACGTAAAGTAAGGCATAGCAAGACATCGTAAAGCAAGGCAACATAAAATCAATGTAAAGCAAGGCAACGTAAAGCAACGTAAATCTACGTAACGCTAAGCAACGTAAAGTAATGCAACGTAAAGCAAGGCAACGTAAAGCAACGTAAAGCAAGGCAACGTAAACCAACGTAAAGCAAGGCAAGGCAAGGCAACGTAAAGCAAGACAACGTAAAGCAACATAAAGCAAGGCAACGTAAAGCAATGTAAAGCAAGGCAACGTAAACCAAGAAAAGCAAGACAAGGCAAGGCAACGTAAAGCAAGGCAAGGCAAGGCAACGTAAAGGAAGTCAAGGCAAGGCAACGTAAAGCAAGGCAAGGCAAGGAAACGTAAAGGAAGGCAACGTAAAGCAACTTCAAACAAGGCAACGTAAAGCAACGTAAAGCAAGGCAACGTAAATTAAGGCAAACAAGGCAACATAAAGCAAGGCAACGTAAAGCAACGTAAAGCAAGGCAACGTAAAGCAACGTAAAGCAAGGCAAGGCAAGGCAACGTAAAAAGATGCAATGTAAAGCAAGGTAAAGCAAGGCAACGTAAAGCAACATAAAGCAAGGCAAGGCAAGGCAACGTAAAGCAAGGCAGTGTAAACCAACATAAAGCAAGGCAAGGCAAGGCAACGTAAAGCAAGACAACGTAAAGCAACGTAAAGCAAGACAACGTAAAGCAACGTAAAGCAAGGCAACGTAAAGCAAAGTAAAGCAAGGAAACGTAAACCAAGAAAAGCAAGACAAGGCAAGGCAATGTAAAGCAAGGCAAGGCAAGGAAAGGTAAAGCAAGGCAACGTAAAGCAAGGTAAATCAAGGCAATGTAAAGCAACGTAAAGCAAGGCAACGTAAAGCAAGGCAAGGCAAGGCAACAAAAGCAAGGCAACATAAAGCAACTTAAAGCAAGGCAAGGCAAGGCAACGTAAAGCAAGGCAAGGCAAGGCAACGTAAAGCAAAGCAAGGAAAGGCAACGTAAAGCAAGGCAACGTAAAGCAACGTAAAGCAAGGCAACGTAAAGCAACGTAAAGCATGGCAAAGTTAAGTATAGCAACGTAAAGCAACATAAAGCAAGGCAACGTAAAGTAAGGCAACGTAAAGCAACGTAAGGCAACATAAAGTAAGGCAACGTAAAGTAAGGCAACGTAAAGCAACGCAAAGCAAGGAAACGTAAAGCAAGGCAACGTAAAGCAACGTAAAGCAAGGCAACGTAAAGCAACGTAAAGCAAGGCAACGTAAAGCAAGGCAACGTAAAGCAACGTAAAGCAAGACAACGTAAAGTAAGGCAATGTAAAGCAACGTAAAGCAGGCAACGTAAAGCAAGGCAACGTAAAGCAAGGCAACGTAACGCAACGTAAAGTAAAGCAACGTAAAGCAACGTAAAGCAAGGCAACGTAAAGCAAGGCAACGTAAAGCAAGGCAACGTAAAGCAACGTAAAGTAAGGCAACGTAAAGTAAAGGCAACTTAAGGCTATGTAAAGCAAGGCAACGTAAAGTAAGTCAACGTAAGTCAACGTAAAGCAAGGCAACGTAAAGTTAGGCAACGTAAGGCACCATAAAGTAAGGCAACGTAAAGCAACGTAAGCAAGGCAACGTAAAGCAAGGCAACGTAAAGCAACGTAAAGCAAGGCAACGTAAAGCAAGGAAACGTAAAGCAAGGCAACGTAAAGCAACATAAAGCAAGGCAACGTAAAGCAAGACAACGTAAAGTAAGGCAACGTAAAGCAACGTAAAGCAAGGCAACATAAAGCAAGACAACGTAAATTAAAGGCAACGTAAAGCAACGTAAAGCAAGGCAACGTAAAGTAAGGCAACTTAAGGCAACGTAAAATAAGGCAACGTAAAGCAACGTAAAGCAAGGAAACTTAAAGCAAGGCAACGTAAAGCAACGTAAAGCAAGGCAACGTAAAGCAAGGCAACGTAAAGCAACGTAAAGCAAGACAACGTAGAGTAAGGCAAAGTAAAGCAACCTAAAGCAGGCAACGTAAAGCAAGGCAACGTAAAGCAAGGCAACGTAACGCAACGTAAAGTAAAGCAACGTAAAGCAACGTAAAGCAAGGCAACGTAAAGAAAAGCATCGTAAAGCAACGTAAAGTAAGGCAACGTAAAGTAAAGGCAACGTAAGTCAGCGTAAAGCAAGGCAACGTTTAGCAAAGAAAAGCAAGGCAACGTAAATTTAGGAAACGTAAGGCAACGTAAAGTAAGGCAACGTAAATCAACGTAAGCAAGGCAACGTAAAGAAAGGCAACGTAAAGCAACGTAAAACAAGACAAAGTAAAGCAAGGCAACGTAAAGCAATGTAAAGCAAGGCAACGTAAAAAAAGGCAACGTAAAGCAACATAAAGTAAAGCAACGTAAAGCAACGTAAATCAAGGCAAAGTAAAGCAACGTAAAGCAAGGCAAAGTAAAGCAACGTAAAGCAAGGCAACGTAAAGCAAGGCAACGTAAAGCAACGTAAAGCAAGGCAACGTAAAGCAAGGCAACGTAAAGCAACGTAAAGCAAGACAACGTAAAATAAGGCAACGTAAAGCAACGTAAAGCAAGTCAACGTAAAGCAAGGGAACGTAAAGCAACGTAAAGTAAAGCAACGTAAAGCAACGTAAAGCAACGTATATCAAGGTAAAGTAAAGCAAAGTAAAGCAAGGCAACGTAAAGGAAGGCAACGTAAAGGAACGTAAAGTAAGGCAACGTAAAGTAAGGCAACGTAAGGCAAGGTAAAGCAAGGCAACGTAAAATAAGGCAACGTAAGGCAGCGTAAAGCAAGGCAACGTTCAGCAAAGTAAAGCAAGGACACGTAAAGTAAGGCAACGTAAGGCAACGTAAAGTAAGGCAACGTAAAGCAACGTAAAGCAAGGCAACGTAAAGCAACGTAAAGCAAGGCAACGTAAAGCAAGGCAAAGTAAAGCAAGGGAACGTAAAGCAAGGCAACGTAAAGCAACGTAAAGCAAGGCAACGTAAAGCAAGGCAACGTAAAGCAAGGAAACGTAAAGCAAGCCAACGTAAAGCAAGCCAACGTAAAGCAAGACAACGTAAGGCAACGTAAAGTAAGGCAACGTAAAGCAAGGCAACGTAAAGCAAGGCAACGTAAGGCAACGTAAAGCAAGGCAACGTAAAGCAACGTAAAGCAAGGCAACGTAAGGCAAAGTAAAGCAAGGCAACGTAAAGCAAGGCAAAGTAAAGCAACATAAAGCAAGGCAACGTAAAGCAAGGCAACGTAAGGCAACGTAAAGCAACATAAAGCAAGGCAACTTAAAGCAACGTAAGGTAACGTAAAGCAAGGCAACGTAAAGCAAGGCATCGTAAAGCAACGTAAAGCAAGGGAACGTAAGGCAAGGAAACGTAAAGCAAGGCAACGTTAAGCAAATTAAATCAAGGCAACGTAAAGGAAGGCAACGTAAGGCAACGTAAATCATCGTAAAGCAAGGCAACGTAAAGCAAGGCAACGTAAAGCAACGTAAAGCAAGGCAACGTAAAGCAAGGCAACGTAAAGCTACGTAACGCAAAGCAAAGTAAAGTAATGCAACGTAAAGCAAGGCAACGTAAAGCAACGTAAAGCTACGTAACGCTAAGCAACGTAAAGTAATGAAACGTAAAGCAAGGCAACGTAAAGCAACTTAAAGCAAGGCAACGTAAAGCAACGTAAAGCAAGGCAAGGCAAGGCAACGTAAAGCAAATTAAAGCAAGGCAAGGCAAGGCAACTTAAAGCAAGTCAAGGCAAGGCAACGTAAAGCAAATCAAGGCAAGGAAACGTAAAACAAGGCAACGTAAAGCAATGTAAAGTAAGGCAAAGTAAAGTAAGGCATAGCAAGACAACGTAAAGCAAGGCAACATAAAGCAATGTAAAGCAAGGCAACGTAAAGCAACGTAAAGCAAGGCAAGGCAAGGCAACGTAAAGCAAGGGAAAGTAAAGCAATGTAAAGCAAGGCAACGTAAAGCAACGTAAAGCAAGGCAAGGCAAGGCAATGTAAAGCAAGGCAACATAAAGCAACATAAAGCAAGGCAACGTAAACCAACGTAAAGCAAGACAAGGCAAGGCAACGTAAAGCAAGACAACGTAAAGCAAGGCAACGTAAAGCAATGTAAAGCAAGACAAGGCAAGGCAACGTAAAGCAAGGCAAGGCAAGGAAATATAAAGCAAGGCAACGTAAAGCAACGTAAATCAAGGCAATGTAAAGCAACGTAAAGCAAGGCAAGGTAAAACAAGGCAAGGCAAAGCAACATAAAGCAAGGCAACGTAAAGCAACGTAAAGCAAGGCAAGGCAAGGCAACGTAAAGCAAGGCAAGGCAAGGCAACATAAAGCAAAGCAAGGCAAGGCAACGTAAAGCAAGGCAACGTAAAGCAACGTAAATCAAGGCAACGTAAAGCAACGTAAAGCAAGGCAAAATTAAGTAAGGCAACGTAAAGCAACATAAAGCAAGGCAACGTAAAGTAAGGCAACGTAAAGCAACGTAAGGCAACATAAAGTAAGGCAACGTAAAGCAACGTAAACCAAGGAAACGTAAACGAAGGCAACGTAAAGCAACGTAAAGCAAGGCAACTTAAAGCAAGGCAAAGTAAAGGAACGTAAAGCAAGGCAACGTAAAGTATCGTAAAGAAGGGCAACGTAAAGCAAGGCAACGTAAAGCAACGTAAAGCAAGGGAACGTAAAGCAAGGCAACGTAAAGCAACGTAAAGCAAGGGAAGGTAAAGCAAGGCAACGTAAAGCAACGTAAAGCAAGGCAACGTAAAGCAAGGCAACATAAAGCAAGGAAACGTAAAGCAAGCCAATGTAAAGCAAGACAACGTAAGGCAACGTAAAGTAAGGCAACGTAAAGCAAGGCAACGTAAAGCAAGGCAACGTAAGGCAACGTAAAGCAAGGCAACGTAAAGCAACGTAAAGCAAGGCAACGTAAGTCAAAGTAAAGCAAGGCAAAGTAAAGCAAGGCAACGTAAAGCAACATAAAGCAAGGCAACTTAAAGCAACGTAAGGTAACGTAAAGCAAGGCAACGTAAAGCAAGGCATCGTAAAGCAACGTAAAGCAAGGGAACGTAAAGCAAGGAAACGTAAAGCAAGCAACGTAAAGCAAAGTAAATCAAGGCAACGTAAAGGAAGGCAACGTAAGACAATGTAAATCATCGTAAAGCAAGGCAAAGTAAAGCAAGGCAATGTAAAGCAACGTAAAGCAAGGCAACGTAAAGCAAGGCAACGTAAAGCTACGTAACGCAAAGCAACGTAAAGTAATGCAACGTAAAGCAAGGCATCGTAAAGCAACGTAAAGCTACGTAACGCTAAGCAACGTAAAATAATGAAACGTAAAGCAAGGCAACGTAAAGCAAGGCAACGTAAAGCAAGGCAACGTAAAGCAACGTAAAGCAAGGCAACTTAAAGCAACGTAAAGCAAGGCAAGGCAAGGCAACGTAAGGCAAGGCAAAGCAAGGCAACGTAAAGCAACGTAAACAAGGCAAGGCAAGGCAACGTAAAGCAATGCAACGTAAACCAAAGTAAAGCAAGGCAAGGCAAGGCAACGTAAAGCAAGACAACGTAAAGCAACGTAAAGCAAGGCAACGTAAAGCAATGTAAAGCAAGGAAACGTAAACCAAGAAAAGCAAGACAAGGCAAGGCAACGTAAAGCAAGGCAAGGCAAGGAAACGTAAAGCAAGGCAACGTAAAGCAACGTTAATCAAGGCAATGTAAAGCAACGTAAAGCAAGACAACGTAAAGCAAGGCAAGGCAAGGCAACATAAAGCAAGGCAACGTAAAGCAACTTAAAGCAAGGCAAGGCAAGGCAACGTAAAGCAAGGCAAGGCAAGGCAACGTAAAGCAAAGCAAGGCAAGGCAACGTAAAGCAAGGCAACGTAAAGCAACGTAAAGCAAGGCAACGTAAAGCAACGTAAAGCAACATAAAGCAAGGCAACGTAAAGCAAGGCAACGTAAAGTAAGGCAACGTAAAGCAACGTAAGGCAACATAAAGTAAGGCAACGTAAAGCTACGTAAAGCAAGGAAACGTAAAGCAAGGCAACGTAAAGCAACATAAAGCAAGGCAACGTAAAGCAAGGCAACGTAAAGCAACGTAAAGCAAGACAACGTAAAGTAAGGCAATGTAAAGCAACGTAAAGCAGGCAACGTAAAGCAAGGCAACGTAAAGCAAGGCAACGTAACGCAATGTAAAGTAAAGCAACATAAAGCAACGTAAAGCAAGGCAACGTAAAGCAAGGCAACGTAAAGCAAGGCAACGTAAAGCAACGTAAAGTAAGGCAACGTAAAGTAAAGGCAACGTAAGGCAATGTAAAGCAAGGCAACTTAAAGTAAGGCAACGTAAGTCAACGTAAAGCAAGGCAACGTATAGCAAAGTAAAGCAAGGCAATGTAAATTAGGCAACGTAAGGCAACATAAAGTAAGGCAACGTAAAGCAACGTAAAGCAAGGCAACGTAAAGCAACGTAAAGCAGGGTAACGTAAAGCAAGGCAACGTAAAGCAAGGCAACGTAAAGCAACGTAAAGCAAGGCAACGTAAAGCAAGACAACGTAAAGTAAGGCAACGTAAAGCAACGTAAAGCAAGGCAACGTAAAGCAAGGCAACGTAAAGCAACGTAAAGTAAAGCAACGTAAAACAACTAAAATCAAGGCAAAGTAAAGCAACGTAAAGCAATGCAAAGTAAAGCAATGCAACGTAAAATAAGGCAAAGTAAGTCAACGGAAATCAAGGCAACGTATAGCAAAGTAAAGCTTGGCAACGTGAAGTAAGACAACGTAATGCAAAGTAAAGCAAGGCAACGTAAAGCAACGTAAAGCAAGGCAACGTAAAGCAATCAATGTAAAGCAACGTAAAACAAGGCAACATAAAGCAATGCAACGTAAAGCAAGCCAACGTAAGGCAACGTAAATTAAGGCAACGAAAAGAAAGGTAACGTAAAGCAAGGCAACGTAAAGCAAGACAACGTAAGGCAACGTAAAGCAAGGCAATGTAAAGCAAGGCAACGTAAGGGAACGTAAAGCAAGGCAACGTAAAGCAAGGCAACGTAAAGCAACGTAAAGAAAGTCAACGTAAAGCATGGCAACATAAAGCAACATAAAGCAAGGCAACGTAAAGCAAGGCAACGTAAGGCAACGTAAAGCAAGGAAACGTAAGGCAACGTAAAGCAAGGCAACGTAAAGCAACGTAAAGCAAGGCAAAGTAAGGCAACGTAAAGCAATGCAAAGTAAAGCAAGGCAACTTAAAGCAACATAAAGCAAGGCAACGTAAAGCAAGGCAACGTAAGGCAACGTAAAGCAACATAAAGCAAGGCAACTTAAAGCAACGTAAGGTAACGTAAAGCAAGGAAACGTAAAGCAAGGCATCGTAAAGCAAGGTAAAGCAAGGGAACGTAAAGCAAGGAAACGTAAAGCAAGGCAACCTAAAGCAAAGTAAATCCAGGCAACGTAAAGGAAGGCAACGTAAGTCAACGTAAAGCATCGTAAAGCAAGGCAAAGTAAAGCAAGGCAACGTAAAGCAACGTAAAGCAAGGCAACGTAAAGCAATGCAAGGCAAAGCAACGTAAAGCATGGCAAGGCAACGTAAAGCAACGTAAATCAAGGCAACGTAAAGCAAGGAAACGTAAAGCTACGTAACGCAAAGCAACGTAAAGTAAGGCAACGTAAAGCAAGGCAACGTAAAGCAATGTAAAGCAAGGCAACGTAAAGCAACGTAAAGCAAGGCAAGGTAAGGCAACGTAAATCAAGGCAACGTAAAGCAACGTAAAGCAAGGCAACGTAAAGCAAGGCAAGGCAAGGCAACGTAAAGCAAGGCAACGTAAAGCAAAGTAAATCAAGGCAACGTAAAGGAAGGCAACGTAAGGAAACGTACAGCATCGTAAAGCAAGGCAAAGTAAAGCAAGGCAACGTAAATCAACGTAAAGCAAGGCAACGTAAAGCAAGGCAACGTAAGGCAACGTAAAGCAAGGCAACGTAAAGCAAGGCAATGTAAAGCAAGTCAAGGCAAGGCAACATAAAGCAAGGCAACGTAAAGCAATGTAAATCAAGGCAACGTAAAGCAATGTAAAGCAAGGCAACGTAAACCAAGAAAAGCAAGACAAGGCAAGGCAACGTAAAGCAAGGCAAGGCAAGGCAACGTAAAGCAAGGCAACGTAAAGCAACATAAATCAAGGCAATGTAAAGCAACGTAAAGCAAGGCAACGTAAAGCAGGGCAAAGCAAGACAACATAAAGCAAGGCAACGGAAAGCAAATTAAAGCAAGGCAAGGCAAGGCAACGTAAAGCAAGGCAAGGCAAGGCAACGTAAAGCAAGGCATCGTAAAGCAACGTAAAGCAAGGGAACGTAAAGCAAGGAAACGTAAAGCAAGGCAACCTAAAGCAAAGTAAATCCAGGCAACGTAAAGGAAGGCAACGTAAGTCAACGTAAAGCATCGTAAAGCAAGGCAAAGTAAAGCAAGGCAACGTAAAGCAACGTAAAGCAAGGCAACGTAAAGCAATGCAAGGCAAAGCAACGTAAAGCATGGCAAGGCAACGTAAAGCAACGTAAATCAAGGCAACGTAAAGCAAGGAAACGTAAAGCTACGTAACGCAAAGCAACGTAAAGTAAGGCAACGTAAAGCAAGGCAACGTAAAGCAATGTAAAGCAAGGCAACGTAAAGCAACGTAAAGCAAGGCAAGGTAAGGCAACGTAAATCAAGGCAACGTAAAGCAACGTAAAGCAAGGCAACGTAAAGCAAGGCAAGGCAAGGCAACGTAAAGCAAGGCAACGTAAAGCAAAGTAAATCAAGGCAACGTAAAGGAAGGCAACGTAAGGAAACGTACAGCATCGTAAAGCAAGGCAAAGTAAAGCAAGGCAACGTAAATCAACGTAAAGCAAGGCAACGTAAAGCAAGGCAACATAAGGCAACGTAAAGCAAGGCAATGTAAAGCAAGTCAAGGCAAGGCAACATAAAGCAAGGCAACGTAAAGCAATGTAAATCAAGGCAACGTAAAGCAATGTAAAGCAAGGCAACGTAAACCAAGAAAAGCAAGACAAGGCAAGGCAACGTAAAGCAAGGCAAGGCAAGGCAACGTAAAGCAAGGCAACGTAAAGCAACATAAATCAAGGCAATGTAAAGCAACGTAAAGCAAGGCAACGTAAAGCAGGGCAAAGCAAGACAACATAAAGCAAGGCAACGTAAAGCAAATTAAAGCAAGGCAAGGCAAGGCAACGTAAAGCAAGGCAAGGCAAGGCAACGTAAAGCAAAGCAAGGCAAGGCAACGTAAAGCAAGGCAACGTAAAGCAACATAAAGCAAGGCAACGTAAAGCAATGTAAAGCAAGGCAAATTTAAGTAAGGCAACGTAAAGCAATGTAAAGCAAGGAAACGTAAAGCAACGTAAAGCAAGGCAACGTAAAGCAAGGCAACGTAAAGCAACGTAAAGCAAGACAACGTAAAGTAAGGCAAAGTAAAGCAACGTAAAGCAGGCAACGTAAAGCAAGGCAACGTAAAGAAAGGCAACGTAACGCAACGTAAATTAAAGCAACGTAAAGCAACGTAAAGCAAGGCAACGTAAAGCAAGGCAGCGTAAAGCAAGGCAACGTAAAGCAACGTAAATAAAGGAACGTAAAGTAAGGCAACGTAAGGTAATGTAAAGCTAGGCAACGTAAATCAAGGCAACATATAGCAAAGTAAAGCAAGGCAACGTAAAATTAGACAACGTAAGGCAACGTATAGTAAGGAAACGTAAAGCAACGTTAGCAAGGCAACGTAAAGCAACGTAAAGAAATGTAAAGCAACGTAAATCAAGGCAAAGTAAAGCAACGTAAAGCAAGGCAACGTAAAGTAAGTCAACGTAAGGCAACATAAAGCAAGGCAACGTAAAATAAGGCAACGTAAGGCAACGTAAAGCAAGGCAACGTATAGCAAAGTAAAGCAAGGCAACGTAAAGTAAGGCAACGTAAGGCAACGTATAGTAAGGCAAAGTAAAGCAACGTAAAGGAAGGCAACGTAAAGCAAGTCAACGTAAAGCAACGTAAAGCAAGGCAACGTGAAGTAAGACAAAGTAAGGCAACGTAAAGCAAGGCAACGTAAAGCAACGTAAAGCAAGGCAACGTAAAGCACGGCAATGTAAGGCAACGTAAAACAAGGCAACAAAAAGCAAGGCAACGTAAAGCAAGCCAACGTAAGGCAATGTAAAGTAAGGCAACGTAAAGAAAGGCAACGTAAAGCAAGGAAACGTAAGGCAACGTAAAGCAAGTCAACATAAAGCAAGGCAACTTAAAGCAAGGCAACGTAAAGCAAGGCAATGTAAGGAAACGTAAAGCATGCTAACATAAAGAAAGGAAACGTTAAGCAACATAAAGAAAGGCAACGTAAAGCTAGGCAAAGTAAAGCAACATAAAGCAAGGCAACGTAAAGCAAGGCAACGTAAGGCAACGTAAGACAACGTATAGCAATATAAAGCAAGGTAACTTAAAGCAACGTAAGGTAACGTAAAGCAAGGCAACGTAAAGCAAGGCATCGTAAAGCAACGTAAATCAAGGGAACGTAAAGCAAGGAAACGTAAAGCAAGGCAACGTAAAGCAAAGTAAATCAAGGCAAAGTAAAGGAAGGCAAAGTAAGGAAACGTACAGCATCGTAAAGCAAGGCAAAGTAAAGCAAGGCAACGTAAATCAACGTAAAGCAAGGCAACGTAAAGCAAGGCAACGTAAGTCAACGTAAAGCAAGGCAACGTAAAGCAAGGCAATGTAAAGCAAGTCAAGGCAAGGCAACATAAAGCAAGGCAACGTAAAGCAATGTAAAGCAAGGCAACGTAAAGCAACGCAAAGCAACGTAAATTAAGGCAACGTAAAGCAAGGCAACATATAGCAACGTAAAGCAAGGCAACGTAAACCAACGCAAAGCAAGGCAAGGCAAGGCAACGTAAAGCAAGACAACGTAAAGCAACGTAAATCAAGGCAACGTAAAGCAATGTAAAGCAAGGCAACGTAAACCAAGAAAAGCAAGACAAGGCAAGGCAACGTAAAGCAAGGCAACGTAAAGCAACATAAATCAAGGCAATGTAAAGCAACGTAAAGCAAGGCAACGTAAAGCAGGGCAAAGCAAGGCAACATAAAGCAAGGCAACGTAAAGCAAAGTAAAGCAAGGCAAGGCAAGGCAACGTAAAGCAAGGCAAGGCAAGGCAACGTAAAGCAAAGCAAGGCAAGGCAACGTAAAGCAAGGCAACGTAAAGCAACATAAAGCAAGGCAACGTAAAGCAATGTAAAGCAAGGCAAACTTAAGTAAGGCAACGTAAAGCAACGTAATGCAAGGCAACGTAAAGTAAGGCAACGTAAAGCAACGTAAGGCAACGTAAATTAAGGCAACGTAAAGCAACGTAAAGCAAGGAAACGTAAAGCAAGGCAACGTAAAGCAACGTAAAGCAAGGAAACGTAAAGCAAGGCAACGTAAAGCAACGTTAAGCAAGACAACGTAAAGTAAGGCAAAGTAAAGCTACGTAAAGCAGGCAACGTAAAGCAAGGCAACGTAAAGAAAGGCAACGTAAGGCAACGTAAAGTAAGGCAACGTAAAGCAACGTAAAGCAAGGCAACGTAAAGCAAGGCAACTTAAAGCAAGGCAACGTAAAGCAACGTCAATAAAGCAACGTAAAGTAAGGCAACGTAAGGTAATGTAAAACAAGGCAACGTAAAGCAAGGCATCATAGATCAAAGTAAAGCAAGGCAACGTAAAATTAGGCAACGTAAGGCAACGTAAAGTAAGGCATCGTAAAGCAACGTAAGCAAGGCAACGTAAAGCAAGGCAACGTAAAGCAAGGCAACGTAAAGGAAGGCAACGTAAAGCAACGTAAAGCAAGGCAACGTAAAGCAACGTAAAGCAAGACAACGTAAAGTAAAGGCAATGTAAAGTACGTAAAGCAAGGCAACGTAAAGCAAGGCAACCTAAAGCAACGTAAATAAAGCAACGTAAAGCAACGTAAATCAAGGCAACGTAAAGCAACGTAAAGCAAGGCATCATAAAGTAAGGCAACGTAAGGCAACATAAAGCAAGGCAATGAAAATAAGGCAACGTAAGGCAACGTAAAGCAAGGCAACGTATAGCAAAGTAAAGCAAGGCAACGTAAAGTAAGGCAAGGCAAGGCAACGTAAAGTAAGGCAACGTAAGGCAACGAAAAGTAAGGCAAAGTAAAGCAACGTAAAGGAAGGCAACGTAAAGCAAGCCAACGTAAAGCAACGTAAAGCAAGTCAACGTAAAGCAACGTAAAGCAAGGCAACGTGAAGTAAGAAAACGTAAGGCAACGTAAAGCAAGGCAACGTAAAGCAACGTAAAGCAAGGCAACGTAAAGCAAGGCAAAGCAAGGCAACGTAAAGCAAGGCAATGCAAGGCAACGTAAAACAAGGCAACAAAAAGCAAGGCAACGTAAAGCAAGCCAACGTAAAGCAAGGCAACGTAAAGCAAGGCAACGTAAGTCAACGTAAAGCAAGGCAACATAAAGCAAGGCAACTTAAAGCAAGGCAACGTAAAGCTAGGCAACGTAAGGAAACGTAAAGCATGGCAACATAAAGCAAGGAAACGTAAAGCAACATAAAGAAAGGCAACGTTAAGCAAGGCAACGTAAAGCAACATAAAGCAAGGCAACGTAAAGCAAGGCAACGTAAGGCAACGTAAGGCAACGTAAAGCAATATAAAGCAAGGCACCTTAAAGCAACGTAAGGTAACGTAAAGCAAGGCAACGTAAAGCAAGGCATCGTAAAGCAACGTAAATCAAGGGAACGTAAAGCAAGGAAACGTAAAGCAAGGCAACGTAAAGCAAAGTAAATCAAGGCAACGTAAAGGAAGGCAACGTAAGGAAACGTACAGCATCGTAAAGCAAGGCAAAGTAAAGCAAGGCAACGTAAATCAACGTAAAGCAAGGCAATGTAAAGCAAGGCAACGTAAGGCAACGTAAAGCAACTTAAAGCAATTCAACGTAAGGCAATGCAAGGCAAGGCAACGTAAAGCAAGGCAACGTAAAGCTACGTAAAGCAAGGGAAGGCAACGTAAAGCAACGTAAAGCAAGGCAACGTAAAGCAAGGCAACGTAAAGCAACGTAACGCAATGCAACGTAAAGTAAGGCAACGTAAAGTAAGGCAACGTAAAGCAACGTAAAGCAACGTAACGCAAGGCAGGTAAGGCAACGTAAAGCAAGGCAACGTAAATCAACGAAAAGCAAGGCAACGTAAAGCAAGGCAAGGCAAGGCAAGGTAAAGCAAGGCAAGGTAAGACAACGTAAAGCAAGACAACGTAAAGAAACGTAAAGCAAGTAAAGGCAAGGCAACGTAAAGAAAGGCAACGTAAAGCAACGGAAAGCAAGGCAACGTAAAGCAACGTAAAGCAAGGTAACGTAAAGAAACATAATGCAAGAAAAGGCAAGGAAACAAAGCAAGGGAATGCAACGTAAAGCAAGGCAACGTAAAGCAACGTAAAGCAAGGCAACGTAAAGCAACATAAAGCAAGGCAACGTAAAGCATGGCAAGGCAAGGCAACGTAAAGCAAGGCAAGGCAACGTAAAGCAAGGCAACGTAAAGCAACGTAAGGCAAGGCAACGTAAAGCAACGTAAAGCAAGGCAACTTAAAGCAACGTAAAGCAAGGCAACGTAAAGCAAGGCAAGGCAACGTAAAGCAACGCAAAATAAATCAACGCAAAATAAAGCAACGTAAAGCAACGTTAAACAACGTAAAGCAAGGTAAAGCAACGTAAAGGAAGGCAACGTAAAACAACGTAAGGCAAACCAACGTAAAGCAACGTAAAACAAGGTAAAGCAAGGTAATGTAAGTTAAAGCAACGTAAAGCAACGTAAAGCAAGGCAACGTAAAGCAACGTAAAGCAAGGCAACGTAAAGCAATGTAAGGGAAGGCAACGTAAAACACCGTAAAGCAAGGCAATGTAAATCAAGGTAAAGCAAGGTAAAGCAACGTAAAGCAAGGTAAAGCAAGGCAATGTAAAGGAACGTAAAGCAACGTAAAGCAAGGTAAACAAGGTAATGCAAGGTAAAGCAACGTAAAGCAAGGCAACGTAAGGCAAGGTAAAGCAAGGTAAATCAAGGTAAAGCAAGGTAAAGCAAGGCAACGTAAAGCTAGGCAAAGCAAGACAACGTAAAGCAACGCAAAGTAAGGTAAAGCAACGTATAGCAACGTAAAGCAAGGCAACGTAAAGCAACGTAAAGCAACGTAGAGCAAGGCAACGTAAAGCAACGTACAGCAAGGCAACGTAAAGCAACGTAAATCAACGTAAAGCAAGGTAAAGCAAGGCAACGTAAAGCAAGGCAACGTAAAGCAACGTAAAGCAACGTAAAGCAACGTAAAGAAAGGCAACGTAAAGAAAGGCAACGTAAAGCAAGGTAAACATGGCAACGTAAAGCAACGTAATGCAAGGTAAAGCAAGGCAACGTAGAGCAACGTAAAGCAACGTAAAGCAAGGCAAATCAAGGCAACGTAAAGCAACGTAAAGCAAGGCAACGTAAAGCAAGGTAAAGCAAGGCAAAGCAACGTAAGGCAAGGTAAAGCAAGGCAAGGTAAATCTTGGCAAATCAACATAAAGCATGGTAAAGCAAGGCAAGGTAAAGCAAGACAAAGCAACGTAAAGCAATGTAGCGCAATGTAAAGCAATGTAAATCAAGGTAAAGCAAGGTAAAGCAAGGCAACGTAAAGCAACGTAAAGCAAGGTAAAGCAATGCAAGGTAAAGCAAGGTAAATCAAGGTAAAGCAAGGCAATGTAAAGCAACGTAAAGCAAGGTAAAGGAAGGCAAGGCAAAGCAAGTTAAAGCAACGTAAAGCAAGGCAAAGTAAAGCATGGCATCGTAAAGGATCGTAAAGCAAGGCAACGTAAAGAATGTAAAGCAAGGAAAGGTAAAGTAAGGCAACGTAAAGCAAGGCAACGTAAAGCAACGTAAAGCAAGGAAACATAAAGCAAGGCAACGTAAAGCAAGGCAACGTAAATCAACGTAAAGGAAGGCAACGTAAAGCAAGGCAACGTAAAGCTACGTAAAGCAAGGCAACGTAAAGCAAGGCAAGGGAAGGCAACGTAAAGGAAGGCAACGTAAAGCAAGGCAACGTAAAGCAAGGCAACGTAAAGCAACGTAAAGCAAGGCAACGTAAAGCGAGGCAACGTAAAGCAACGTAAAGTAAAGCAACGTAAAGCAACGTAAAGCAACGTAAATCAAGGCAAAGTAAAGCAACGTAAAGCAAGGCAACGTAAAGGAAGGCTACGTAAAGCAACGTAAAGCAAGGCAACGTAAAGCAAGGCAACGTAAATCAAGGTAAAGCAAGACAAAGCAACGTAAAGCAAGGTAAAGCAAGGTAAAGCAATGTAAATCAAGGTAAAGCAAGGTAAAGCAAGGCAACGTAAAGCAACGTAAAGCAAGGTAAAGCAATGCAAGGTAAAGCAAGATAAATCAAGGTAAAGCAAGACAACGTAAAGCAACGTAAAGCAAGGTAAAGCAAGGCAAGGCAAAGCAAGGTAAAGAAACGTAAAGCAAGGCAACGTAAAGTAAGGCAACGTAAAGAAAGGCAACGTAATGCAACCTAAAGCAAGGCAACGTAAAGCAACGTAAAGCAAGGCAACGTAAAGCAACGTAAAGCAAGGAAACGTAAACCAAGGCAAATTAAGCAACGTAAAGCAAGGCAACGTAAAGCAAGGCCACGTAAAGCAACGTAAAGCAAGGAAACGTAAAGGAACGTAAAGCAAGGCAACGTAAAGTAAGGCAACGTAAAGAAAGGCAACGTAATGCAACCTAAAGCAAGGCAACGTAAAGCAACGTAAAGCAAGGCAACGTAAAGCAACGTAAAGCAAGGAAACGTAAACCAAGGCAACTTAAGCAACGTAAAGCAAGGCAACGTAAAGCAAGGCCACGTAAAGCAACGTAAAGCAAGGAAACGTAAAGCAAGGCAACGTAAATCATCGTAAAGGAAGGCAACGTAAAGCAAGGAAACTTAAAGCTACGAAAAGCAAGGCAACGTAAAGCAAGGCAAGGCAAGGCAACGTAAAGGAAGGCAACGTAAAGTAAGTAAATGTAAAGCAAGGCAACGTAAAGCAACGTAAAGCAAGGCAACGTAAAGCAAGGCAACGTAAATCAACGTAAAGCAAGACAACGTAAAGTAAGGCAAAACAAGGCAACGTAAAGCAAGGCAACGTAAAGCAAGGCAAGGCAACGTAAAGCAAGGCAACGTAAATCAACGTAAAGGAAGGCAACGTAAAGCATGGAAACGTAAAGCTACGTAAAGCAAGGCAACGTAAAGCAAGGCAAGGCAAGGCAACGTAAAGGAAGGCAAAGTAAAGTAAGGAAATGTAAAGAAAGGCAACGTAAAGCAACGTAAAGCAAGGCAACGTAAAGCAAGGCAACGTAAATCAACGTAAAGCAAGGCAACGTAAAGCAAGGCAACGTAAAGCAAGGCAACGTAAAGCAACGTAAAGCAAGGCAACGTAAAGGAACATAAAGCAAGGCAAGGCAAGGCAACGTAAAGCAAGGCAACGTAAAGCAATGTAAAGCAAGGCAACGTAAAGCAACGTAAAGCAAGGCAAGGCAAGGAAACGTAAAGCAAGGCAACGTAAAGCAACGGAAAGCAAGGCAAGGCAAGGCAACGTAAAGCAAGACAACGTAAAGCAACGTAAAGCCAGGCAATGAAAAGCAACGTAAAGCAAGGCAAAGTAAAGGAAGGCAAGGCAACGTAAAGCAAGGCAACGTAAAGCAACGTAAAGCAAGGCAAGGCAAGGCAACGTAAAGCAAGGTAACGTAAAGGAAGGCAACGTAAAGCAAAGTAAAGGAAGGCAACGTAAAGTAAGGCAACGTAAGGCAACGTAAAGCAAGGCAACGTAAAGTAAGGCAATGTAAGGCAGAGTAAAGCAAGGCAACGTATAGCAAAGTAAAGCAAGGACACTTAAAGTTATGCAACGTAAGGCAACGTAAAGTAAGGCAACGTAAAGCAACTTAAAGCAAGGCAACGTAAAGTAAGCCAACGTAAAGCAACGTAGAGCAAGGCAACGTGAAGTAAGACAATGTAAGGCAACGTAAAGCAAGGCAAGGTAAACAACGTAAACCAAGGCAACGTAAAGCAAGGCAATGTAAGGCAACGTAAAGCAAGGCAACGTAAAGCAAGGCAACGTAAAGCAAGGCAACGTAAAGCAAGGCAACGTAAAGCAAACCAACGTAAGGCAATGTAAAGTAAGGCAACGTAAAGCAAGGCAACATAAAGCAAGGCAACGTAAAGCAACGTAAAGTAAGGCAACGTAAGTCAACGTAAAGCAAGGCAACGTAAAGCAAGGCAACGTAAAGCAACATAAAGCAAGTCAACGTAAAGCAAGGCATCGTAAAGCAACGTAAAGCAAGGCAACGTTAAGCAACGTAAAGCAAGGCAACGTAAACCAACGTAAAGCAAGGCAAGGCAAGGCAACGTAAATCAAGGCAACGTAAAGCAACGTAAAGCAAAGCAACCTAAAGCAACGTAACGGAAGGAAAAGTTAAGTAAGGCAACTTAAAGCAACGTAAAGTAAGGCAACGTAAAGTAACGCAACGTAAAGCAACGTAAAGTAAGGCCACGTAAAGCAACGTAAAGCAAGGCAACGTAAAGCAAGGCAACGTAAAGCAACGTAAATCAAGGCAACTTAAAGCAAGGCAACGTAAAGCAAGGTTAAGCTAGACAACGTAAAGTAAGGCAAAGCAAGGCAACGTAAAGCAAGGCAACGTAAAGCAAGGCAACGCAAAGCAACGTAAAGCAAGGCAACGTAAAGCAACGTAAAGCAAGACAAGGCAAGGAAACGTAAAGCAAGGCAACGTAAAGCAATGTAAAGCATGGCAACGTAAAGCAACGTAAAGCAAGGCAAGGCAAGGCAACGTAAAGCAAAGCAACGTAAAGCAACGAAAAGCAAGGCAAGGGAAGGCAACATAAATCAAGGCAACGTAAAGCAAGGCAACGTAAACCAACGTAAAGCAAGGCAAGGCAAGGCAACGTAAAGCAAGACAACGTAAAGCAACGTAAACTAGGCAAAGTAAACCAAGAAAAGCAAGACAAGGCAAGGCAACGTAAAGCAAGGCAACGCAAGGCAACGTAAAGCAAGGCAACGTAAAGCAACGTAAAGCAAGGCAACGTAAAGCAAGGAAACGTAAAGCAACGTAAAGCAAGGCAACGTAAAGCAACGTAAAGTAAAGCAACGTAAAGCAACGTAAATCAAGGCAAAGTAAAGCAACGTAAAGCAAGGCAACGTAAAGGAAGGCAATGTAAAGCAACGTAAAGTAAGGCAACGTAAGGTAAGGCAACGTAAGGCTACGTAAAGCAAGGCAACGTGAAGCAAGACAACGTAAAGGCAACGTAAGGCAAGGCAATGTAAAGCAATGTAAAGCAAGGCAACGTAAAGCAAGGCAATGTAAGGCTACGTAAAGGAAGACAATGTAAAGCAAGGCAACGTAATGCAACGTAAAGCATTGCAACGTAAAGTATCATAAAGCAAGGCAACGTAAAGCAAGGCAACGTAAAGCAACGTAAAGCAAGGCAACGTAAAGCAAGGTAACGTAAAGCAATCCAACGTAAAGAAAGCCAACGTAAGACAACGTAAAATAAGACATCGTAAAGCAAGGCAACGTAAAGCAAGGCAACGTAAGGCAACGTAAAGCAACGTAAAGAAACGTAAAGCAAGGCAACGTAAGGCAACGTAAAGCAAGGCAAAGTAAAGCAAGGCAACGTAAAGCAACATAAAGCAAGGCAACGTAAAGCAAGGCAACGTACAGCAACGTAAAGCAAGGCAACGCAAGGCAACGTAAAGCAAGGCAACGTAAAGCAACGTAAAGCAAGGCAACGTAAAGCAAGGAAACGTAAAGCAACGTAAAGCAAGGCAACGTAAAGCAACGTAAAGTAAAGCAACGTAAAGCAACGTAAATCAAGGCAAAGTAAAGCAACGTAAAGCAAGGCAACGTAAAGTAAGGCAACGTAAGGCTACGTAAAGCAAGGCAACGTAAAATAAGGCAACGTAAGCCAGCGTAAAGCAAGTCAACGTAAGCCAGCGTAAAGCAAATCAACGTAAAGCAAGGGAACGTAAAGCAACATAAAGCAAGGCAATGTAAAGCAATGTAAAGCAAGGCAACGTAAAGCAAGGCAATGTAAGGCTACGTAAAGGAAGACAAGGTAAAGCAAGGCAACGTAATGCAACGTAAAGCAAGGCAACGTAAAGTATCATAAAGCAAGGCAACGTAAAGCAAGGCAACGTAAAGCAACGTAAAGCAAGGCAACGTAAAGCAAGGCAACGTAAAGCAATCCAACGTAAAGAAAGCCAACGTAAGACAACGTAAAATAAGACATCGTAAAGCAAGGCAACGTAAAGCAAGGCAACGTAAGGCAACGTAAAGCAACGTAAAGCAAAGTAAAGCAAGGCAACGTAAGGCAACGTAAAGAAAGGCAAAGTAAAGCAAGGCAACGTAAAGCAAGGCAACGTACAGCAACGTAAAGCACGGCAACGCAAGGGAACGTAAAGCAAGGCAACGTAAAGCAACGTAAAGCAAGGCAACGTAAAGCAAGGAAACGTAAAGCAACGTAAAGCAAGTCAACGTAAAGCAACGTAAAGCAAGGCAACGTGAAGTAAGAAAACGTAAGGCAACGTAAAGCAAGGCAACGTAAAGCAACGTAAAGCAAGGCAACGTAAAGCAAGGCAAAGCAAGGCAACGTAAAGCAAGGCAATGTAAGGCAACGTAAAACAAGGCAACAAAAAGCAAGGCAACGTAAAGCAAGCCAACGTAAAGCAAGGCAACGTAAAGCAAGGCAACGTAAGTCAACGTAAAGCAAGGCAACATAAAGCAAGGCAACTTAAAGCAAGGCAACGTAAAGCTAGGCAACGTAAGGAAACGTAAAGCATGGCAACATAAAGCAAGGAAACGTAAAGCAACATAAAGAAAGGCAACGTAAAGCAAGGCAACGTAAAGCAACATAAAGCAAGGCAACGTAAAGCAAGGCAACGTAAGGCAACGTAAGGCAACGTAAAGCAATATAAAGCAAGGCACCTTAAAGCAACGTAAGGTAACGTAAAGCAAGGCAACGTAAAGCAAGGCATCGTAAAGCAACGTAAATCAAGGGAACGTAAAGCAAGGAAACGTAAAGCAAGGCAACGTAAAGCAAAGTAAATCAAGGCAACGTAAAGGAAGGCAACGTAAGGAAACGTACAGCATCGTAAAGCAAGGCAAAGTAAAGCAAGGCAACGTAAATCAACGTAAAGCAAGGCAACGTAAAGCAAGGCAACGTAAGGCAACGTAAAGCAACTTAAAGCAATTCAACGTAAGGCAATTCAAGGCAAGGCAACGTAAAGCAAGGCAACGTAAAGCTACGTAAAGCAAGGGAAGGCAACGTAAAGCAACATAAAGCAAGGCAACGTAAAGCAAGGCAACGTAAAGCAACGTAACGCAATGCAACGTAAAGTAAGGCAACGTAAAGTAAGGCAACGTAAAGCAACGTAAAGCAACGTAACGCAAGGCAGGTAAGGCAACGTAAAGCAAGGCAACGTAAATCAACGAAAAGCAAGGCAACGTAAAGCAAGGCAAGGCAAGGTAAAGCAAGGCAAGGTAAGACAACGTAAAGCAAGACAACGTAAAGCAACGTAAACAAGTAAAGGCAAGGCAACGTAAAGAAAGGCAACGTAAATCAACGGAAAGCAAGGCAACGTAAAGCAACGTAAAGCAAGGTAACGTAAAGAAACATAATGCAAGAAAAGGCAAGGAAACATAAAGCAAGGGAATGCAACGTAAAGCAAGGCAACGTAAAGCAACGTAAAGCAAGGCAACGTAAAGCAACATAAAGCAAGGCAACGTAAAGCATGGCAAGGCAAGGCAACGTAAAGCAAGGCAAGGCAAGGCAACGTAAAGCAAGGCAACGTAAAGCAACGTAAGGCAAGGCAACGTAAAGCAACGTAAAGCAAGGTAACTTAAAGCAACGTAAAGCAAGGCAACGTAAAGCAAGGCAAGGCAACGTAAAGCAACGCAAAATAAATCAACGCAAAGTAAAGCAACGTAAAGCAACGTTAAAAAACGTAAAGCAAGGTAAAGCAACGTAAAGGAAGGCAACGTAAAACAACGTAAGGCAAACCAACGTAAAGCAACGTAAAACAAGGTAAAGCAAGGTAATGTAAGTTAAAGCAACGTAAAGCAACGTAAAGCAAGGCAACGTAAAGCAACGTAAAGCAAGGCAACGTAAAGCAACGTAAGGGAAGGCAACGTAAAACACCGTAAAGCAAGGCAATGTAAATCAAGGTAAAGCAAGGTAAAGCAACGTAAAGCAAGGTAAAGCAAGGCAATGTAAAGGAACGTAAAGCAACGTAAAGCAAGGTAAACAAGGTAATGCAAGGTAAAGCAACGTAAAGCAAGGCAACGTAAGGCAAGGTAAAGCAAGGTAAATCAAGGTAAAGCAAGGTAAAGCAAGGCAACGTAAAGCTAGGCAAAGCAAGGCAACGTAAAGCAACGTAAAGCAACGTAGAGCAAGGCAACGTAAAGCAACGTACAGCAAGGCAACGTAAAGCAACGTAAATCAACGTAAAGCAACGTAAAGAAAGGCAACGTAAAGAAAGGCAACGTAAAGCAAGGTAAACATGGCAACGTAAAGCAACGTAAAGCAACGTAATGCAAGGTAAAGCAAGGCAACGTAAAGCAACGTAAAGCAACGTAAAGCAAGGCAAATCAAGGCAACGTAAAGCAACGTAAAGCAAGGCAACGTAAAGCAAGGTAAAGCAAGGCAAAGCAACGTAAGGCAAGGTAAAGCAAGGCAACGTAAAGTAAGGTAAAGCAAGGAAAAGCAACGTAAAGCAAGGTAAAGCAAGGCAAGGTAAATCTTGGCAAAGCAACATAAAGCATGGTAAAGCAAGGCAATGTAAAGCAAGACAAAGCAACGTAAAGCAAGGTAAAGCAAGGTAAAGCAATGTAAAGCAAGGTAAAGCAAGGTAAAGCAAGGCAACCTAAAGCAACGTAAAGCAAGGTAAAGCAATGCAAGGTAAAGCAAGGTAAATCAAGGTAAAGCAAGGCAACGTAAAGCAACGTAAAGCAAGGTAAAGCATGGCAAGGCAAAGCAAGGTAAAGCAACGTAAAGCAAGGCAACGTAAAGCAAGGCATCGTAAAGGAACGTAAAGCAAGGCAACGTAAAGGAACGTAAAGTAAGGAAACGTAAAGTAAGGGAACGTAAAGCAAGGCAACGTAATGCAACCTAAAGCAAGGCAACGTAAAGCAACGTAAAGCAAGGCAACGTAAACCAAGGCAACATTAAGCTACGCAAAGCAAGGCAACGTAAAGTAAGGCAACGTAAAGCAACGTAAAGCAAGGCAACGTAAAGCAAGGCAACGTAAAGCAAGGCATCGTAAAGGAACGTAAAGCAAGGCAACGTAAAGGAACGTAAAGTAAGGAAACGTAAAGTAAGGGAACGTAAAGCAAGGCAACGTAATGCAACCTAAAGCAAGGCAACGTAAAGCAACGTAAAGCAAGGCAACGTAAACCAAGGCAACATTAAGCTACGCAAAGCAAGGCAACGTAAAGTAAGGCAACGTAAAGCAACGTAAAGCAAGGCAACGTAAAGCAAGGCAACGTAAAGCAAGGCAACGTAAAGCAACGTAAAGAAAGGAAACGTAAAGCAAGGCAACGTAAAGCAAGGCAACTTAAAGGAAGGCAAAGTAAAGCAACGTAAAGTAAGGCAACGTAAAGCAAGGCAACGTAAAGCAACGCAACGTAAAGCATGGCAACGTAAAGCAACGTAAATCAAGGCAAAGTAAAGAAAGGAAACGTAAAGCAATGTATAGCAATGCAACTTAAAATAAGGCAACTTAAGGCAACGTAAAGCAACGTAAAGCAAGGCAACGTAAAAGCAAGGCAACATAAGGTAACGTAATGCAAGGCAAGTTAAAGCAAGGCAACATAAAGCAACGAAAAGCAACGCAACGTAAAGCAACGTAAAGCAACGTAAAGCAACGTAAAGAAAGGCAAAGTAAAGCAAGGTAAATCATGGCAACGTAAAGCAACGTAAAGCAACGTAAAGCAAGGTAAAGCAAGGCAACATAAAGCAACGTAAAGCAAGGCAACGTAAAGCAAGGCAACGTATAGCAAAGTAAAGCAAGGACACTTAAAGTTATGCAACGTAAGGCAACGTAAAGTAAGGCAACGTAAAGCAACTTAAAGCAAGGCAACGTAAAGTAAGCCAACGTAAAGCAACGTAGAGCAAGGCAACGTGAAGTAAGACAACGTAAGGCAACGTAAAGCAAGGCAAGGTAAACAACGTAAACCAAGGCAACGTAAAGCAAGGCAATGTAAGGCAACGTAAAGGAAGGCAAGGTAAAGCAAGGGAACGTAAAGCAAGGTAAAGCAATGAAACGTAAATTATAGTAAAGCAAGGCAACGTAAAGCAAGGCAACGTAAAGCAACGTAAAGCAAGGGAACGTAAAGCAAGGCAACGTAAAGCAAGGCAACGTAAAGCAAACCAACGTAAGGCAATGTAAAGTAAGGCAACGTAATGCAAGGCAACATAAAGCAAGGCAACGTAAAGCAACGTAAAGTAAGGCAACGTAAGTCAACGTAAAGCAAGGCAACGTAAAGCAAGGCAACGTAAAGCAACATAAAGCAAGTCAACGTAAAGCAAGGCATCGTAAAGCAACGTAAAGCAAGGCAACGTTAAGCAACGTAAAGCAAGGCAACGTAAACCAACGTAAAGCAAGGCAAGGCAAGGCAACGTAAATCAAGGCAACGTAAAGCAACGTAAAGCAAAGCAACCTAAAGCAACGTAACGGAAGGCAAAGTTAAGTAAGGCAACTTAAAGCAACGTAAAGTAAGGCAACGTAAAGTAACGCAACGTAAAGCAACGTAAAGTAAGGCAACGTAAAGCAACGTAAAGCAAGGCAACGTAAAGCAAGGCAACGTAAAGCAACGTAAATCAAGGCAACTTAAAGCAAGGCAACGTAAAGCAAGGTTAAGCTAGACAACGTAAAGTAAGGCAAAGCAAGGCAACGTAAAGCAAGGCAACGTAAAGCAAGGCAACATAAAGCAAGGCAACGCAAAGCAACGTAAAGCAAGGCAACGTAAAGCAACGTAAAGCAAGACAAGGCAAGGCAACGTAAAGCAATGTAAAGCATGGCAACGTAAAGCAACGTAAAGCAAGGAAAGGCAAGGCAACGTAAAGCAAAGCAACGTAAAGCAACGTAAAGCAAGGCAAGGCAAGGCAACGTAAAGCAAGACAACGTAAAGCAACGTAAAGCTAGGCAAAGTAAACCAAGAAAAGCAAGACAAGGCAAGGCAAATTAAAGCAAGGCAACGCAAGGCAACGTAAAGCAAGGCAACGTAAAGCAACGTAAAGCAAGGCAACGTAAAGCAAGGAAACGTAAAGCAACGTAAAGCAAGGCAACGTAAAGCAACGTAAAGTAAAGCAACGTAAAGCAACGTAAATCAAGGCAAAGTAAAGCAACGTAAAGCAAGGCAACGTAAAGGAAGGCAATGTAAAGCAACGTAAAGTAAGGCAACGTAAAGTAAGGCAACGTAAAGCAACGTAAAGCAAGGCAACGTGAAGCAAGACAACGTAAAGGCAATGTAAGGCAAGGCAATGTAAAGCAATGTAAAGCAAGGCAACGTAAAGCAAGGCAATGTAAGGCTACGTAAAGGAAGACAAGGTAAAGCAAGGCAACGTAATGCAACGTAAAGCAAGGCAACGTAAAGTATCATAAAGCAAGGCAACGTAAAGCAAGGCAACGTAAAGCAACGTAAAGCAAGGCAACGTAAAGCAAGGCAACGTAAAGCAATCCAACGTAAAGAAAGCCAACGTAAGACAACGTAAAATAAGACATCGTAAAGCAAGGCAACGTAAAGCAAGGCAACGTAAGGCAACGTAAAGCAACGTAAAGCAACGTAAAGCAAGGCAACGTAAGGCAACGTAAAGCAAGGCAAAGTAAAGCAAGGCAACGTAAAGCAACATAAAGCAAGGCAACGTAAAGCAAGGCAACGTACAGCAACGTAAAGCAAGGCAACGCAAGGCAACGTAAAGCAAGGCAACGTAAAGCAACGTAAAGCAAGGCAACGTAAAGCAAGGAAACGTAAAGCAACGTAAAGCAAGGCAACGTAAAGCAACGTAAAGTAAAGCAACGTAAAGCAACGTAAATCAAGGCAAAGTAAAGCAACGTAAAGCAAGGCAACATAATGGAAGGCAATGTAAAGCAACGTAAAGTAAGGCAACGTAAAGTAAGGCAACGTAAGGATACGTAAAGCAAGGCAAGGTAAAATAAGGCAACGTAAGCCAGCGTAAAGCAAGTCAACGTAAGCCAGCGTAAAGCAAATCAACGTAAAGCAAGGGAACGTAAAGCAACGTAAAGCAAGGCAATGTAAAGCAATGTAAAGCAAGGCAACGTAAAGCAAGGCAATGTAAGGCTACGTAAAGGAAGACAAGGTAAAGCAAGGCAACGTAATGCAACGTAAAGCAAGGCAACGTAAAGTATCATAAAGCAAGGCAACGTAAAGCAAGGCAACCTAAAGCAACGTTAAGCAAGGCAACGTAAAGCAAGGCAACGTAAAGCAATCCAACGTAAAGAAAGCCAACGTAAGACAACGTAAAATAAGACATCATAAAGCAAGGCAACGTAAAGCAAGGCAACGTAAGGCAACGTAAAGCAACGTAAAGCAACGTAAAGCAATGCAACGTAAGGCAACGTAAAGCAAGGCAAAGTAAAGCAAGGCAACGTAAAGCAACATAAAGCAAGGCAACGTAAAGCAAGGCAACGTACAGCAACGTAAAGCAAGGCAACGCAAGGCAACGTAAAGCAAGGCAACGTAAAGCAACGTAAAGCAAGGCAACGTAAAGCAAGGAAACGTAAAGCAACGTAAAGCAAGGCAACGTAAAGCAACGTAAAGCAACGTAAATCAAGGAAAAGTAAAGCAACGTAAAGCAAGGCAACGTAAAGGAAGGCAATGTAAAGCAACGTAAAGTAAGGCAACGTAAAGTAAGGCAACGTAAGGCTACGTAAAGCAAGGCAACGTAAAATAAGGCAACGTAAGCCAGCGTAAAGCAAGTCAACGTAAGCCAGCGTAAAGCAAATCAACATAAAGCAAGGGAACGTAAAGCAACGTAAAGCAAGGCAATGTAAAGCAATGTAAAGCAAGGCAACGTAAAGCAAGGCAATGTAAGGCTACGTAAAGGAAGACAAGGTAAAGCAAGGCAACGTAATGCAACGTAAAGCAAGGCAACGTAAAGTATCATAAAGCAAGGCAACGTAAAGCAAGGCAACGTAAAGCAACGTAAAGCAAGGCAACGTAAAGCAAGGCAACGTAAAGCAATCCAACGTAAAGAAAGCCAACGTAAGACAACGTAAAATAAGACATCGTAAAGCAAGGCAACGTAAAGCAAGGCAACGTAAGGCAACGTAAAGCAACATAAAGCAACGTAAAGCAAGGCAACGTAAGGCAACGTAAAGCAAGGCAAAGTAAAGCAAGGCAACGTAAAGCAACATAAAGCAACGTAAAGCAAGGCAACTTAAAGCAACGTAAAGCAAGGCAAGGCAAGGCAACGTAAAGCAAGGCAACGTAAAGCAATGTAAAGCAAGGCAACGTAAAGCAATGCAAAGCAAGGCAAGGCAAGGCAACGTAAAGCAAGGCAACGTAAAGCAACGTAAAGCAAGGAAAGGCAAGGCAACGTAAAGCAAGGCAACGTAAAGCAACGTAAAGCAAGGCAACGTAAACCAACATAAGGCAAGGCAAGGCAAGGAAACGTAAAGCAAGACAATGTAAAGCAACGTAAAGCAAGGCAACGTGAAGCAATGTAAAGCAAGGCAATGTAAACCAAGAAAAGCAAGAAAAGGCAAGGCAACGTAAAGCAACGTAAAGCAAGGCAACGTAAAGCAAGGCAATGTAAAGCAACGTAAAGCAAGACAACGTAAAGTAAGGCAAGTAAAGCAACGTAAAGCAAGGCAACGTAAAGCAAGGCAACGTAAAGCAACGTAAAGTAAAGCAACGTAAAGCAACGTAAATCAAGGCAAAGTAAAGCAACGTAAAGCAATGCAACGTAAAGGAAGGCAACGTAAAGCAACGTAAAGGAAGGCAACTTAAAGTAAGGCAACGTAAGGCTACTTAAAGCAAGGCAACGTACAATAAGGCAACGTAAGGCAGCGTAAAGCAAGGCAACGTATAGCAAAGTAAAGCAAGGACACGTAAAGTAAGGCAACGTAAGGCAACGTAAAGTAAGGCAACGTAAAGCAACGTAAAGCAAGGCAACCTAAAGTAAGTCAACGTAAAGCAACGCAACGTAAAGCAAGGCAACGTGAAGCAAGACAACGTAAGGCAACGTAAAGTAAGGCAACGTAAAGCAACGTAAAGCAAGGCAACCTAAAATAAGTCAACGTAAAGCAACGTAAAGCAAGGCAAAGTAAAGCAAGGCAACGTGAAGCAAGACAACGTAAGACAACGTAAAGTAAGACAACGTAAAGCAACGTAAAGCAAGGCAACGTAAAGCAAGTCAACGTAAAGCAAGCCAACATAAAGAAAGCCAACGTAAGGCAACATTAAGGAAGGCAACGTAAAGCAAGGCAACGTAAAGCAAGGCAACGTAAGGCAACGTAAAGCAAGGCAACGTAAAGCAACATAACGCAAGGCAACGTAAGGCAACGTAAAGCAAGGCAAAGTAAAGCAAGGCAACGTAAAGCAACATAAAGCAAGGCAACGTAAAGCAAAGCAACGTAAGGCAACGTAAAGCAACATAAAGCAAGGCAACTTAAAGCAATGTAAAGTAACGTAAAGCAAGGCAACGTAAAGCAAGGCATCGTAAAGCAACGTAAAGCAAGGGAACGTAAAGCAAGGAAAGGTAAAGCAAGGCAACGTAAAGCAAAGTAAATCAAGGCATTGTAAAGGAAGGCAACGTAAGGCAACGTGAAGCATCGTAAAGCAAGATAACGTAAAGCAATGCAAGGCAAGGCAACGAAAAGCAAGGCAACGTAAAGCAACGTAAAGCAAGGCAAGGCAACGTCAAGCAACGTAAAGCAAGGCAACGTAAAGCAAGGCAACGTAAAGCAACGTAACGCAAAGCAACGTCAAGTAAGGCAATGTAAAGCAAGGCAATGTAAAGTAACGTAAAGCAAGGCAACGTAAAGCAACGTAAAGGAAGGCAAGGTAAGGCAACGTAAATCAAGGCAACGTAAAGCAACGTAAAGCAAGGCAACGTAAAGCAAGGCAAGGCAACGTAAAGCAAGGCAACGTAAAGCAACGTAAAGCAAGGCAAGGCAAGGCAACGTAAAGCAAGTCAAGGCAAGGCAACGTAAAGCAAATCAAGTCAACGAAACGTAAAGCAAGGCAACGTAAAGCAACGTAAATCAAGGCAACGTAAAGCAACGTAAAGCAAGGCAACGTAAAGTAAGGCAAAGCAAGGCAACGTAAAGCAAGGCAACGTAAAGCTAGGCAACGTAAAGGAATGTAAAGCAAGGCAACGTAAAGCAACGTAAAGAAGGCAAGGCAAGGTAACGTAAAGCAATTTAAAGCAAGGCAACATAAAGCAAAGTAAAGCAAGGCAAGGCAAGGCAACGTAAAGCAAGGCAACGTAAAGCAACGTAAAGCAAGGCAACGTAAAGTAAGGCAAAGCAAGGCAACGTAAAGCAAGGCAACGTAAAGCAAGGCAACATAAAGCAACGTAAAGCAAGGCAACTTAAAGCAACGTAAAGCAAGGCAAGGCAAGGCAACGTAAAGCAATGTAAAGCAAGGCAACGTAAGGCAACGTAAGGTAAGGCAACGTAAAGTAAGGCAACGTAAAGCAAGGCAACGTAAAGCAAGGCAACGTAAGGCAACGTAAAGCAAGGCAACGTAAAGCAAGGCAACGTAAAGCAACGTAAAGAAAGGCAACGTAAAGCAAGGCAACGTAAAGAAACATAAAGCAAGGCAACGTAAAGCAAGGCAATATAAGGCAACGTAAGGCAACGTAAAGCAACATAAAGCAAGGCAACTTAAAGCAACGTAAGGTAACGTAAAGCAAGGCAACGTAAAGCAAGGCATCGTAAAGCAACGTCAAGCAAGGGAACGTAAAGCAAGGAAACGTAAAGCAAGGCAACGTAAAGCAAAGTAAATCAAGGCAACGTAAAGGAAGGCAACGTAAGGAAACGTACAGCATCGTAAAGCAAGGCAAATTAAAAAAAGGCAACGTAAAGCAACGTAAAGCAAGGCAACGTAAAGCAAGGCAACGTAAGGCAACAGAAAGCAACGTAAAGCAATGCAAGGCAAGGCAACGTAAAGCAAGGCAAAGTAAAGCTACGTAAAGCAAGGCAAGGCAACGTAAAGCAACGTAAAGCAAGGCAAAGTAAAGCAAGGCAACGTAAAGCAACGTAACGCAAAGCAACGTAAATTAAGGCAATGTAAAGCAAGGCAACGTAAAGCAACGTAAAGCAAGGCAACGTAAAGCAACGTAAAGCAAGGCAAGGTAAGGCAACGTAAAGCAAGGCAACGTAAAGCATCATAAAGCAAGGCAACGTAAAGCAAGGCAAGGCAAGGCAACATAAAGCAAGGCAACGTAAAGCAATGTAAAGCAAGGCAAGGCAAGGCAACATAAAGCAGGTAAAGGCAAGGCAACGTAAAGCAAGTCAAGGCAAGGAAACGTAAAGCAAGGCAACGTAAACCAAGAAAAGCAAGACCAGGCAAGGCAATGTAAAGCAAGGCAAGTCAAGGCAACGTAAGGCAAGGCAACGTAAAGCAACGTAAATCAAGGCAATGAAAAGCAACGTAAAGCAAGGCAAATTAAAGCAAGGCAAGGCAAGGCAACGTAAAGCAAGGCAACGTAAAGCAACGTAAAGTAAGGCAACGTAAAGCAACGTAAAGCATGGCAAAGTTAAGTAAGGCAACGTAAAGCAACGTAAAGCAAGGCAACGTAAAGTAAGGCAACGTAAGGCAACGTAAAATAAGGCAAAGTAAGGCAACGTAAAGCAACGTAAAGCAAGGAAACTTAAAGCAAGGCAACGTAAAGCAACATAAAGCAAGGCAACGTAAAGCAACGTAAAGCAAGACAACGTAGAGTAAGGCAAAGTAAAGCAACCTAAAGCAGGCAACGTAAAGCATGGCAACGTAAAGCAAGGCGACGTAACGCAACGTAAAGTAAAGCAACGTAAAGCAACGTAAAGCAAGGCAACGTAAAGAAAAGCATCGTAAAGCAACGTAAAGTAAGGCAAAGTAAAGTAAAGGCAACGTAAGTCAGCGTAAAGCAAGGCAACGTTTAGCAAAGAAAAGCAAGGCAACGTAAATTTAGGAAACGTAAGGCAACGTAAAGAAAGGCAACGTAAAGCAACGTAAAGCAAGGCAATGTAAAGAAGGCAACGTAAAGCAACGTAAAGCAAGGCAACGTAAAGCAAGGCAACGTAAAGCAACGTAAAGCAAGGCAACGTAAAAAAAGGCAACGTAAAGCAACATAAAGTAAAGCAACGTAAAGCAACATAAATCAAGGCAAAGTAAAGCAACGTAAAGCAAGGCAAAGTAAAGCAAGGCAACGTAAAGCAATGTAAAGTAAGGCAACATAAAGTAAGGAAACGTAAGGCAACGTAAAGCAAGGCAACGTAAAGCAACGTAAAGCAAGGCAACGTAAAGCAAGGCAACGTAAAGCAACGTAAATCAAGGCAACGTAAGGCAAGGCAACGTAAAGCAACGTAAAGCAAGACAACGTAAAGTAAGGCAACGTAAAGCAACGTAAAGCAAGTCAACGTAAAGCAAGGCAACGTAAAGCAACGTAAAGTAAAGCAACGTAAAGCAACGTAAAGCAACGTATATCAAGGCAAAGTAAAGCAACGTAAAGCAAGGCAACGTAAAGGCAGGCAACGTAAAGCAACGTAAAGTAAGGCAACGTAAAGTAAGGCAACGTAAGGCAAAGTAAAGCAAGGCAACGTAAAACAAGGCAACGTAAGGCAGCGTAAAGCAAGGCAACGTATAGCAAAGTAAAGCAAGGACACGTAAAGTAAGGCAACGTAAGGCAACGTAAAGCAACGTAAAGCAAGGCAACGTAAAGCAACGCAAAGCAAGGCAACGTAAAGCAAGTCAACGTAAAGGAACGTAAAACAAGGTAACGAGAAGCAAGACAACGTAAGGCAACTTAAAGCAAGGCAACGTAAAGCAACGTAAAGCAAGGCAACGTAAAGCAAGGCAATGTAAGGCAACGTAAAGGAAGGCAAGGTAAAGCAAGGCAACGTAAAGCAACGTAAAGCAAGGCAACGTAAAGTATCGTAAAGCAAGGCAAAGTAAAGCAACGTAAAGCAAGGGAACGTAAAGCAAGGCAACGTAAAGCAACGTAAAGCAAGGCAACGTAAAGAAAGGCAACGTAAAGCAAGGAAACGTAAAGCAAGGCAACGTAAAGCAAGACAACGTAAGGCAATGTAAAGCAAGGCAACGTAAAGCAAGGCAACGTAAAGCAAGGCAACGTAAGGCAACGTAAAGCAAGGAAACGTAAAGCAACGTAAAGCAAGGCAACGTAAGGCAACGTAAAGCAAGGCAAAGTAAAGGAAGGCAACATAAAGCAACATAAAGCAAGGCAACTTAAAGCAAGGCAACGTAAGGCAACGTAAAGCAACATAAAGCAAGGCAACTTAAAGCAACATAAGGTAACGTAAAGCAAGGCAACGTAAAGCAAGGCATCGTAAAGCTACGTAAAGCAAGGGAACGTAAAGCAAGGAAACGTAAAGCAAGGCAACGTAAAGCAAAGTAAATCAAGGCAACGTGAAGGAAGGCAACGTAAGGCAATGTAAATCATCGTAAAGCAAGGCAAAGTAAAGCAAGGCAACGTAAAGCAACGTAAAGCAAGGCAACGTAAAGCAACGTAAAGCAAGGCAACGTAAAGCAATGCAAGGCAAGGCAACGTAAAGCAAGGCAACGTAAAGCAACATAAAGCAAGGCAAGGCAACGTAAAGCAACGTAAGGCAAGGCAACGTACAGCAAGGCAACGTAAAGCAAGGCAACGTAAAGCAATGTAAAGCAAGGCAACGTAAAGCAAGACAACGTAAAGCAACGTAAAGCCAGGCAATGAAAAGCAACGTAAAGCAAGGCAAAGTAAAGGAAGGCAAGGCAACGTAAAGCAAGGCAACGTAAAGCAACGTAAAGCAAGGCAAGGCAAGGCAACGTAAAGCAAGGTAACGTAAAGCAACGTAAAGTAAAGCAACGTAAAGCAACGTAAATCAAGGCAAAGTAAAGCAACGTAAAGCAAGGCAACGTAAAGGAAGGCAACGTAAAGCAACGTAAAGGAAGGCAACGTAAAGTAAGGCAATGTAAGGCAACGTAAAGGAAGGCAAGGTAAAGCAAGGGAACGTAAAGCAAGGTAAAGCAATGAAACGTAAAGTATAGTAAAGCAAGGCAACGTAAAGCAAGGCAACGTAAAGCAACGTAAAGCAAGGGAACGTAAAGCAAGGCAACGTAAAGCAAGGCAACGTAAAGCAAACCAACGTAAGGCAATGTAAAGTAAGGCAACGTAAAGCAAAGCAACATAAAGCAAGGCAACGTAAAGCAACGTAAAGTAAGGCAACGTAAGTCAACGTAAAGCAAGGCAACGTAAAGCAAGGCAACGTAAAGCAACATAAAGCAAGTCAACGTAAAGCAAGGCATCGTAAAGCAACGTAAAGCAAGGCAACGTTAAGCAACGTAAAGCAAGGCAACGTAAACCAACGTAAAGCAAGGCAAGGCAAGGCAACGTAAATCAAGGCAACGTAAAGTAAGTAAATGTAAAGCAAGGCAACGTAAAGCAACGTAAAGCAAGGCAACGTAAATCAACGTAAAGCAAGACAACGTAAAGTAAGGCAAAACAAGGCAACGTAAAGCAAGGCAACGTAAAGCAACGTAAAGCAAGGCAAGGCAACGTAAAGCAAGGCAACGTAAATCAACGTAAAGGAAGGCAACGTAAAGCAAGGAAACGTAAAGCTACGTAAAGCAAGGCAACGTAAAGCAAGGCAAGGCAAGGCAACGTAAAGGAAGGCAAAGTAAAGTAAGGAAATGTAAAGAAAGGCAACGTAAAGCAACGTAAAGCAAGGCAACGTAAATCAACGTAAAGCAAGGCAACGTAAAGCAAGGCAACGTAAAGCAACGTAAAGCAAGGCAACGTAAAGGAACGTAAAGCAAGGCAAGGCAAGGCAACGTAAAGCAAGGCAACGTAAAGCAATGTAAAGCAAGGCAACGTAAAGCAACGTAAAGCAAGGCAAGGCAAGGAAACGTAAAGCAAGGCAACGTAAAGCAACGGAAAGCAAGGCAAGGCAAGGCAACGTAAAGCAAGACAACGTAAAGCAACGTAAAGCCAGGCAATGAAAAGCAACGTAAAGCAAGGAAAAGTAAAGGAAGGCAAGGCAACGTAAAGCAAGGCAACGTAAAGCAACGTAAAGCAAGGCAAGGCAAGGCAACGTAAAGCAAGGTAACGTAAAGCAACGTAAAGTAAAGCAACGTAAAGCAACGTAAATCAAGGCAAAGTAAAGCAACGTAAAGCAAGGCAACGTAAAGCAAGGCAACGTAAAGCAACGTAAAGGAAGGCAACGTAAAGTAAGGCAACGTAAGGCAACGTAAAGCAAGGCAACGTAAAGTAAGGCAACGTAAGGCAGAGTAAAGCAAGGCAACGTATAGCAAAGTAAAGCAAGGACACTTAAAGTTATGCAACGTAAGGCAACGTAAAGTAAGGCAACGTAAAGCAACTTAAAGCAAGGCAACGTAAAGTAAGCCAACGTAAAGCAACGTAGAGCAAGGCAACGTGAAGTAAGACAACGTAAGGCAACGTAAAGCAAGGCAAGGTAAACAACGTAAACCAAGGCAACGTAAAGCAAGGCAATGTAAGGCAACGTAAAGGAAGGCAAGGTAAAGCAAGGGAACGTAAAGCAAGGTAAAGCAATGAAACGTAAATTATAGTAAAGCAAGGCAACGTAAAGCAAGGCAACGTAAAGCAACGTAAAGCAAGGGAACGTAAAGCAAGGCAACGTAAAGCAAGGCAACGTAAAGCAAACCAACGTAAGGCAATGTAAAGTAAGGCAACGTAATGCAAGGCAACATAAAGCAAGGCAACGTAAAGCAACGTAAAGTAAGGCAACGTAAGTCAACGTAAAGCAAGGCAACGTAAAGCAAGGCAACGTAAAGCAACATAAAGCAAGTCAACGTAAAGCAAGGCATCGTAAAGCAACGTAAAGCAAGGCATCGTTAAGCAACGTAAAGCAAGGCAACGTAAACCAACGTAAAGCAAGGCAAGGCAAGGCAACGTAAATCAAGGCAACGTAAAGCAACGTAAAGCAAAGCAACCTAAAGCAACGTAACGGAAGGCAAAGTTAAGTAAGGCAACTTAAAGCAACGTAAAGTAAGGCAACGTAAAGTAACGCAACGTAAAGCAACGTAAAGTAAGGCAACGTAAAGCAACGTAAAGCAAGGCAACGTAAAGCAAGGCAACGTAAAGCAACGTAAATCAAGGCAACTTAAAGCAAGGCAACGTAAAGCAAGGTTAAGCTAGACAACGTAAAATAAGGCAAAGCAAGGCAACGTAAAGCAAGGCAACGTAAAGCAAGGCAACGTAAAGCAAGGCAACGCAAAGCAACGTAAAGCAAGGCAACGTTAAGCAACGTAAAGCAAGACAAGGCAAGGCAACGTAAAGCAATGTAAAGCATGGCAACGTAAAGCAAGGCAAGGCAAGGCAACGTAAAGCAAAGCAACGTAAAGCAACGAAAAGCAAGGCAAGGGAAGGCAACGTAAATCAAGGCAACGTAAAGCAAGGCAACGTAAACCAACGTAAAGCTAGGCAAAGAAAAACCAAGAAAAGCAAGACAAGGCAAGGCAAATTAAAGCAAGGCAACGCAAGGCAACGTAAAGCAAGGCAACGTAAAGCAACGTAAAGCAAGGCAACGTAAAGCAAGGAAACGTAAAGCAACGTAAAGCAAGGCAACGTAAAGCAACGTAAAGTAAAGCAACGTAAAGCAACGTAAATCAAGGCAAAGTAAAGCAACGTAAAGCAAGGCAACGTAAAGGAAGGCAATGTAAAGCAACGTAAAGTAAGGCAACGTAAAGTAAGGCAACGTAAGGCTACGTAAAGCAAGGCAACATGAAGCAAGACAACGTAAAGGCAACGTAAGGCAAGGCAATGTAAAGCAATGTAAAGCAAGGCAACGTAAAGCAAGGCAATGTAAGGCTACGTAAAGGAAGACAAGGTAAAGCAAGGCAACGTAATGCAACGTAAAGCAAGGCAACGTAAAGTATCATAAAGCAAGGCAACGTAAAGCAAGGCAACGTAAAGCAACGTAAAGCAAGGCAACGTAAAGCAAGGCAACGTAAAGCAATCCAACGTAAAGAAAGCCAACGTAAGACAACGTAAAATAAGACATCGTAAAGCAAGGCAACGTAAAGCAAGGCAACGTAAGGCAACGTAAAGCAACGTAAAGCAACGTAAAGCAAGGCAACGTAAAGCAAGGCAAAGTAAAGCAAGGCAACGTAAAGCAACATAAAGCAAGGCAACGTAAAGCAAGGCAACGTACAGCAACGTAAAGCAAGGCAACGCAAGGCAACGTAAAGCAAGGCAACGTAAAGCAACGTAAAGCAAGGCAACGTAAAGCAAGGAAACGTAAAGCAACGTAAAGCAAGGCAACGTAAAGCAACGTAAAGTAAAGCAACGTAAAGCAACGTAAATCAAGGCAAAGTAAAGCAACGTAAAGCAAGGCAACGTAAAGCAATGCAAGGCAAGGCAACGTAAAGTAAGGCAACGTAAAGTAAGGCAACGTAAGTATACGTAAAGCAAGGCAAGGTAAAATAAGGCAACGTAAGCCAGCGTAAAGCAAGTCAACGTAAGCCAGCGTAAAGCAAATCAACCTTAAAGCAAGGGAACGTAAAGCAACGTAAAGCAAGGCAATGTAAAGCAATGTAAAGCAAGGCAACGTAAAGCAAGGCAATGTAAGGCTACGTAAAGGAAGACAAGGTAAAGCAAGGCAACGTAATGCAACGTAAAGCAAGGCAACGTAAAGTATCATAAAGCAAGGCAACGTAAAGCAAGGCAACGTAAAGCAACGTTAAGCAAGGCAACGTAAAGCAAGGCAACGTAAAGCAATCCAACGTAAAGAAAGCCAACATAAGACAACGTAAAATAAGACGTCGTAAAGCAAGGCAACGTAAAGCAAGGCAACGTAAGGCAACGTAAAGCAACGTAAAGCAACGTAAAGCAAGGCAACGTAAGGCAACGTAAAGCAAGGCAAAGTAAAGCAAGGCAACGTAAAGCAACATAAAGCAAGGCAACGTAAAGCAAGGCAACGTACAGCAACGTAAAGCAAGGCAACGCAAGGCAACGTAAAGCAAGGCAACGTAAAGCAACGTAAAGCAAGGCAACGTAAAGCAAGGAAACGTAAAGCAACGTAAAGCAAGGCAACGTAAAGCAACGTAAAGCAACGTAAATCAAGGAAAAGTAAAGCAACGTAAAGCAAGGCAACGTAAAGGAAGGCAATGTAAAGCAACGTAAAGTAAGGCAACGTAAGGCTACGTAAAGCAAGGCAACGTAAAATAAGGCAACGTAAGCCAGCGTAAAGCAAGTCAACGTAAGCCAGCGTAAAGCAAATCAACGTAAAGCAAGGGAACGTAAAGCAACGTAAAGCAAGGCAATGTAAAGCAATGTAAAGCAAGGCAACGTAAAGCAAGGCAATGTAAGGCTACGTAAAGGAAGACAAGGTAAAGCAAGGCAACGTAATGCAACGTAAAGCAAGGCAACATAAAGTATCATAAAGCAAGGCAACGTAAAGCAAGGCAACGTAAAGCAACGTAAAGCAAGGCAACGTAAAGCAAGGCAACGTAAAGCAATCCAACGTAAAGAAAGCCAACGTAAGACAACGTAAAATAAGACATCGTAAAGCAAGGCAACGTAAAGCAAGGCAACGTAAGGCAACGTAAAGCAACGTAAAGCAACGTAAAGCAAGGCAACGTAAGGCAACGTAAAGCAAGGCAAAGTAAAGCAAGGCAACGTAAAGCAACATAAAGCAAGGCAACGTAAAGCAAGGCAACGTAAGGCAACGTAAAGAAACATAAAGCAAGACAACTTAAAGCAACGTCAGGTAACGTAAAGCAAGGCAATGTAAAGCAAGGTATCGTAAAGCAACGTAAAGAAATGGAAAGTAAAGCAAGGAAAGGTAAAGCAAGGCAACGTAAAGCAAAGTAAATCAAGGCAACGTAAAGGAAGGCAACGTAAGGCAACGTAAAGCATCGTAAAGCAAGGCAAAGTAAAGCAAGGCAACGTAAAGCAACGTAAAGGAAGGCAACGTAAAGCAACGTAAAGCAAGGCAACGTAAAGCAATGCAAGGCAAGGCAACGTAAAGCAAGGCAACGTAAAGCAACGTAAATCAAGGCAAGGAAACTTAAAGCAACGTAAAGCAAGGCAACGTAAAGCAAGGAAACGTAAAGCAACGTAACGCAAATCAACGTAAAGTAAGGCAATGTAAAGCAAGGCAACGTAAAGTAACGTAAAGCAAGGCAACGTAAAGCAACGTAAAGCAAGGCAAGGTAAGGCAACGTAAAGCAAGGCCACGTAAAGCAACATAAAGCAAGGTAACGTAAAGCAAGGCAAGGCAACGTAAAGCAAGGCAACTTAAAGCAACGTAAAGCAAGGCAAGGCAAGGCAACGTAAAGCAAGTCAAGGCAAGGCAACGTAAAGCAAGGCAACGTAAAGCAACTTAAAACAAGGCAACGTAAAGCAACGTAGAGCAAGTCAACGTAAAGTAAGGCAAAGCAAGGCAATGTAAAGCAAGGCAACGTAAAGCAAGGCAACATAAAGCAACGTAAAGCAAGGCAACTTAAAGCAACGTAAAGCAAGGCAAGGCAAGGCAACGTAAAGCAAGGCAACGTAAAGCAATGTAAAGCAAGGCAACGTAAAGCAATGTAAAGCAAGGCAAGGCAAGGCAACGTAAAGCAAGGCAACGTAAAGCAACGTAAAGCAAGGAAAGGCAAGGCAACGTAAAGCAAGGCAACGTAAAGCAACGTAAAGCAAGGCAACGTAAACCAACATAAGGCAAGGCAAGGCAAGGAAACGTAAAGCAAGACAATGTAAAGCAACGTAAAGCAAGGCAACGTGAAGCAATGTAAAGCAAGGCAACGTAAACCAAGAAAAGCAAGAAAAGGCAAGGCAACGTAAAGCAACGTAAAGCAAGGCAACGTAAAGCAAGGCAATGTAAAGCAACGTAAAGCAAGACAACGTAAAGTAAGGCAACGTAAAGCAACGTAAAGCAAGGCAACGTAAAGCAAGGCAACGTAAAGCAACGTAAAGTAAAGCAACGTAAAGCAACGTAAATCAAGGCAAAGGAAAGCAACGTAAAGCAATGCAACGTAAAGGAAGGCAACGTAAAGCAACGTAAAGGAAGGCAACTTAAAGTAAGGCAACGTAAAGCAACGCAACGTAAAACAAGGCAACGTGAAGCAAGACAACGTAAGGCAACGTAAAGTAAGGCAACGTAAAGCAACGTAAAGCAAGGCAACCTAAAGTAAGTCAACGTAAAGCAACGTAAAGCAAGGCAAAGTAAAGCAAGGCAACGTGAAGCAAGACAACGTAAGGCAACGTAAAGTAAGGCAACGTAAAGCAACGTAAAGCAAGGCAACGTAAAGCAAGTCAACGTAAAGCAAGCCAACATAAAGAAAGCCAACGTAAGGCAACCTTAAGGAAGGCAACGTAAAGCAAGGCAACGTAAAGCAAGGCAACGTAAGGCAACGTAAAGCAAGGCAACGTAAAGCAACATAACGCAAGGCAACGTAAGGCAACGTAAAGCAAGGCAAAGTAAAGCAAGGCAACGTAAAGCAACATAAAGCAAGGCAACGTAAAGCAAAGCAACGTAAGGCAACGTAAAGCAACATAAAGCAAGGCAACTTAAAGCAATGTAAAGTAACGTAAAGCAAGGCAACGTAAAGCAAGGCATCGTAAAGCAACGTAAAGCAAGGGAACGTAAAGCAAGGAAAGGTAAAGCAAGGCAACGTAAAGCAAAGTAAATCAAGGCATTGTAAAGGAAGGCAACGTAAGGCAACGTGAAGCATCGTAAAGCAAGATAACGTAAAGCAATGCAAGGCAAGGCAACGAAAAGCAAGGCAACGTAAAGCAACGTAAAGCAAGGCAAGGCAACGTCAAGCAACGTAAAGCAAGGCAACGTAAAGCAAGGCAACGTAAAGCAACGTAACGCAAAGCAACGTCAAGTAAGGCAATGTAAAGCAAGGCAACGTAAAGTAACGTAAAGCAAGGCAACGTAAAGCAACGTAAAGGAAGGCAAGGTAAGGCAACGTAAATCAAGGCAACGTAAAGCAACGTAAAGCAAGGCAAGGCAACGTAAAGCAAGGCAACGTAAAGCAACGTAAAGCAAGGCAAGGCAAGGCAACGTAAAGCAAGTCAAGGCAAGGCAACGTAAAGCAAATCAAGTCAAGGAAACGTAAAGCAAGGCAACGTAAAGCAAGGTAAATCAAGGCAACGTAAAGCAACGTAAAGCAAGGCAACGTAAAGTAAGGCAAAGCAAGGCAACGTAAAGCAAGGCAACGTAAAGCTAGGCAACGTAAAGGAATGTAAAGCAAGGCAACGTAAAGCAACGTAAAGCAAGGCAAGGCAAGGTAACGTAAAGCAATTTAAAGCAAGGCAACATAAAGCAAAGTAAAGCAAGGCAAGGCAAGGCAACGTAAAGCAAGGCAACGTAAAGCAACGTAAAGCAAGGCAACGTAAAGTAAGGCAAAGCAAGGCAACGTAAAGCAAGGCAACGTAAAGCAAGGCAACATAAAGCAACGTAAAGCAAGGCAACTTAAAGCAACTTAAAGCAAGGCAAGGCAAGGCAACGTAAAGCAATGTAAAGCAAGGCAACGTAAAGCAACGTAAAGCAAGGCAACGTAAGGCAACGTAAGGTAAGGCAACGTAAAGTAAGGCAACGTAAAGCAAGGCAACGTAAAGCAAGGCAACGTAAAGCAAGGCAACGTAAGGCAACGTAAAGCAAGGCAACGTAAAGCAAGGCAACGTAAAGCAACGTAAAGAAAGGCAACGTAAAGCAAGGCAACGTAAAGAAACATAAAGCAAGGCAACGTAAAGCAAGGCAATGTAAGGCAACGTAAGGCAACGTAAAGCAACATAAAGCAAGGCAACTTAAAGCAACGTAAGGTAACGTAAAGCAAGGCAACGTAAAGCAAGGCATCGTAAAGCAACGTCAAGCAAGGGAACGTAAAGCAAGGAAACGTAAAGCAAGGCAACGTAAAGCAAAGTAAATCAAGGCAACGTAAAGGAAGGCAACGTAAGGAAACGTACAGCATCGTAAAGCAAGGCAAATTAAAAAAAGGCAACGTAAAGCAACGTAAAGCAAGGCAACGTAAAGCAAGGGAACGTAAGGCAACAGAAAGCAACGTAAAGCAATGCAAGGCAAGGCAACGTAAAGCAAGGCAAAGTAAAGCTACGTAAAGCAAGGCAAGGCAACGTAAAGCAACGTAAAGCAAGGCAAAGTAAAGCAAGGCAACGTAAAGCAACGTAACGCAAAGCAACGTAAATTAAGGCAACGTAAAGCAAGGCAACGTAAAGCAACGTAAAGCAAGGCAACGTAAAGCAACGTAAAGCAAGGCAAGGTAAGGCAACGTAAAGCAAGGCAACGTAAAGCATCATAAAGCAAGGCAACGTAAAGCAAGGCAAGGCAAGGCAACATAAAGCAAGGCAACGTAAAGCAATGTAAAGCAAGGCAAGGCAAGGCAACATAAAGCAGGTAAAGGCAAGGCAACGTAAAGCAAGTCAAGGCAAGGAAACGTAAAGCAAGGCAACGTAAACCAAGAAAAGCAAGACCAGGCAAGGCAATGTAAAGCAAGGCAAGTCAAGGCAACGTAAGGCAAGGCAACGTAAAGCAACGTAAATCAAGGCAATGAAAAGCAATGTAAAGCAAGGCAAATTAAAGCAAGGCAAGGCAAGGCAACGTAAAGCAAGGCAACGTAAAGCAACGTAAAGCAAGGCAAGGCAAGGCAACATAAAGCAAGGCAAGGCAAGGCAACGTAAAGCAAAGCAAGGCAAGGCAACGTAAAGCACGGCAACGTAAAGCAACGTAAAGTAAGGCAACGTAAAGCAACGTAAAGCATGGCAAAGTTAAGTAAGGCAACGTAAAGCAACGTAAAGCAAGGCAACGTAAAGTAAGGCAACGTAAGGCAACGTAAAATAAGGCAAAGTAAGGCAACGTAAAGCAACGTAAAGCAAGGAAACTTAAAGCAAGGCAACGTAAAGCAACGTAAAGCAAGGCAACGTAAAGCAACGTAAAGCAAGACAACGTAGAGTAAGGCAAAGTAAAGCAACCTAAAGCAGGCAACGTAAAGCATGGCAACGTAAAGCAAGGCAACGTAACGCAACGTAAAGTAAAGCAACGTAAAGCAACGTAAAGCAAGGCAACGTAAAGAAAAGCATCGTAAAGCAACGTAAAGTAAGGCAAAGTAAAGTAAAGGCAACGTAAGTCAGCGTAAAGCAAGGCAACGTTTAGCAAAGAAAAGCAAGGCAACGTAAATTTAGGAAACGTAAGGCAACGTAAAGAAAGGCAACGTAAAGCAACGTAAAGCAAGGCAATGTAAAGAAGGCAACGTAAAGCAACGTAAAGCAAGGCAACGTAAAGCAAGGCAACGTAAAGCAACGTAAAGCAAGGCAACGTAAAAAAAGGCAACGTAAAGCAACATAAAGTAAAGCAACGTAAAGCAACATAAATCAAGGCAAAGTAAAGCAACGTAAAGCAAGGCAAAGTAAAGCAAGGCAACGTAAAGCAATGTAAAGTAAGGCAACATAAAGTAAGGAAACGTAAGGCAACGTAAAGCAAGGCAACGTAAAGCAACGTAAAGCAAGGCAACGTAAAGCAAGGCAACGTAAAGCAAGGCAACGTAAAGCAACGTAAATCAAGGCAACGTAAGGCAAGGCAACGTAAAGCAACGTAAAGCAAGACAACGTAAAGTAAGGCAACGTAAAGCAACGTAAAGCAAGTCAACGTAAAGCAAGGCAACGTAAAGCAACGTAAAGTAAAGCAACGTAAAGCAACGTAAAGCAACGTATATCAAGGCAAAGTAAAGCAACGTAAAGCAAGGCAACGTAAAGGCAGGCAACGTAAAGCAACGTAAAGTAAGGCAACGTAAAGTAAGGCAACGTAAGGCAAAGTAAAGCAAGGCAACGTAAAACAAGGCAACGTAAGGCAGCGTAAAGCAAGGCAACGTATAGCAAAGTAAAGCAAGGACACGTAAAGTAAGGCAACGTAAGGCAACGTAAAGCAACGTAAAGCAAGGCAACGTAAAGCAACGCAAAGCAAGGCAACGTAAAGCAAGTCAACGTAAAGGAACGTAAAGCAAGGTAACGAGAAGCAAGACAACGTAAGGCAACTTAAAGCAAGGCAACGTAAAGCAACGTAAAGCAAGGCAACGTAAAGCAAGGCAATGTAAGGCAACGTAAAGGAAGGCAAGGTAAAGCAAGGCAACGTAAAGCAACGTAAAGCAAGGCAACGTAAAGTATCGTAAAGCAAGGCAAAGTAAAGCAACGTAAAGCAAGGGAACGTAAAGCAAGGCAACGTAAAGCAACGTAAAGCAAGGCAACGTAAAGAAAGGCAACGTAAAGCAAGGAAACGTAAAGCAAGACAACGTAAAGCAAGACAACGTAAGGCAATGTAAAGCAAGGCAACGTAAAGCAAGGCAACGTAAAGCAAGGCAACGTAAGGCAACGTAAAGCAAGGAAACGTAAAGCAACGTAAAGCAAGGCAACGTAAGGCAACGTAAAGCAAGGCAAAGTAAAGGAAGGCAACATAAAGCAACATAAAGCAAGGCAACTTAAAGCAAGGCAACGTAAGGCAACGTAAAGCAACATAAAGCAAGGCAACTTAAAGCAACATAAGGTAACGTAAAGCAAGGCAACGTAAAGCAAGGCATCGTAAAGCTACGTAAAGCAAGGGAACGTAAAGCAAGGAAACGTAAAGCAAGGCAACGTAAAGCAAAGTAAATCAAGGCAACGTGAAGGAAGGCAACGTAAGGCAATGTAAATCATCGTAAAGCAAGGCAAAGTAAAGCAAGGCAACGTAAAGCAACGTAAAGCAAGGCAACGTAAAGCAATGCAAGGCAAGGCAACGTAAAGCAAGGCAACGTAAAGCAACATAAAGCAAGGCAAGGCAACGTAAAGCAACGTAAGGCAAGGCAACGTACAGCAAGGCAACGTAAAGCTACGTAACGCAAAGCAACGTAAAGTCATGCAACGTAAAGCAAGGCAACGTAAAGCAACGTAAAGCGACGTAACGCTAAGCAACGTAAAGTAATGCAACGTAAAGCAAGGCAACGTAAAGCAACGTAAAGCAAGGCAACGTAAAGCAACGTAAAGCAAGGCAAGGCAAGGCAATGTAAAGAAAGGCAACGTAAAGCAAAGTAAAGCAAGGCAAGGCAAGGCAACGTAAAGCAAGTCAAGGCAAGGCAACGTAAAGCAAATCAAGGCAAGGAAACGTAAAGCAAGGCAACGTAAAGCAACGTAAAGTAAGGCAACGTAAAGTAAGGCATAGCAAGACATCGTAAAGCAAGGCAACATAAAATCAATGTAAAGCAAGGCAACGTAAAGCAACGTAAAGCAAGGCAAGGCAAGGCAACGTAAAGCAAGACAAAGTAAAGCAATGTAAAGCAAGGCAACGTAAAGCAACGTAAAGCAAGGCAAGGCAAGGCAATGTAAAGCAAGGCAACATAAAGCAACGTAAAGGAAGGCAACGTAAAGCATTGTAAAGCAAGGCAATGTAAACCAAGAAAAGGAAGGCAACGTAAACCAAGAAAAGCAAGACAAGGCAAGGCAACGTAAAGCAAGACAACGTAAAGCAACGTAACGCCAGGCAACATAAAGCAATGTAAAGCAAGGCAACGTAAACCAAGAAAAGCAAGACAAGGCAAGGCAACGTAAAGCAAGGCAAGGCAAGGCAACGTAAAGGAAGTCAAGGCAAGGGAACGTAAAGCAAGGCAAGGCAAGGAAACGTAAAGGAAGGCAACGTAAAGCAACTTAAAACAAGGCAACGTAAAGCAACGTAAAGCAAGGCAACGTAAAGTAAGGCAAACAAGGCAACGTAAAGCAAGGCAACGTAAAGCAAGGCAACGTAAAGCAAGGCAACGTAAAGCAACGTAAAGCAACGTAAAGCAAGGCAAGGCAAGGCAACGTAAAAAGAGGCAACGTAAAGCAAGGTAAAGCAAGGCAACGTAAAGCAACATAAAGCAAGGCAAGGCAACGCAACGTAAAGCAAGGCAGCGTAAACCAACATAAAGCAAGGCAAGGCAAGGCAACGTAAAGCAAGACAACGTAAAGCAACGTAAAGCAAGACAACGTAAAGCAACGTAAAGCAAGGCAACGTAAAGCAATGTAAAGCAAGGAAACGTAAACCAAGAAAAGCAAGACAAGGCAAGGCAACGTAAAGCAAGGCAAGGCAAGGAAAGGTAAAGCAAGGCAACGTAAAGCAAGGTAAATCAAGGCAATGTAAAGCAACGTAAAGCAAGGCAACGTAAAGCAAGGCAAGGCAAGGCAACAAAAGCACGGCAACGTAAAGCAACTTAAAGCAAGGCAAGGCAAGGCAACGTAAAGCAAGGCAAGGCAAGGCAATGTAAAGCAAAGCAAGGCAAGGCAACGTAAAGCAAGGCAACGTAAAGCAACGTAAAGCAAGGCAACGTAAAGCAACGTAAAGCATGGCAAAGTTAAGTAAAGCAACGTAAAGCAACATAAAGCAAGGCAACGTAAAGTAAGGCAACGTAAAGCAATGTAAGGCAACATAAAGTAAGGCAACGTAAAGCAACGTAAAGCAAGGAAACGTAAAGCAAGGCAACGTAAAGCAACGTAAAGCAAGGCAACGTAAAGCAAGGCAACGTAAAGTAATGCAACGTAAAGCAACGTAAAGCAAGGCAACAAAAAGCAAGACAACGTAAATTAAGGCAACGTAAAGCAACGTAAAGGAAGGCAACGTAAAGTAAGGCAACGTAAGGCAACGTAAAATAAGGCAACGTAAAGCAACGTAATGCAAGGAAACTTAAAGCAAGGCAACGTAAAGCAACGTAAAGCAAGGCAACGTAAAGCAAGGCAACGTAAAGCAACGTAAAGCAAGACAACGTAGAGTAAGGCAAAGTAAAGCAACCTAAAGCAGGCAACGTAAAGCAAGGCAACGTAAAGCAAGGCAACGTAAAGCTACGTAACGCAAAGCAACGTAAAGTCATGCAACGTAAAGCAAGGCAACGTAAAGCAACGTAATGCTACGTAACGCTAAGCAACGTAAAGTAATGCAACGTAAAGCAAGGCAACGTACAGCAACGTAAAGCAAGGCAACGTAAAGCAACGTAAAGCAAGGCAAGGCAAGGCAACGTAAAGAAAAGTAAAGCAAGGCAAGGCAAGGCAACGTAAAGCAAGTCAAGGCAAGTCAACGTAAAGCAAATCAAGGCAAGGAAACGTAAAGCAAGGCAACGTAAAGCAACGTAAAACAAGGCAACGTAAAGCAATGTAAAGTAAGGCAACGTAAAGTAAGGCATAGCAAGACATCGTAAAGCAAGGCAACATAAAATCAATGTAAAGCAAGGCAACGTAAAGCAACGTAATTCTACGTAACGCTAAGCAACGTAAAGTAATGCAACGTAAAGCAAGGCAACGTAAAGCAACGTAAAGCAAGGCAACGTAAAGCAACGTAAAGCAAGGCAAGGCAAGGCAACGTAAAGCAAAGTAAAGCAAGGCAAGGCAAGGCAACGTAAAGCAAGTCAAGGCAAGTCAACGTAAAGCAAATCAAGGCAAGGAAACATAAAGCAAGGCAACGTAAAGCAACGTAAAACAAGGCAACGTAAAGCAATGTAAAGTAAGGCAACGTAAAGTAAGGCATAGCAAGACATCGTAAAGCAAGGCAACATAAAATCAATGTAAAGCAAGGCAACGTAAAGCAACGTAAAGCAAGGCAAGGCAAGGCAACGTAAAGCAAGGCAAAGTAAAGCAATGTAAAGCAAGGCAACGTAAAGCAATGTAAAGCAAGGCAACGTAAACCAAGAAAAGCAAGACAAGGCAAGGCAACGTAAAGCAAGGCAAGGCAAGGCAATGTAAAGCAAGGCAACATAAAGCAACATAAAGCAAGGCAACGTAAACCAACGTAAAGCAAGGCAAGGCAAGGCAACGTAAAGCAAGACAACGTAAAGCAACGTAAAGCAAGGCAACGTAAAGCAATGTAAAGCAAGGCAACGTAAACCAAGAAAAGCAAGACAAGGCAAGGCAACGTAAAGCAAGGCAAGGCAAGGCAACGTAAAGCAAGACAAGGTAAAGCAACGTAAAGCAAGGCAACATAAAGCAATGTAAAGCAAAGCAACGTAAACCAAGAAAAGCAAGGCAAGGCAAGGCAACGTAAAGGAAGTCAAGGCAAGGGAACGTAAAGCAAGGCAAGGCAAGGAAACGTAAAGGAAGGCAACGTAAAGCAACTTAAAACAAGGCAACGTAAAGCAACGTAAAGCAAGGCAACGTAAAGTAAGGCAAATAAGGCAACGTAAAGCAAGGCAACGTAAAGCAAGGCAACGTAAAGCAACGTAAAGCAAGGCAACGTAAAGAAACGTAAAGCAAGGCAAGGCAAGGCAACGTAAAAAGATGCAACGTAAAGCAAGGTAAAGCAAGGCAACGTAAAGCAACATAAAGCAAGGCAAGGCAAGGCAACGTAAAGCAAGGCAGCGTAAACCAACATAAAGCAAGGCAAGGCAAGGCAACGTAAAGCAAGACAACGTAAACCATCGTAAAGCAAGACAACGTAAAACAACGTAAAGCAAGGCAACGTAAAGCAATGTAAAGCAAGGAAACGTAAACCAAGAAAAGCAAGACAAGGCAAGGCAACATAAAGCAAGGCAAGGCAAGGAAAGGTAAAGCAAGGCAACGTAAAGCAAGGTAAATCAAGGCAATGTAAAGCAACGTAAATCAAGGCAACGTAAAGCAAGGCAACGTAAAGCAACGTAAAGTAAAGCAACGTAAAGCAACGTAAATCAAGGCAAAGTAAAGCAACGTAAAGCAAGGCAACGTAAAGGAAGGCAACGTAAAGCAACGTAAAGGAAGGCAACGTAAAGTAAGGCAACGTAAGGCAACGTAAAGCAAGGCAACGTAAAGTAAGGCAACGAAAGGCAGAGTAAAGCAAGGCAACGTATACCAAAGTAAAGCAAGGACACTTAAAGTTATGCAACGTAAGGCAACGTAAAGTAAGGCAACGTAAAGCAATTTAAAGCAAGGCAACGTAAAGTAAGCCAACGTAAAGCAACGTAGAGCAAGGCAACGTGAAGTAGGACAACGTAAGGCAACGTAAAGCAAGGCAAGGTAAACAACGTAAAGCAAGGCAACGTAAAGCAAGGCAATGTAAGGCAACGTAAAGGAAGGCAAGGTAAAGCAAGGGAACGTAAAGCAAGGTAAAGCAATGAAACGTAAAGTATAGTAAAGCAAGGCAACGTAAAGCAAGGCAACGTAAAGCAACGTAAAGCAAGGGAACGTAAAGCAAGGCAACGTAAAGCAAGGCAACGTAAAGCAAACCAACGTAAGGCAATGTAAAGTAAGGCAAAGTAAAGCAAGGCAACATAAAGCAAGGCAACGTAAAGCAACGTAAAGTAAGGCAACGTAAGTCAACGTAAAACAAGGCAACGTAAAGCAAGGCAACGTAAAGCAACATAAAGCAAGTCAACGTAATGCAAGGCATCGTAATGCAACGTAAAGCAAGGCAACGTTAAGCAACGTAAAGCAAGGCAACGTAAACCAACGTAAAGCAAGGCAAGGCAAGGCAACGTAAATCAAGGCAACGTAAAGCAACGTAAAGCAAAGCAACCTAAAGCAACGTAACGGAAGGCAAAGTTAAGTAAGGCAACTTAAAGCAACGTAAAGTAAGGCAACGTAAAGTAACGCAACGTAAAGCAACGTAAAGTAAAGCAACGTAAAGCAACGTAAAGCAAGGCAACATAAAGCAAGGCAACGTAAAGCAACGTAAATCAAGGCAACTTAAAGCAAGGCAACGTAAAGCAAGGTTAAGCTAGACAACATAAAGTAAGGCAAAGCAAGGCAACGTAAAGCAAGGCAACGTAAAGCAAGGCAACGCAAAGCAACGTAAAGCAAGGCAACGTAAAGCAACGTAAAGCAAGACAAGCAAGGCAACGTAAAGCAAGGCAACGTAAAGCAATGTAAAGCATGGCAACGTAAAGCAACGTAAAGCAAGGCAAGGCAAGGCAACGTAAAGCAAGGCAACGTAAAGCAACGAAAAGCAAGGCAAGGGAAGGCAACGTAAAGCAAGGCAACGTAAAGCAAGGCAACGTAAACCAACGTAAAGCAAGGCAAGGCAAGGCAACGTAAAGCAAGACAACGTAAAGCAACGTAAAGCAAGGCAAAGTAAACCAAGAAAAGCAAGACAAGGCAAGGCAACGTAAAGCAAGGCAACGCAAGGCAACGTAAAGCAAGGCATCGTACAGCAACGTAAATTAAGGCAATGAAAAGCAACGTAAAGCAAGGCAAATTAAAGCAAGGCAAGGCAACGTAAAGCAATGTAAAGCAAGGCAAGGCAACGTAAAGCAAGGCAAGGCAAGGCAACGTAAAGCAAGGCAACGTAAAGCAACGTAAAGCAAGGCAAAGTTAAGTAAGGCAAAGTAAAGCAACGTAAAGCAAGGCAACATAAAGTAAGGCAACGTAAAGCAACGTAAAGCAACGTAAAGTAAGGCAACGTAAAGCAAGTTAACATAATGCAACGTAAAGCAAGGCTACGTAAAGCAAGGCAACGTAAAGCAACGTAAAGTAAAGCAACGTAAAGCAACATAAAGCAACGTAAAGCAAGGCAACGTAAAGCAAGGCAACGTAAAGCAACGTAAAAAAAGGCAACGTAAAGTAAAGCAACGTAAGTCAACGTAAAGCAAGGCAACGTATAGCAAAGTAAAGCAAGGCAACGTAAAGTTAGGCAACGAAAGGCAACGTAATGTTAGGCAACGTAAGGCAACGTAAAGTAAGGCAACGAAAAGCAACGTAAAGCAAGGCAACGTAAAGCAACGTAAAGCAAGGCAACGTAAAGCAAGGCAACGTAAAGCAACGTAAAGCAAGGCAACGTAAAGCAAGGAAACGTAAAGCTACGTAAAGCAAGGCAACGTAAAGCAACGTAAAGTAAAGCAACGTAAAGCAACGTAAATCAAGGCAAAGTAAAGCAACGTAAAGCAAGGCAACGTAAAGGAAGGCAATGTAAAGCAACGTAAAGTAAGGCAACGTAAAGTAAGGCAACGTAAGGCTACGTAAAGCAAGGCAACGTAAAATAAGGCAACGTAAGCCAGCGTAAAGCAAGTCAACGTAAGCCAGCGTAAAGCAAATCAACGTAAAGCAAGGGAACGTAAAGCAACGTAAAGCAAGGCAATGTAAAGCAATGTAAAGCAAGGCAACGTAAAGCAAGTCAACGTAAAGCAACGTAAAGCAAGGCAACGTAAAGCAAGGCTATGTAAGACAACGTAAAGCAAGGCAACGTGAAGCAAGACAACGTAAACGCAACGTAAGGCAAGGCAATGTAAAGCAATGTAAAGCAAGGCAACGTAAAGCAAGGCAATGTAAGGCTACGTAAAGGAAGACAAGGTAAAGCAAGGCAACGTAATGCAACATAAAGCAAGGCAACGTAAAGTATCATAAAGCAAGGCAACGTAAAGCAAGGCAACGTAAAGCAACGTAAAGCAAGGCAACGTAAAGCAAGGCAACGTAAAGCAATCCAACGTAAAGAAAGCCAACGTAAGACAACGTAAAATAAGACAACGTAAAGCAAGGCAACGTAAAGCAAGGCAACGTAAGGCAACGTAAAGCAACGTAAAGCAACGTAAAGCAAGGCAACGTAAGGCAACGTAAAGCAAGGCAAAGTAAAGCAAGGCAACGTAAAGCAACATAAAGCAAGGCAACGTAAAGCAAGGCAACGTAAGGCAACGTAAAGAAACATAAAGCAAGACAACTTAAAGCAACGTAAGGTAACGTAAAGCAAGGCAACGTAAAGCAAGGTATCGTAAAGCAACGTAAAGAAATGGAAAGTAAAGCAAGGAAAGGTAAAGCAAGGCAACGTAAAGCAAAGTAAATCAAGGCAATGTAAAGGAAGGCAACGTAAGGCAACGTAAAGCATCGTAAAGCAAGGCAAAGTAAAGCAAGGCAACGTAAAGCAACGTAAAGGAAGGCAACGTAAAGCAACGTAAAGCAAGTCAACGTAAAGCAATGCAAGGCAAGGCAACGTAAAGCAAGGCAACGTAAAGCAACGTAAATCAAGGCAAGGAAACGTAAAGCAACGTAAAGCAAGGCAACGTAAAGCATGGAAACGTAAAGGAACGTAACGCAAAGCAACGTAAAGTAAGGCATAGTAAAGGAAGGCAACGTAAAGTAACGTAAAGCAAGGCAACGTAAAGCAACGTAAAGCAAGGCAAGGTAAGGCAACGTAAAGCAAGGCCACGTAAAGCAACATAAACCAAGGTAACGTAAAGCAAGGCAAGGCAACGTAAAGCAAGGCAACTTAAAGCAACGTAAAGCAAGGCAAGGCAAGGCAACGTAAAGCAAGTCAAGGCAAGGCAACGTAAAGCAAATCAAGGCAAGGAAACGTAAACAAGGCAACGTAAAGCAACGTAAAACAAGGCAACGTAAAGCAACGTAAAGCAAGGCAACGTAAAATAAGGCAAAGCAAGGCAACGTAAAGCAAGGCAACGTAAAGCAAGGCAACGTAAAGGAATGTAAAGCAAGGCAACGTAAAGCAACGTAAAGCAAGGCAAGGAAAGGCAACGTAAAGCAATGTAAAGCAAGGCAACGTAAAGCAACGTAAAGCAAGGCAAGGCAAGGCAACGTAAAGAAAGGCAAAATAAAGCAACGTAAATCAAGGCAACGTAAACCAACGTAAAGAAAGGCAAGGCAAGGCAACGTAAAGCAAGACAACGTAAAGCAACGTAAAGGAAGGCAATGTAAAGCTATGTAAAGCAAGGAAACGTAAAACCAGAAAAGCAAGTCAAGGCAAGGCAACGTAAAGCAAGGCAAGGCAAGGCAACGTAAAGCAAGGCAACGTAAAGCAAGGTGATATAAAGCAAGGCAAGGCAAGGCAACGTAAAGGAAGTCAAGGCAAGGCAATGTAAAGCAAGTCAAGGCAAGGAAACGTAAAGCAAGGCAACGTAAAGCAAGGCAACGTAAAGCAACTTAAAACAAGGCAACGTAAAGCAACGTAAAGCAAGTCAGCGTAAAGTAAGGCAAAGCAAGGCAACGTAAAGCAAGGCAACGTAAAGCAAGGCAACATAAAGCAACGTAAAGCAAGGCAACTTAAAGCAACGTAAAGCAAGGCAAGGCAAGGCAACGTAAAGCAAGGCAACGTAAAACAATGTAAAGCAAGGCAACGTAAAGCAATGTAAAGCAAGGCAAGGCAAGGCAACGTAAAGCAAGGCAACGTAAAGCAACGTAAAGCAAGGCAAGGCAAGGCAACGTAAAGCAAGGCAACGTAAAGCAACGTAAAGCAAGGCAACGTAAACCAACATAAGGCAAGGCAAGGCAAGGAAACGTAAAGCAAGACAATGTAAAGCAAAGTAAAGCAAGGCAACGTGAAGCAATGTAAAGCAAGGCAACGTAAACCAAGAAAAGCAAGAAAAGGCATGGCAACGTAAAGCAACGTAAAGCAAGGCAACGTAAAGCAAGGCAATGTAAAGCAACGTAAAGCAAGACAACGTAAAGTAAGGCAACGTAAAGCAACGTAAAGTAAAGCAACGTAAAGCAACGTAAATCAAGGCAAAGTAAAGCAACGTAAAGCAATGCAACGTAAAGGAAGGCAACGTAAAGCAACGTAAAGTAAGGCAACTTAAAGTAAGGCAACGTAAGGCTACTTAAAGCAAGGCAACGTAAAATAAGGCAACGTAAGGCAGCGTAAAGCAAGGCAATGTATAGCAAAGTAAAGCAAGGACACGTAAAGTAAGGCAACGTAAGGCAACGTAAAGTAAGGCAACATAAAGCAACGTAAAGCAAGGCAACCTAAAGTAACTCAACGTAAAGCAACGTAAAGCAAGGCAACGTAAAGCAAGGCAATGTAAGGCAAAGTAAAGCAAGGCAACGTGAAGCAAGACAACGTAAGGCAACGTAAAGTAAGGCAACGTAAAGCAACGTAAAGCAAGGCAACGTAAAGCAAGGCAACGTAAAGAAAGCCAACATAAAGAAAGCCAACGTAAGGCAACCTTAAGGAAGGCAACGTAAAGCAAGGCAACGTAAAGCAAGGCAACGTAAGACAACGTAAAGCAAGGCAACGTAAAGCAACATAACGCAAGGCAACGTAAGGCAACGTAAAGCAAGGCAAAGTAAAGCAAGGCAACGTAAAGCAACATAAAGCAAGGCAACGTAAAGCAAAGCAACGTAAGGCAACGTAAAGCAACATAAAGCAAGGCAACTTAAAGCAATGTAAAGTAACGTAAATCAAGGCAACGTAAAGCAAGGCATCGTAAAGCAACGTAAAGCAAGGGAACGTAAAGCAAGGAAAGGTAAAGCAAGGCAACGTAAAGCAAAGTAAATCAAGGCATTCTAAAGGAAGGCAACGTAAGGCAACGTGAAGCATCGTAAAGCAAGATAACGTAAAGCAATGCAAGGCAAGGCAACGTAAAGCAAGGCAACGTAAAGCAACGTAAAGCAAGGCAAGGCAACGACAAGCAATGTAAAGAAAGGCAACGTAAAGCAAGGCAACGTAAAGCAACGTAACGCAAAGCAACGTCAAGTAAGGCAATGTAAAGCAAGGCAACGTAAAGTAACGTAAAGCAAGGCAACGTAAAGCAACGTAAAGGAAGGCAAGGTAAGGCAACATAAATCAAGGCAACGTAAAGCAACGTAAAGCAAGGCAACGTAAAGCAAGGCAAGGCAACGTAAAGCAAGGCAACGTAAAGCAACGTAAAGCAAGGCAAGGCAAGGCAACGTAAAGCAAGTCAAGGCAAGGCAACGTAAAGCAAATCAAGTCAAGGAAACGTAAAGCAAGGCAACGTAAAGCAACGTAAATCAAGGCAACGTAAAGCAACGTAAAGCAAGGCAACGTAAAGTAAGGCAAAGCAAGAAATGTAAAGCAAGGCAATGTAAAGCTAGGCAACGTAAAGGAATGTAAAGCAAGGCAACGTAAAGCAACGTAAAGCAAGGCAAGGCAAGGCAACGTAAAGCAATTTAAAGCAAGGCAACGTAAAGCAAAGTAAAGCAAGGCAAGGCAAGGCAACGTAAAGCAAGGCAACGTAAAGCAACGTAAAGCAAGGCAACGTAAAGCAACGTAAAGCAAGGCAACGTAAAGTAAGGCAAAGCAAGGCAACGTAAAGCAAGGCAACGTAAAGCAAGGCAACATAAAGCAACGTAAAGCAAGGCAACTTAAAGCAACGTAAAGCAAGGCAACGTAAGGAAACGTAAGGTAAGGCAACGTAAAGTAAGGCAACGTAAAGCAAGGCAACGTAAAGCAAGGCAACGTAAGGCAACGTAAAGCAAGGCAATGTAAAGCAAGGCAACGTAAAGCAACGTAAAGAAAGGCAACGTAAAGCAATGCAACGTAAAGAAACATAAAGCAAGGCAACGTAAAGCAAGGCAATGTAAGGCAACGTAAGGCAACGTAAAGCAACATAAAGCAAGGCAACTTAAAGCAACGTAAGGTAACGTAAAGCCAGGCAACGTAAAGCAAAGCATCGGAAAGCAACGTAAAGCAAGGGAACGTAAAGCAAGGAAATGTAAAGCAAGGCAATGTAAAGCAAAGTAAATCAAGGCAACGTAAAGGAAGGCAACGTAAGGAAACGTACAGCATCGTAAAGCAAGGCAAATTAAAAAAAGGCAACGTAAAGCAACGTAAAGCAAGGCAACGTAAAGCAAGGAAACGTAAGGCAACAGAAAGCAACGTAAAGCAATGCAAGGCAAGGCAACGTAAAGCAAGGCAAGGCAACGTAAAGCAACGTAAAGCAAGGCAAAGTAAAGCAAGGCAACGTAAAGCAATGTAACGCAAAGCAACGTAAATTAAGGCAACGTAAAGCAAGGCAACGTAAAGCAACGTAAAGCAATGCAACGTAAAGCAACGTAAAGCAAGGCAAGGTAAGGCAACGTAAAGCAAGGCAACGTAAAGCATCGTAAAGCAAGGCAACGTAAAGCAAGGCAAGGCAAGGCAACATAAAGCAAGGCAACGTAAAGCAATGTAAAGCAAGGCAAGGCAAGGCAACGTAAAGCAGGTAAAGGCAAGGCAACGTAAAGCAAGTCAAGGCAAGGAAACGTAAAGCAAGGCAACGTAAACCAAGAAAAGCAAGACAAGGCAAGGCAATGTAAAGCAAGGCAAGTCAAGGCAACGTAAGGCAAGGCAACGTAAAGCAACGTAAATCAAGGCAATGAAAAGCAACGTAAAGCAAGGCAAATTAAAGCAAGGCAAGGCAAGGCAACGTAAAGCAAGGCAACGTAAAGCAACGTAAAGCAAGGCAAGGCAAGGCAACATAAAGCAAGGCAAGGCAACGTAAAGCAAAGCAAGGCAAGGCAACGTAAAGCAAGGCAACGTAAAGCAACGTAAAGTAAGGCAACGTAAAATAAGGCAACGTAAGGCAACGTAAAGCAACGTAAAGCAAGGAAACTTAAAGCAAGGCAACGTAAAGCAACGTAAAGCAAGGCAACGTAAAGCAAGGCAACGTAAAGCAACGTAAAGCAAGACAACGTAGAGTAAGGCAAAGTAAAGCAACCTAAAGCAGGCAACGTAAAGCAAGGCAACGTAAAGCAAGGCAACGTAACGCAACGTAAAGTAAAGCAACGTAAAGCAAGGCAACGTAAAGCAAGGCAACGTAAAGCAACGTAAAGCAAGGCAACGTAAAGCAAGGCAACGTAAGGCAACAGTAAGCAACGTAAAGCAATGCAAGGCAAGACAACGTAAAGCAAGGCAAAGTAAAGCTACGTAAAGCAAGGCAAGGCAACGTAAAGCAACGTAAAGCAAGGCAAAGTAAAGCAAGGCAACGTAAAGCAACGTAACGCAAAGCAACGTAAATTAAGGCAACGTAAAGCAAGGCAACGTAAAGCAACGTAAAGCAAGGCAAAGTAAAGCAACGTAAAGCAAGGCAAGGTAAGGCAACGTAAAGCAAGGCAACGTAAAGCATCGTAAAGCAAGGCAACGTAAAGCAAAGCAAGTCAAGGCAACATAAAGCAAGGCAACGTAAAGCAACGTAAATCAAGGCAATGAAAAGCAACGTAAAGCAAGGCAAATTAAAGCAAGGCAAGGCAAGGCAACGTAAAGCAAGGTAACGTAAAGCAACGTAAAGCAAGGCAAGGCAAGGCAATATAAAGCAAGGCAAGGCAAGGCAACGTAAACCAAAGCAAGGCAAGGCAACGTAAAGCAAGACAACGTAAAGCAACGTAAAGTAAGGCAACGTAAAGCAAAGTAAAGCATGGCAAAGTTAAGTAAGGCAACGTAAAGCAACGTAAAGCAAGGCAACGTAAAGTAAGGCAACGTAAGGCAACGTAAAATAAGGCAACGTAAGGCAACGTAAAGCAACGTAAAGCAAGGAAACTTAAAGCAAGGCAACGTAAAGCAACGTAAAGCAAGGCAACGTAAAGCAAGGCAACGTAAAGCAACGTAAAGCAAGACAACGTAAAGCAAGGCAACATAAAGCAAGGAAACGTAAAGGAAGACAACGTAAAGCAAGACAACGTAAGGCAATGTAAAGTAAGGCAACGTAAAGCAAGGCAACGTAAAGCAAGGCAACGTAAAGCAAGGCAACG